>NC_142081.1:134601807-134908473 GCF_054644295.1 Miniopterus natalensis
CAACATGGATGAACTTGGAGGACAGAGTTGTAAGTGAAATAAGTCAGAGAAAGACTTACATGTGGGGATAAAACAAGCCAAATGCATAGAAGCAGAGTAGAACGTCTGGGGATCTAAGGCACAGCATGGGGATGACAGTTAATACTGTATCGTGTACTTGAAATTTGCGAAGAGAGTAGAACTTAAATGTTCTCACCACACACACACACACACACACACACACACACACACACACACACACACACAGAGGTAAGTATGTGAGGTGTTAACTAGCCCTACAGTGGTAATCGTTTTGTGATGTATTTGTGTATAAAATACAGGATGTTATGTGTCAATTATGTCTCAATAATTGTCTTAGTAATATGTCAATTATATCTCAATAAATGTCTCCATAAAGCTGGGGGGGAAAAAACTCTTTTGATTTTGTCTTGAGGAGGGCACCTGAATTCCGGTTTTCCAGCAGCAGCTGCTCCTTGTTTGTCTCCCTGCAGCTTCCTGAGGCGTCTGAGTTTGACACACGGTTTAAACTGCTGGGCGCTGACTGCCGACAGTGTGCACAGGGGCTGAAAGTCCAGGCCTGGGGCTGCTGCACAGGAAGCAGACCTGTTTCGTCTTTGGTCTCGTCATCCGACTGAGTTTATAGCATTTCCTTTGTGATTTGTGGCAGGGAGGAAATGAGAGCTTCAGATATGATTCTGAGGCCCTTTCCAACCTGAGGGTTCCAGGATTCACGATGATACAGATAATTCCACCCGTTCGTTACTTTGTGACTTTCAGACGGCTCACATCCTGATGGGCAGCACCAGCCTCACCTGGGAGCTAGAGAAGCCCTGGGAGGGCATAGGTGTGTGAAGTCTTCCTTACACATACAGGACCAGGTGTGCAAATTCACACAAGCAGGAAGTTGAGTGGCAGAATGGGGATTTGAGCACTGTTTTGGCTTGGTCTTCTAGATATTTTCTTTGGATATCATGCAATTGTAAACAAAAGTGCGGGAGGGTTTTTAATTATTTTCTAATCTATTAATTTAATACACACTTACCGCTCAGCTGGCCTGGCTCAGTAGTTGAACGTCGACTCATGAACCAGGAGGTCAGGGTTTGACTCCCTGTCAGGGCAAATGCCCAGGTTGTGGGCTCGATCCCCAGTTGGCGGCATATAGGAGGCAGCCGATCGATGATTCTCTCTCATCACTGATGTTTCCATCTCTCTCTCCCTCTCCCTTCCTCTCTCTGAGATCAGTAAAAACATACTTAAAACACACTTACCATGGAAGCACAGTCTGGCCCATCACATTTGCTTACTTGAACTTTCTTCTCTTGAAGCTGATTGTGGCGTGAAGAGGGGAGGGACCCTTGCTGCCCTTATGTGTCTGGTGTCCTCTCTCTGGTCTGTGTGGCCATGTCTACCAACCCCCCTGACGTTTATGAAAACCGTAAGATTTTCATTGGAAGGAAAAGCCGCCACACTTCCTTTGGCCTGACTCTGCCATCAGGCCTCTTTGCCACAATGCCCCTTCTCAGAACTGACGTTTCTGCGGCCTTGCCAGGCTCGTCTTGTCGTCTAATGTCCTGTATCTCGTCTTTTTCTGACTCCTCCCATGTTTGTGCTTTGTCTGTTCAGACGCTCAGTAGGCCCCTTGGGGTGGTCCCTACTTCTTACCCTTGCCGGAGCCCTTCCTCTCAGCCTGCTCAGTATTCCAAATGGAGTAATTACTTGGTGAATAGTAATGCTTTGACACAGAAAAATGAATTTAAATACTGTAATCATTGGGCTAAAGTTGGGAAAGGATCTTAGGTACTTTTAAAAAAAATTGTGTTCTAGAACTTAAGGGGAGAATGTCTAAGCGTCTAATTCTTCATCCTTGTGTCCCTACTGTCCCCGGTCTAGTAGTTTCCGACTAAAAGCTTATGTATTGAACTTAACTGATTTTAATATTCCCATCCTGAATTAGAAGGCCAGTCACCCAGCAAACTGCACTTAGAACATGCGTTCTGTCTTAATACGGGAAGACACTATAATTCCAAGTCAGTATTGGGTGTCCATCAGATGGACCTCAAATACAGAGCTGTGGTTGGAGCAGTGATAGCAGCATTGCACTTTTTGGCTGGTGGAAGGTTTGGTTTCTTTCTCGGAGGTTTGGGAGAGAAGGGTTGGTGATGGGTAGGAGAAGGGAGGAGGGGATGCTCCAGGAATCTGTGCTCTCTCGGTAGGCTGATCCCGAGAGCCAGAAGTGCAGCTGCTCTTCCCGTCCCGGCAGGTGTCCCAGGAAAGCATCACTGATAGAAATCCTGTAGTAATGTCTTCTTAAAGACCGTGAACTGAGATGGGATATTGGCATTTACGGAGTTCTTTGATTTTCTATATTTATTGGATACTTTTTGATCAAAAAACATACATACTAAATTATGCTAAAGAAGGTAGATCATTTTTAAAAGCAGTCAGAATATGGTTTGTTTGTTTTGTTTTTTCTAAAAACACACCACATTTTTGTTCATTCTGAGGCCTGACCTTTCTGAGCAGGATCTTAAGTCCTATTTTCTGCCATAAAACGAATGGCTTCCTTCCTGGGAGCTGCGTCAGCCTGTTCCTGTGTGTGAGGCAGCCCGAGGAGGCGCTGGCGGCCGCTCTGTGCCAGGCAGCTGCTCTCTGAGCGTCAGCGCAGCGTGGTGTCGCGCCTCCTAACACGGCTGTGAAGCGAGTTTCGTCATTGTGCACATTTTGCCGAAAAGAACATCGAGGCTAACGGAGCATAGATAACATGCCCGAGCGGACCTGGCTTGCCCAGTGGGAGGGTGGAGCTGCGACCTGAGTGGGGCCGATGCCAAACCCGTGTCTGATTTCCTCGGCCGTCCTTTTCCCGTTTGTGACTGTGCGCTGCTGAGAGGTGCCCTGGGGTGCGCGCTGGTGTGTGTGCATGTGAAGTCCGTGTGCATGCGTGTGCACGTGTGCTGGTGCGCGCACGGATGTGTGTGCATGTGGAGTCCGTGTGCATGCGTGTGTGCACGGATGTGCGTGCATGTAAAGTCCATGTGCATGTGTGTGCATGTGTGCATGTGTGTGCACGGATGTGTGTGCATGTGAAGTCCATGTGCATGTGTGTGCGTGTGTGCTGGTGTGCGCACTGATGTGTGTGCATGCGCACCCTGTGGCATAAATTGTTAATAGGGAACATTTTGTCAGGATGGTCGCTCTCTCGTTTTGGACCCATCGATGGCCCTCGGGCCCGAGAGTGCCCATCTCCCTGAACCTGATTCTTCGTCTCCTTGGCCCCTGCTCTTCAGAACTGAACATCACAAGCAGTTAACTGCAATTACAGGAACGTTCACATGCGTCCCCAGTGGGAAAAAACAAAAACAGAAACTGGAGCAGCTTGCCAACATGACTGAGTAATTAGCCGTTAGATAACCAGTCAGCAAATTATTAGAGAAGCCTGGGGCTGGGACTCAGCATCCAACATGTTTATATCCACACGCAGACAAACTGGAATTGTTTGGAGATGTGCAAACTTTCATTACTAAATTTTGACATAACAGATGCTTTCTACTCTTTTTGCTTAAAAATTAGGGTTGGGGTCACTACCAGTCAAAAGTAGTAAAACTTCTAAATTCAGTTCTAGGATATGGGACTCGTCACAACAAAGGGTGAAATGTAATAGGTCATTTTCCCTCCATATGTTCTCATGACTGTTTCCCTTTTTTTTATGTTCTGCTCATCACTTCCGGTTATCTCTTCAGATGGCAAGGGTTTTAGTCTTGTTCTGGAGAAACTGTGGTTTGTTTGTTTGTTTTTCCATGGTTCAATTAATCTCTAAGTATGGTGCCCAAATTTACCTAAATGGTCTTTTCTGAAAGTATAAAGATACTATAGACCCTCTGCTCCTTTCTCCATCTATTGTGGTCTACCCAAGAGGACTCTGGTACACAGGCTTTTGGAAATTGAAACCTTCTATATGTTTTTTTTGTTGTTAAGTTCAATATAGGTTTGGTTTAGGAGAAAACCGGCCTCTCCTTTAAGTGCCTTCTTACTGCTTTCTTGTGACGTGCTTAATGATGAAATACACTTACACACTGGTTTTATAAATGTATGGTTATAGTTGAAGTATTATAGTTTAAAAGCAGGAAATACCCTCATAAAGCAGATAGTAGGAAAAAACTATACAAATATAATAAAACACAAGTAAAATGTTTGGTGTTACAAAATATGCAGCGGAGACTACATTTAGCCCAAAGTCCAGTTCAGCTTAGAATCCTTATGTAAATAACTGTTTTAGCCACGTGTGACCCTGGTAATAAAGAACACTGATATAGTGGGACTGCATCAGACTGAAAAGTTTTTGCACAGCAAAGGAAACCATTAATAAAATGAGAAGACAACCTATTGAATGGGAGAACATATTTGCCAATGAAATATCCGACAAGGGGCTAATATCCAAAATTTATAAAGAACTCATACAGCTTGGCGTGCCCTCCCTCCCAGGAGCATGCCTGCCCCTCCCCTACCTTATTTTCCCGCAGGCACACGTCTCCTAAACTCTAAGGGACCCCATGAGACATGCAACCAGCAACAGTGGGTGGTGGCAATTCATCTCAGGCTAATCCCCCAAACCTGTCCTCTAGGCCCCCTTTTCTCTGACTTCCCAGTGAGCCAAGGCGGCTCAGCCTAGGCTCATTCCTCCAGCCCTTCCTTGTTTCACTGTTCCTAGCTTTAATCAACGTCCTTTAAAATTTAAAAAAAAAAGAATTTATACAACTCAACACCAAAAAACCCCACAGTCCAATTAAAAAATGGGCAGAGGACCTGAATACGCACTTCTCCAAAGAGAACATACAGATGGCCAAGGGATAAATGGAAAGATGCTCTATGTCACCAGTCCTCAGAGTTGCAAATGAAAACCACAGTGAGATAATCACCTCACACCTGTCAGAATGGCTGTCATCAATAAATCAACAAACAGCAAGTGTTGGTGAAGATGTACAGAAGAGGAGGAAGCCCTCGTGCACTGTTGGCGAGAATGCAGACTGGTGCAGCCACTGTGGAAAACAGTATGGAGGTTTCTCAAAAAACTAAAAATGGAGCTGCCTTATGACCCAGTGATTCTACTTCTGGGTATACTTTTGCCCACCCCTGTATATCCAAAGAAATCCAAAACACTGATTTAAAAAAATATATGCACCCCTATGTTCCTCATAGCATTGTTTACAGTAGCCAAGGTAAGGAAGCAACTCAAGTGCTCATCCTTAGATGATTGGATGAGAAGAGGTGGTACATATATACAATGGAATATTATTCAGACATAAAAAAGAATGAAATCTTACCTTTGTGACAGCATGGATGAACCTAGAGGGTATTATGCTAAGTGAAATAAGTCAGACAAAGAAAGAAAAATACCATATGATTTCACTTATATGTGGAATCTAAGCAGCAAAATAAAAGAACAAACAGAACAGAAACAGACTCATAGATACAGAGATCAGACTGATGGTTGCCAGAGGGGAGAGAGGTTGGGGGGCTGGGTGAAAAGGGTGAAGGGATTAAGAAGTACAAATTGGTAGCCACAAAATAGTCACAAGGATGCAAAAACAAAGTACAGCATAGGGAATATAGTCAATAATATTGTAATAACTATGTATGGTACCAGGTGGGTACTTGAAGTATTGGGGGGACCACTTTGTAAAGCATTATGATTTTCTAATTACTATACTATACACCTGAAACTAACATAAAATAATATTGAATGTAAACTGCAATTGAAAAATAAAATTAAAAACAGTAAGAAAAATAATGCTGATAATTTTGATTCTAAGGGTTTTTACTGGATCTACGTTCAGGTTTTGCAAGCCAATAATATATTTAATTGGGCATAATAAGGTGATTTATTTAAAGCAGTAGTACCTGGGCTTATGGGATGGAGGAGCCACACTGCAAGCGCAAGGGCAGATTATTATTTTCAGTGATGTTCTTGGTGTCACTAATCCACCGCTGAATTGAAAGTGCAGTGATCTGTCAGTGAGGAGGTGACTGCTGATCCTGAAGTTGCCGTTTCATCCAGTGTCACCTGCCGCAGAGCCAGGCTGTCCAGGGGAGCCCATCGGTAGACCGGTAGTGAGCCTCCTCCTGCAGCTGGTGTGGTTTAGGGTTCACGCAAGATCTCAGAGGAGGTAGCATGTGAGTGTCAGAGGCTTCCTGCTGGGTACGAGCTCTGATCTCTGCTGCCCCTGAAAGTCTCGGTGGATCCCACCCTCCTTGTCTTGTGGGGTCGGGGCACAGGCACCAGCTGCCCAGGGAAGACCTGTTGGTCTCCTGCAGGCACCTGGTGAATGTCCAGATCCAGGGACTGCCGATGGCTGTCACCTGCTGGCTGTTCTCCCCCCACTCAGCTCTGATGTCACCCTGACTGCTGTGCCACACTCGCAGAGTCCTTTCCGTACTGAAAGTCTCCCCTGGCCTGTCAATTGCAGGATTCCTAAGGAGGGCTCATCTGTGCAGTTTTGGGTTATTTTGCCCGTAGAGCTTGAGGCTGTCCTGAACGCAGCTGTCAGACAGAGGTGTGTCTGTCCCGAGTGCCCTTTGGTTGTGGTATGTGAAGGAAGGTGCCTCTGGGCTGAGGTGTGGCTTTTGTGGGTGTGCCCCCCTGCCCGCTGCATGCCCAGGGAGACCTCCGGGGTGTTTCTCCTGACAGACACAGAGGTAGTGGTGTTTTGTACTCAGGGAAGCTGTTGGGCTGTATGTTCTGAGTGCTGGTAATTATCCAAAGAGTTTTGTTCCCTAAATCATGAGTTATTCCCTGAGTTATTCCAGTGGTAAAACTAGTATCCTGTAACTAAGTGATAGTCTTCTAACTTAGTTGCAAAACCCCCAAACAAACGGAACCTGTAATGATGGTTTTGAAATTATTATTCAGTCGTCATGGCTATAAATACATATAATTTATGGTCATGGCTATAGAATCAGCTGCATTGTAGCTTAAACCCATGTGGCCTGTGACACGGACCGCTTGCTAACGGTATTTTTAATGTTGGGTGGGAGTCACACATCCCAGGGTTTGTTTGAAATGGGAGCAGCTGCTGTGCACAGGGCATTTGAGAAATGTGGGCAGGTCAGCTACTCCAGCCTGCCGATGTGCGACTGGGCGAGGGATCTGGGATGAGGCCACATCAGTGTCGAGGAGCTGGGCTTTAGTTTCAGCAAATGTACCATCTGATTTAACAGGCCTACGCGTCAGCCACAGCTCAGCTCAGAGCTTCTTGTTTCCTTATCTTGTGCCAGAGAAAACTTATTTCTCAAAGGGTCCTTATAATTTATATCAAGGAAGCATTCAAACACTCAGAATATATATAAGAAAATGTTACCAATTTTTAAAAAAATACATAAAAACTTTACTATTTGGCAAATTTGTAATTTATACATTGAGATTAAATAGTTGAAGGCATTTGTTTCACTGATGAATTCTTTTTAGCATTTTTATGAACAAAGTAAATGTCAGTAGGATTTTAGAATAAAGTATTTTGGATTTTTGAAAAAATTCAGAATCACTGATGAGATGTGGTGCTGGGCCTGAATGAATGCTGGTGAGGGAGGTGGTGAGTTCCTTGTCCTAAAACTGGCAAGCGTGGACCTGCTGTTCTTACATTATAATAAGCATCGTGCTTGAAAGCAAAATGAATGTCTTCAAAGGTGGGATTATTACCACTGCACACCTATTAGAAAGGCTAAAATCCAGAACCCTGACAACACCAAATGCTGACAAGGATGTGGAGCAGCGAGAACTCTCATTCAAAATGGTGCAGCCACTTTGGAAGATGGTTTGGGTGTTCTTAACAAAAGAAACATAGTCTTACCATACGATCTGGCAATGCATGTTTTAGTATTGACCCAAAGGAACTGAGAGCTTGTGTCTCTACACAAAAGCCTGCACACAGGTGTTTATAGCAGCTTTATTCATAATCGCCAAGACTTGGAAGCAACCAAGATGTCCTTCAGCAGGTGATGGATAAAGAAACTGTGGTCCATCCAGACAGTGGAATATTCAGTGCTAAAAAGAAATGAGTTATCAAGTCATGAAAAGACATTCTGGAAAAGGTAACACTAAGGAGACAGTAAAAGATCGCTGGTTGCCAGGGGTTGGGAGGAGAAAGAGATGAACAGGCAGAGCATAGAGGCTTTTAGGGCAATGAAACTAATGGTGGACACATGCCATTACGTATTTGTCCAGACTCACAGAATGCACAATACCATGAGTGACCCTAATATAAACTATGGACTCTGAGTGATGATGACAGTCAGTGTAGGTTCATCAGTTATAACAAACTTATACCATCAGGTAAGCGACAATGGTGATGGGGAGGTGGTACATGTGTGGGGCTGGGGCCATATGGAAAACCCCTGTACCTGCCCCTCAATTTTGCTGTAGATCTAAAACTGCTCTAAAAAATAGTCTTTAAAAAAGTGGGATTAGTGCAGTAAGGATGAACAGGCAAACCTACTTGAGAAGGGAGAGCTTTCTGGAAAGGGCGTTTCCTTTAGGAGAACTGTGGGTTGCAGTGTTTTCACAGAGGAAGGGGGAGTGCTGCAAACACCAGAGCAGAGGGTGAAAGAGCTTGGTCCACAGAATCGACCACTAAGTGGCAGTAGGTCAGCGTGTGGGCTGTCGGGAGTGGGCTGGGGAGGGGAGTTGTAGTGGGCAGTGGGGGAGGGAGTTCTGTGTAGATGGCTGATGGGTCATAGAGAACATTGTCTTACAAACCTGGTGGTTTAGATTGTATTTTGATGACGTTCAGGAGTCAACGGAAGGATTTCCATCAGAGAAGTGACAGATTTGCACTTGAGTTTTAGCATGTGCTAGGGCTGCATGGGATCTCATTCTGTCTTCACAAAACCCTCTGAGGTAGGCTAAAGTACTGTCACCATTTTACATTTGAGAAACCCGAAGAGAGTTTACAGCAGGCCGTCAAGGTCACACAGCTGGTAGAACTAGTATCTCAGATCAGGTGATGATCCCAGAGCCCACGCCTTGATAGTTACCTCAGTCTGGGCGTGAGGGTGCCAGGCGTGGGGCGTGGACACGTAGTGAGGAGGGTCCTTATGAACTTCAGAGAACAGGCATGTAATTCAAAGAGTTAGAAGTAGTGAGGATGGATGAAGCAAAACATTGATGAGGAATTAGGAAGGCCAGGTGGACCTTACTTGATGGTGGCACAGAGAGAGAAATGAGAACCAAGAGTCTAGGATGAAATACAGATTTTTGGTTTGGACAGGAGGGAACAAGAGCATGGAGGGAGAGATGACAGGTGTGCTTTTTTGTGGATTAAGTCGAGTTTGAGGAGCCAGGGCTGTCTCAGCAAAGATGGCTTGGTGGTGGTTAGTATACAACAGGAGTCACTTGGGAGAAATGCAGTTAGAGGTAACCCATTGCACAAGGCACAAGCTTACACGTGACACTCACACCCAGAGAGTGTGTTTTCACAGGACAGGAGAGCCTAGGAGAGAACATTGTGGGAACATGCACTTGGGGTGGGCCTGACGGCTACCAAAAGAGATGGAGAAAAAGCCATCAATGAAATGGGAGGAAAGGTAAAGGTTGAAAATGTTCATTGATTGATTCAGCCACCATGATGTCATTGGTGACCTTGATGAGGTTGTATGTTACCATATTTATTCAGGGAGTGAATGCATCTGGTCACCACTGCCAAAATTGGGTCTTCCAAAATCTGGAAAGCTATCTTGCTGTCATCCAAAGTGATTCAAATTATTGCTTTTCAACTGAGATAGGGAAATTAAACCTCCAGCATCTGTGAATCTGATGTTATACCTTTTTCTCTTCCATTGGTTAGCTTTATGAAAGAAGTTCTTATGGCCAGGCTTTCACACAGATAAACTAATGTTTATTTTAAAATTCATTATGGGAAGAGATTGTCATCTTAGATTTTATAAAAAATATGTATTACAGTGTCCCCTTTAGACATATATTTTTGTAGATTTTATTTGCTTTTGCCTATAGAGGGTTATATGTATGTATTCTCATTCTCAACTGTTGTTTTAAAATGCTTGGATTTGAATGGATCGAAATAAGTGATTTTTATCTATTTTTTCCTGCTCCCACATAGCTGAAGGACATAGGTTTGCTAGGGTGGGGATTTTTTTTTTAAACTTCCCAAAGGGAATCTGGGGCGTTTATAGCTTGAAAAGGCTCTCTGGATAATCCCCTGTTTCCTGGAGGGGGAATCTCTTGCTTTTGAGAATCACTGACAATAATGGTGAGGTGTACCCTGTTCTTGATTCTCTGAGCCTCTGGAATCTGTGGTTTTATGTCTTTCATTAATATTGGAAATTCTTGGTTGTTAGCTCTTCAAATTTTTTTCTCTCCATTGCCCTCTGTTTTCCTTCCCTTAGACTGCTGGATGTTGTCCTACAGCCCTTGGATGCTGTGCTCTGGTTCCCACACCCACTCTTTGTTCTCCTTATGTTTGTCTGGGTAATTATTGATCTATTTTCAAGTTCATAGATTTTTCCCCAACTTGGGTTGAATCTACTGCTTAGCCTGTTGAAGGCATTCTTCATCTCTTACCATGTTTTTTTTTTCTTTTTTTTCTTTTTTTTTCTCTTGTATTTATATTTGACCTTTTCTTATAATTTCCTCTCCTGCTACAGTTCCTCATCCTTTAATCATAATTTTGAAGACTTTTTGTCTGATGGATCTTACCTCTGAGCATCTGCTTCTGTGGACTGCTTTGTCTGTTGATAGTGGGCTTTGCTTTCTTTGTGTGTCAGGTGCATCTTGATTGAATGCCTGACACCAAACACAAGGTTGTCCAGGCCGAGGTGCAGAGTGTTTATGGTGGAAGTGGCCCTACTCTTCCACTCAGTCACTGGTGTGGGAAGTTGAGAGTCCCTCTGGTCAGGGTGTGGGTGGGATTTGGGGTTTCTTGTCATTACAGTCACCTTTAACTCCTCCAGCTCCACCTTATTCCTGGCCTAGGGTTGTCAGAGGTTTTGCTCAGTATTCCTGATCCAACCCTCAGGTCAGAGCCTTGGATGTCTCTCCACATTCCTCCTCCGCTCTACCCCCCCAACCCCCCAGTAGATGCTGTTGCTTGCTATTTGGTGCTTCTTGCTAGTGGTCATGGGGGAAGGAAGGGGGTCCCACCTGTCCTGGCCCACCTTCAGCCCTGGAGTCTAGGGTGAAGTAAGGCTTCTTTGGTGACTTGGCCAGTTCTTCATGGCAGCCAGTCTCTACCTGGTATCATTGGTAGGAGACATTTTCTGTCCTTTCCCCAGGGCTGGAGGTGTTTTTCTTTCTCTGCCTCAAGACCCAGGAGGCAGTGGGTCTTGCCAGTTCCCTGGGGGCGCCCCACAGAGGCAGCTGCCCTCCTGAGATGGTTCTATGGGGGAGGGTCCTGCCTCTCCTCTTCATGCCCTCCGGTAGGAGTGACTGCCCCTCCCGGTCCTTCTCTCATTCATTGCTCACCCTTGGCCTTCAGCAGTTTATCACTCAGTGTGGGTGAGATCCCACTTTCTTGTCCATAGAATCACAGTAAAATGCAGATGCGTAGGCAACCCCATAGCATCTCTGTGCCTGCGCCTCAGTGTTTCAAAGAATCTAGGGAAGTAATTATGACCTGTCGCCACAGTGAGCCACTTCACAGGTGGGATTCCCATTTGTAGAATATCCATTCCGTGGCAGACACGGCGCTATACTCTTAATGTGCAGGATCCATCAATCTGACAGTGACTCTGAGGAGCACATGCGTTAGTGGGGAGATGCAAGGACAACTGTTTCTGTGCCTCAGGCTTGATTCCAGACCCATCGCTGGTCCAGTGTGTGGTCTGCTGTGTTGCTTTGTTCTGCCCGGTGGGTTCCCATCCGGACATTTGGGGGAGTCTCCTTGTGCTTGCCAACAGCAAGAGGGTAGAGAGACAGTTTTACTCAGGAGAAATACAGATTTATGAGACTTTTCCCTAAGACCATAGATTAAAAAATTCATACTGGAAAAGAAAAAAAATCTTTTGTAAGGGAAACAAATTAATTTGCTTTTGATTGAAGACACTCATTGCTTGAATAGTTGGTTTGTTTAGGAAATTGGTCCCATGAGCAATATATACAGGTAAGTTGAAGTTTTCATCTGTGTTCATCTGTAATGTAACCAGCAACCCAAGTTATCTGTGAAGTTTGCACCAGGTTGTGGACCAGATTACAAACTGCTTGATAATTTAATTCATGGATTTGTTAGAAATTCTGTACTTATTTTGGAGCCTAAATTAGAGAACTGAAAAATTTCCCCTACAAAGTGTGTATCACCTCAGGGGTAAGCTGGGTGGTGGGGAGTTGCGAGCCCGAATTGTTGTACTAAAGTGGGAGAAGTCCCTGTGCTGCTTCTCAGTCTTCAGGAGAACGCGGACAGAAAGGGCTGCTGAGTGTGGAGGACTCCACCACCAGCTTCTTTCCTGTTCCCTGAGCCTCTCATGTGGTCACAGAACACGACTAAGCTGACTCAGCACTGCCTGCCTGCAGAAAAAAAGTAGTTAACTTAGACACAGAGTAGTAGCTGGTGGCGTTTGGTCCCAGGTAGCACTTCATTCCAAGAGCCCTTTTGGATGACATGAGGTGAGTCATGGTTCTTGTCGTTTGGAGGGCGCCGTAACCTGATGTATAAGATGCAGATTTTTGACACCAATGTCTGGAACTCTTCAGTGTGGGTTGTGTGCTCTGTGTGCATGTTTCCTCTATTGGTAAAATCTCTGTGACATTGTTACAGACGAATCAAAAGTTCTAGTAAAGAAAGGACTAAGGGAACCCTGTTCTTGGCTCTACCTCATCCTGCATCCCAAGTAAAATGACATTTTATAAACATTTATGAATTTGATGGGGGGTGTCCTGCAGAACTCCATGTGGTAATGCAGTGTTCTTACCACTCTGTAATTATAGGTAAGGAACTGAATGACTGATGCCTCAGTGGTGAAAGTTCAATGCATTAAATGTATCTGAGGAGACAACACTCCTAGCACAGTCACCTGTTTCTCCGTTGTATACAATCTGGCCCCTGCAACAACATCTGCAAGGTTTCAGATTTTGCAGAAGTAGCCATGGTGGTGCTTGGTCATTAGATCGAAGGCATAAACTACTCAATAACTTCTTTTTAACACCATGCAAATGATTTTCCTGAAATAAGAAAGCAAGTAGTGCACATGAGATGCCTATTTTTGTCACTTGAATATTGGCAGGAGCAAAGGCATCAAGGAGCTCACCTAGGGGCTGCTCAAATCCTACGTTATTTCACAGTAAAACCTCTATTTATATTTCACAGAGAAGCACAAGATGTCGTAGAAATTATCTCCTCAGTCATTCCTCTTTGTGAGAGCCTTGATCAGCATTGCCTGCCTGTTTTGCAGACGGTGACAGCTGGTTGTCTGTTGTCCAGGCCTGCACCCCATGCCTTGGATTCCATCATCCATACCCATGTCCTGCTACCTGTCCAGGGGGGTGTTCTCCCCACTTTCCACTGGGACACTGAGCCGCCAGAGCTTACACATATTAGGGCTGGATTCAAAGCTAGGTCTGTCTTCGTGCAGAGACTGAGCTCTTCTCATGGCACCTGTTGTCTCATGCCACCGACGTGACTTTCTCTATGATCATGTGCTGACTTTGAAGAATGGATCACGTTTTTCCATGTTTACTCTCTTGAGCTGTGATGTCCACTGTGGTAGCCTGGAGCCACGGTTATTTTAAATTTAATAAAAATTAAAATTTAATTACATGAACTAAATACCGTTGCCCTTGAACAACATGGGTTTGAACTGCCTGAGTCCACTGAGAGGTGGTTTTTTTTTCAATTAATACTCTAAATGTATCTTCTTTTCCTTATGATCTTTTAAATAACATTTTCTTTTCTCCAGCTTACTTTGTTGTAAGAATATGGCATATAATATACAAAGTATGTTGTCAACAGTAGGCTATTAGTAGTTAAGTTTTGGGGAGTCAAAGTTATATGCATATTTCCAGTTATGCAGGGGTTGGCGTCCTTAATCCCCGTGTTATTCAGAGGTCAACTGTAATTCGAAAAATAAGTTTATTGATTAAAAGTTCAGTCCTTCAGTCACACTAGACATCTTTCAGGTACTCGGCAGCTCCATGTGACCATTGGCTTCTGCTTGGAGAGGGCAGATATGGGACACGTCCTTCACAGGAAGTTCTGTTAAATGGGGCCACCCCAGGGTAAGGGCTCCTGGACACAGGAGCCGAGTGGGGCGCCCTTTGCTCTTGGTTGACCGTGAAGGGGCCTGGGTGTTGCCATGTCTATAGCCCTGCACCTGGTACCACAAGACATGTGCAGGTTGAGATGGCTTCCTTCTGCCACCAAGTGCTTTCTTCGTGTTGGGGTCGCGTGTTTATTTCAGGGTGATGTGCGGGCCAGGTGGGGGACTCAGCAGCCTCTGTGCCTCCCTGGCCAGGCCAGTCTCTGCAGGGAACCCTGGCACCACCGTCAGACCCGGCTCTGAAGGAAACGGCAGGCCCTGTTGTACTGATCTTGAACTGTGAACACAGGTGAGACTCAGCTTCGATTCCTGGCCAAGTGCGGAACCTAAATAGTCACCTGTATTGTTTGTATGGCAAAAAGAATGTGTGCTGCTAATTGTTTTGGTTTTTGAATCAGAATCTTTATGGTAAGTATTCCTTCCAATGACAAGAAGGAAATGACTATATACACAGTCATGCTCCAAGGGGTTTATCATTCGTCTCTGACAGTACTGATTGTAAGAGACCTTGAAGAAGGTCCAATAGAGAAATAAGGCACACGTTTTTCTGTAAACATATCAGTGAATCTTAACAAATATGATCTGTTATTCAAATTATAAAATGAAACCTCTCTCAACTCATAGTCCAGAAAAATGCGCATCTCACATCTTGCACTGTAGGGCAGGTGCCACACAGACTGGTACACTGGTGACATTGCCAGCATTATCATTAGGTAACATGTTGTAACGGCACTTCTGGGGGGCAGTTCTTTACACACACCGAAGGCCCCCCCTGTGCCTCTTCACCCTGCCAGCATCAGCTCCCTTGGAACTCAAGACAGGTGGGGAAGAAGTAAATGCCTGCAGTTGTGAAAGCAGTTTAGTGTCATTGTCCTAAATACCACACTTTTTCTGTGTTTTGAGATAATACGACTTCGGTGGGCGGTTTCAGGATCTCATGCTCAGTCTACCTGAAATGTGCTGATTATTTTTTGAGGCCAAGGTCACGTGGGAGGAGAGTGCAGCTCTCTCTTTAGTTCATATAAAAAGACCCCTGGGGTTTTAGGTGTTCATACCCGTCGTGGATACTTTCAGTACCTGTCAGTAAATCCAGGTCTGTCTGCAAATCTGTAGCTGCTATTTTATGTAGCAGTTTTTTTAGTGTGGACACATGGTTTGTAGTTTGTCTTTTATTTTTTCCCCTCAGCATCTCTCTCTTCCGTAAGAAGCCTGGAGTGATGTGTAGTTTGCTTTATTTTCAAGGAATACTCATGCCTCCGTGTTCCTAGTGTAATCTCTCTTCCAATTTTCCATCTTCCTCCTCACTTGGAAAGCGAAAGGTTAAGGTTGATGGTGCGCAGGCCGGCTGAATAGCCATCTCAGACGGGTGAATGAAGAAAATTAAATTTATTAAAAGGGGGTGCGGATATCCAAAAGGAAGGGCTACACAGCGCTGCGTCAAAGGGTATTGGGTCCATGATGGCAGCCAAATATTTCTGGAGCAGTGAAACAAGGAGGAGCATAGAAGCAGCAACAGGAGAGCCTCACTGGGAAGTCAGAGAGAGAAGGGGCCTTGGAGACAGGTTCATGGGGTAAGCCCGGGATGAGATGCCATTGCCCATTGCTCCCCTGGTTGCAAGTATGGTCTTGTGGGGTCCCCTCGGAGGGATGGAGGGAGATGGCACTGGCATTCCCCTGGTGGGGAGTACGCACTGGGTCCTTTGTCCTGAGAGGATTTATCTCTTTCTTACGGGGCCGGAATCTTAGGGGAGGTCGTGGGGGAGAGGCTTAATAGAATATTCATCAGCTTTCCAGGGCTGCTCTTTCAGGTCTGTGGTCTCCACTGATTGATCGGTGCCAGGGCAGGGGGTCATTAGTCAGTGCAGCTGGTCCTGAGGCAGCCAGGGTGCCACTTGTCTGGTTTCGCTGCTTTTCTGGGCCTGGAGCTGAAATACAGCTGAGGCCTAGATGTTATCTTTAGGGAGGAAACACTCAGGGGGTCTACACCACATGACTAGCAATATGCTAGGGGAGGGTAGGTTACCCTGGGGGCAAAGTTTTCCCAGTTTCGCCCCTTGCTAGGCATCCAGGGCTTCCTGCCCTGGTGAGTCTCCATACTCGGGTTTCTGTACCTGGGTTTCTGCACCTGGCCCATTTAACAGAAAGTTTTCAAAATTTGGTTTTATACCCCGTTTCAGCATCTTTAGCCTTCTCCCTCAGGGGCTCCGTGTAGCCTTGGCGTTTCCTCCTTTGACAGCTGCCACTTGCTCAGTGGGCATCGGGCGATCCTGATGATCTGAGGAGACCCTGCTGGGGACACAAGAGCTCCAGGTCCTTCTCTCAGAACAGGGTCAGAACACACAAGGGTTTTTCTTCCTGGCATTTCCTGTGGCTTCTTGGAAAGCCACTTAACAGTATCAGCCATGTGACATGATTGGCATTCCTCCTGAAGTCCCATCAGGGCTGTGGTGGTGGTGGACAGGACAGGGGAAGATGTCCTAGAGATCTTCCCAGCGCTGGTGGCTGCAGGAGTGACAGAAGCTGTGCCCCCATTGGAGGTCACAGGGTCCCTCGGGTAGTCCAAGGGCAGCTAGCTCTGCATGGAACTCAGCCCTGGAGGCTGCAGAGCCCACTTGTGCAGTGAGGGTTTCTGTCTGAGGAGACCCTTCATCCCGTGTGACCCTCCAGTGAGAAGCCGGCGTCCCTTCAGTGCTCACTCTTCTCTGTGGGAGGCAGGCAGCGACCTGCTGGTATCCAGGCTTCCCGTACCCTCTCCTGTATTTTCCCCAACTGAAGGTCAGCGTGGAGCCCTCACGGTCATAAATAAAGCACAATATCCAAGTCATGGATGGTTTCTGTGGCCTGTGAGGTGCTCACTTGAAGCTCTGCTCAGGTCACCTTGGCTCTGTGCTGAGGGGGGAGGGAGTGGACTGTGTCCTCAAGACCTGGTGGGCACTGTCAGCCCTCCGCTGGGACTGTGGGCTCCTCATTGCTCATAGAGCACATGGTCTTCCTCCATCCAGGTCAGAGGACACAATGCGGGCCAAGGTCTCTGTTCGTAGTTATCCTGTGGCTGGCTGCTAAGGTGAATTTCTATGTATACGCGTTGTGAAATGGGAGATCCTGGGACCGCTGCTGAGCTGGCTTTCCTGGTCCTTAGTAGCTGCCAGAGTGCTGGAGATTGACAACTGGAGATGCAGTTGCTGGTTTTGGGAAATCTCTGGATAGCTTAGGCTAGAGGAAGGCAGGGGTTGGGGGCTAGTTTGGGTAATGTGTTTGGTTTGAGATGGGCAAAGGTGAGAAGAGAAGACCTCACTGGGCCAGTGCCCGGGCCTCTTCCCAGGAGGGCTCTGGGGCCCGGAAGGAGTGGTTGCCCGGGGAGCCTGTCGTTCCCCATTTCCAGGCAACAGTTCCTGGGGTAAAGTCCACTCTTCCTAGGAATGTGTGCCACTGTAATTCAGTAGCGATTGCTCTAATTACCTGCTGTTAAGTTCCCATTTCAATTAGCATGTGTTAGAAACTGTGACAATTACTATAAGCGGGAAGGACAAAGCTATTCAGGGATGGAAACTGACGCAGTTGTTTGCCTGGCCCATCCTTGCCAAGACTATGAAGCCCGTGGAACCAGTTTTAGTGCTTGACTTTCCTCCCAGCCGGCTGGCATTCCCGCAGCTGTGCCAGCCCCTCCCGGGCCTGGCGGGTGCATTCCAGGCGTTCGCTCTCAACCCGGGTGCCAGGACGGGCTTGTTATTTATAGACGTTTTTAGCACCACATCATTTTATCTGTTTGTCCTGGCGTTTTGTAGGTGTGGACACTGAGGCTGAGGGAAGTTACACCTTCAGCTGTTTTTAACCTCACCTGTGTGGTAAATCACTTCCGTAGGAGTGGAGCGCACAGATGTCGCAGGCGTCAGAGGAGAAGTCAGTCCTTCCTCTGTCATGCAGAACGAGGTCCCGGTTCCTACACGGGCTGACCCAGGGCCTTGCCAGGAGAAGAGGTGAACAAGGAGGTTACATATTCCCACTGTTGACGTAAGAAATGCCCAAGCCCATGGAGAATTTGCTAGATCAGATGTAGAAACCCGGTACAGAAACCCGAGTACAGAGGCTCACCCAGCAGGGAAGCCCTGGATGCCTAGCAAGGGGCGAAACCGGGAAAACAAGAACTTTGTCCCCGGGGTAACCTGTCCTCCCCTAGCATATTGCTGTCATGTGGTTTAGACCCTCTGAGCATTTCCTCCCTAAAGATAACATCTAGGTCTCAGCTCCAGGCCAGATAAGCAGCGAAACCAGACGAGTGGCGCCAGGGCGCCACCTCCGCCTCGAGACCAGATACCCTGACTAATGACCCCCTGCCCTCGCACTGACCGTGACCCTGAAAGGGCACACCTGGAAAGCTGATGAATATGCTATGGAGACACTCCCCGGCGACCTCCTCTAAGATTCCCACCTGTAAGAGACAGAGAGCCCAGTGCATGTTCCCCACCAGGGAGCCGTCTCCATCCCCACATCCCCCCTCGATGGGCAGCGCACACCTTAGCCACGGACACACCTGCCCGTTGGCTCCCGTTTCGCAGGTGTGTGGGATGCTTCCCTTTAGCAAGGCCAGGGGAGAGTATGTGGCTAAAACATCGCTGTTGCAACCAACTAAAAATGCACATCTACTAGGAAGCGTCAGACGGTTGTTTGAAATTCTGAATTTAAGTTTTAAACTAGCAAGTAGGCAAGTACTTACAGTAACTAAGCTGCATGTCTCACGTGAACCCTGACCCTTTCTGACTTTGAGGTAGCCTACACTTCGCTGTGGAACATCGGCTGTTTCATTTCTGGTTTCCCTTAGGCCCAAAGCCACGAGCAGAGATATGTAGATTGGGATCCTTTCTGTTGGGGACAGGTGGTGATCTCTTTCTCTGTAAGTCGCCTGTGTGAATAAATAAGGCTTAGAAAGAAGCTACCATTATTGTCATTGTCTGTAGTCTTTTCAAGGGACATAAAGCATATAAAGTATGGGTGGGAGAGTTGCTATTTTAGGTGTCTCTTCTCCTTTGAAATAAAAATTCAAAGAAAAAGTTTTGCCTTGAGATCTTTCCTCATACTTGACTTTCCTTGAGGTTTTAAAGATTATCTTGTTATTGAAGCCCCCCTGCCTCCCATCCTTGGAGAACTTCCCATCTTATTATCCTCACTTAAAGATATAGCTAAACCCAATGTATGGATTTCAAAATAACTTTTCATCTTCTTTTAACTGATATATTTGACATTTTACTTGCAAACAATTAATTGGGTGAATTTATTTATTCTTGGTTGTAACTAATATAATAGATCCTTTAAAAAAAAAACCACCAAAATAATATTTTCCCTCCCGCCCACCCCCCAAAGATAAAGCAGCTGAAAAGTTCTGAAATTAAAAGAATCATTGGATGCCAGTTTAAAATGGCCCTAGTACAAATTCCAGTCAGGTGGGCCACCACCCTATGTGCCACCATCCTCGTGGATCCAGGGTGTTTGGGGAGTTATAGAGATGTCTGGATTTCAACCTCAGGACGTAACATTAATAATATTAACTCAGCCCATACTTGTTGAGTGCCAGTGGGCCAGGCCCTGTTCTAGGACATAGGTATCAGCCATGAATAAGAAACGGCCCTTTCTTGGATACAGATGTCCTTTCTTGGATGACTGGATAAAGAAGAAGTGGTACCTAAATACGATGGAAACCTACTCAGCCATAAGAAGGGATGAAATAAGTGCCGTTTGTGACGACATGGATGGACCTTGAGAGTATCATGTTCAGTGAAAACTACGTCAGGTGGGAGAGGACATGGACCATATGATTTCACTCATATGTGGGATATGAAACAGAAAGCAACAAACAAAACAAATACACAGAAAAACTCATAGACCCAGACAACAGCATGGTGGTGACCAAAGGGAAAGGGAGTGGGGACAGGGCGAAGAGGGAAAAGCAGGTCAAATATATGGCGACGGAAGGAGACTAGGGTGGTGAGCACACAATGCGGTATACAGGCGATGCTCTATAGGATTGTACACTTGAAACCTGTACAATCTTATTAACCAATGTCACCCCAATACTTTTTCTAAAAAAATAGTCCTGCCCTCATTGGGCTTACTTTTTCCCTCTGGGTTGTTGTTTCAGCTTAAACAGGAAACATAAAATGTTTTCTTGTTCAGAACAAGCGAAGTGAAAGGAATTAGCCTTTCTTATTGCTAAATCCAAACAGGCTTCATGGAGGGAAATATTGGGAACAGTTGGCGAGAGAGAGGGCTCTTGGCAGGCCGGGTGCAGACACGCAGGCTCCTTTGGGAAGGATTGTCTGATATGGGCAAGATGGACAGACCCAGTTTGCCTAAGACGGGAAAAGTAGATAGAACAGCCTTAGGGATTCTGGCAAAGGGCTTCCTTAAATAGGTCAACCCTAGTGACTTGATGTTTGTTGGATAGAAGAAAAGTATTGCCAGTCCTGAGACTTTGCCCCACCAATACCTGTATATCAGCTGGTTCTATCAGTTTTCTGTTTGGAAAGTGTTAGCCACTTTAATATTAGCTCATGCTAGATACCCGCAAGGCCCCCCAGGAATTCCCAGTTTCTCTGTACACACAGATTTCCACTTGTACGAATGGCAGGGGAGCAGCTGGAGGACGAGCAGTCTGATTTCTGTCTGTCATTCACGCACCGGCAGGATTTGACCAGGTGGCAGTTTAGGTGAGAACTGCCCAGGGCTTCAGGTGAGACCCAAATCTGTAGCTGAATTTCCACTCTTATTATGCTTTTAAACCTGGCTGTACTATGGGGTTATCAGCATTTTTTATATTTAAGAGGTGGTATATTTTATTTTCTAAGAAGTCAAGGAACATGAGAGTATCATGTTAAGTACTATCAACCTTAGATTAAATGACATCATTTGAAAGAAAAACTCTTTTGAGGAATATTTAACTTATTTTATAGGTAAAAGGATGACATGTTTCTGAAGTGAGTTAATTATTACACAGGTGTCTTGAAAAGACACTACGAGTGCTACAAATTCATTAGGAAAAATGCATTTTGCCTTGATTTAGAAAATTGGCTCTGTTACAATATGTTGCCGATATTCACAGTCAGCTTCACTGTTGCTTGCTGGAGTAAGTGAATGTAAAGATGAGTTGGATCCTCCCCCATCTGTGTTACTTTGTAAAAGAAAATTTCCAACAGCTGAGGGGGATGAACAATCTTCCACCAATTTCCTCCAGATTCCATCACCAGAAAAAGTTGTCCTCTGTTAATTCTAGAGTTTACTTTTGGAAAGTTCATGTCAGGAGAGAAAAGGACACCGTGCTTGCACAGTGACTTCAGTTTAGGTGGAAATTGTTAACTGTGTTCTAATCGGATTTGTCTTGTGATATTTTTAGCTGTTTTAAACTAATTTTAGAGCAGTGAGTCGTAACGGTTAAATGTGTCCTTACCTTTCCCATTTTTGAAACAATATTACTCTTGTTTATATGACTCTTAACAGCAAACTGCGATGATGGAGGGATTATGCTCATGATAGGGGATTAGTTTTTTGCTTTGAATGTTAAGACTTTTAGGGAACAAAGTTAATCATTCTTTTAATAAACATGGAGCTGTGCATTGGGGTAACTAGTACATTAATTGTGTCACTGTAATGATAACCATGTGAAACTATTATATTCTAATACAAGATCTTATATATGTTGAACCTATTTGTGTTGTTATATAAAAATATGCAGTTGGCTTATTTCCAGAATTTCTGCTCTGCACCCAGATTCGAAAATACTAATATACTTTTGAGGTGGTCTTTTGTGTGTGTGTGTGTGTGTGTGTGTGTGTGTGTGTGTGTGTGATGGCTTCTTTTTCAGGTCATAGGAAGGTGACATAGGAGGATTACATCACATTTGCTGGAGAGCATTTGTATATATTCCAGTGACAACCTGAGGATTTGGTTCATTGCCACAGCGCCTGTCAGCTGTGAGCCCAGCATCCTTGGACCACTCTCCATAGGGGATTGCAACGAGAGTGGTCCCCACCACTGTGGAGAAGCATATCTTAGTGAGACTGGCACAAATGGCCCAGCAAATCCATTTTGGCTTTGTTGGAACCTGGAGAGTGCTAAGACTCTTAGATTTTTCCTTACCCGTTTTGTGGATTGTAAGTTGTGATTCTTGTTGGAGAGGAGGTCCCCGAGTCTCCGTTGATAAAGACAGTGGCTACAGTGTTATTCATAAAAGCGGAGCCTTTCTTACATGACATCATTGGGGTGTGTGATGGCGAAACGTCACCTTCAAGTCGGAAGTGAAACCTGCATGGGGATTGGTGCCGGCAGCTCCTGGACACCCGCACGGGCCGCTGACTCCCAGATGTGTCCTGGCAATAGTCCCATCTGTGTTTTCCTCTTAGCTCAGTGAATTATTAACTACTTTCTAAAGGCAAAATAGTCAAACTGGTTGGAGGTGAAACCTTCCTATGTTTGAGTTGTGCAGGACGATTCTGACTGTAATGTCTGCAAGGTGTCTAGAAGGAACAGAAGGGAGGACATTCTGGAGCCTCGGAAACCGAAACAATAGACTTGAGCGCCTCTTCCCGTGGACAGAAGAGCCGATCAGAGGAAATAGGGTGTCGTGTGGCCTGCTCTGTGCCCGGTGGGCCCCACACCAGGCGTGGTGACAGCCTCATAAAACACAAACCTGTCATAAATGGTTACCTCTCCGTGCAGAACTTGTGCCCGGGAGAGGATGGTGGTAGTTCTGGCATGTTGCAAATATAGGAGCACGGTTGTTTTGTTTTTTTTGATGTGTTTGGTGGGCTGTCAAATAATTGCTCGAAAAACCTCTTCAATCTCCAGTCTGATTCACCCAGATAAAGCTCTTCAGCTTTATGCACCTAATGGAGCAAACCTGATGATTCGACAAGGCAGCGACCCACGGATGTGCGTGGGTCTCCCCAGTTTTAGGGTGGGTCTGGTTTCTGAGATCACAGAAACATTGTTCAAGAGCGCTTTTTGGGTTTTGTTATTTTTGGGTGGGGGATAGCGAGGAGTCCCTGATTGGTGGGACACTCGTGGGAATTACTAGGAATTTAAAACCCCAGAGGGGAAGTATGGCGGGTGGTGGAGCATTCCCTGGCTAAGGGTGGTGGCAGCCGGTCCACCCTGAGGCCGGACGGGGCCTGCTGTTCTCAGGCATCCTCTGAGCGATGGAGCTGCCAGCTGAGCAGTGGCTCTTTGTTGGCCGATATCCTCCAGCTGATCTGTAATAGGGCGGTTCTGACAAGGTTCTTCTATTTACAGAATTCATTTTGAAGAGACAGCTTAGGCATCGATTTATATATATTCACTCGACATTTATTGATGCTTCCCAGTGCTAAACACTGCAGCAGGCTCTGGGGTCCCATTTAGGAAGGTGGCCATGTCCAACATTGCAGCGTGGAGCTGGGGAGCACTTGGAGAGATTGGGGGCATGGGAAGCAGAGTGATTAGTTTCGTGGGGGGGGTTCACAAATGGGGACCTTTGAGAGGGGCCAGAAGGGCAAGTGTGTGGAAGTGGCTCCTTCTGGGAGGAGGTGCTGTAAGGCCTGTGGCTTGAGGGACTGGGAGCCGTTTTGTAGTATTTTGTTTTTTGTTTTGTTTGATGGAGGAAACAAAGGCCTTTGCTGGCCTTTTTCTATCTCTCTCTCCATCTCTCTATCTATGAATCTATCAACTATCTGTCACCTATTGATGGATATATACATACATATAGATATGTAGATACAGTGTTCTCAGTTTCCTTGTTTAGTTTTGATCACTTTGGTATTATAGAAACGCCCAAGAAGCATTTTTATTGCATAATCATAGTGTTACTTTTGTGTCTAGATAAATGACCTGCAAGTATTGTTGAATTTTGAAGTTAGTAGTTTTGGTAGCGTCAGCATCCAGAACAGAGGTGGATAGCACACGGGAAGATGCACGCCTTGCTCTGGGAGCATTGGCTCTGTGTTCCAAAACGTGACCTGATTCGGTCACGACCTTCACACTCAGATCCACAGCAGTGATAATGAAATTTCGTGGTTATTTCTACTGAAGGTCTGCCTCAAGAGCAACCTTGTATAAATAACACCTTATGTATTTAGACCAATGCTAAAGGCAGGGCATCAATCGATCTGGTTATCTGCGGTGAGATTTTGTGTTTTTGGTGAGGAATTTAGACTTTATGAGATTTGCCAGGAAATCACGAGTGGCAAACCGAAGGAATGTTACAGGAAATCCTGGAATCTGGTGAAATTAATAGATTTGGAGTCTCGTGACTTTTCTGAGATAGTTTAGAAAGCCAATTGTGCTGCCTCGGTTTCCCATTTAAGAGGAAAACTTGGCTTGGATGTAAAATGTCGAAGTTTAAGTCCTGATGACTGATGACAATGGGATTTCCACCCTCTGCACCAAAGAGAGGAGGTTGTGGTTCTCAGGTAACATCAGGGCTGGGAGGGTCTCCTGTGGGAAGAGAGAACTGACCCCCCCCCAACACACACACATGCACACACACCAGGGGTCCTCAGTTCTTCCCATTCCTTCATGCCTCAGTGCACAGTGATCTCTCCTTGATGTTTAAATCTCCTGTATTGTCTTAAAACAGTTTGTCTGTGGCTTCTGCCTTACCTGTGCTTTGTAGTTATTTTAGATACTGATGGCCTTTCCAGTGTCCTTGAACTCTTGCTTTTGTAAGACACTGGTATTGAGAATGTGTAGGGAAAGTAGCCAGCCACCAGTTTGACAGAGGAAACCCAGAGTACATGGCCTGGCCCCTAAGTGCAAATCTGTGTCTTTCTTCCCCCCAAATTTTGGTATCACTGCTCCCTAACCGGCCAGGAGTAAATCATGCTTGGCCAAGTCATAGGCAGACCTCCCAAATTAACTAAATAGTTCGTAACTTTTTTCTTTAATACATTATTTTTGTTTATATGGGACAATAGAATTGAGAAAAATGTTTTGTGAAGGAAATACATCTCTGTAATTACAGAGAAATAATTTTTTTCCTGAATAGTTACTTTAAAAAGAAACCCCAAACTATAAAACTTAGGGGTTTTACTATATGAGAAAGTTTAGAGTATTAAAGTTGAAGTTTCCTTATATTTGGTTTAAAAGTTTGGGGGGGGTGCATCCGCATGTGTGCCTGTGTGCGCGTGTTGTCTCTGTGTGTGCATGTATCTGTGTGTATGTCTCTGTGTATGTTGGTGTTTGTGTGTCTATGTTTGTGAGTGTCAGTGTGTGCATATGTATGTGCATGTGTGCCTGTGTGTATGCATGCCAGTGTGCATATGTGTGTGCACATGTGTGTTCTCCTCAACACCATACAGCTCTGAAAATATGTTGTACACTCAGTACATATTGGTTGGCTGATTTTTAAAAGTCATATTGGTTGACATTTTCATGACTGTTTTGTTAGTGATTAATATAGTTGTCATGTGATGTGATATTTGGGTTCTAAATTTAAACAGAAAATTTCCACAGACAGTTTTTACTTAGCATTAGTCATCTGTAGAATAATGCCCCCCAAAGATGTCTGCGACCCAATCCTCAGAACCTGTGAATGTCACCATGCATAGGAGAAGGGACTTTGCAGATGCAACTAAATTAAGGATCTTGAGATGAGGAGACATTGGGATCATTCTGTGTCCCAGTGTCATCACAGGGCCCTGAGGAGAGGGAAGAGGAGGGTCAGAGTCAGAGAAGGAAGTGTGACATGAGCAGAGGTCCAGGGACACAGGCACCTTAAGAAGCAGAAAAGGTCAAGGGAAGGGCCCCTGGGGGCCTCAGGAGGAAGCAGCCCTGCCCAGCCTTGAGGGTAGCCCAGTGAGACTTCTGAGCTCCAGAGTGGAAAGAGAATAAATTGTGGGGTGGGAAGCCACCAAATTGGTAATTTGTTACAGCAGCAATGGATACAGCATTTCTATTCTTTTCCTCTGAGCCTTTTAAAAATGGTTATGTTGTATCCGCCTTCCGAGTGCCCTAAATTATAATGAGAGATGGCTTGTAGGATAGGCATTTAAACCATGGTGGAAAAGAGAATTGGACAGAAATAGTGAATCTTCTTTGGATGTATTATTTGGGCCTTTAAGCAATGACATTTCAGTCACACAATCTGATCTTGTTAATGACATATTGGAAACACTTGTTCTGATCTCCCCAGGAGACTAAGCTTTTATGCATTGTGTGTTAAAATAAAAAATTAAAGCATAGCAGAGATAGAAGTCCTGAATCCACATTAATTCATGTTTGACTATTGGAATACAGAATTCACCCACTTCCCTGCTTGGAACAATAAAATCTCATAATTTGCCAAACATTCTGATTTTCTTATTTAATGTACTTTGAATAAATAGTGTTCACACAGATTTCATATGTTAGTTGACATGCCAGAGCTTCAGTGTGACCATCAGACATTTTGCCAAGTAAATGATGGGGACAGGGCTTTCCTGGGCAAGTTTTATTTTGCTTTGTTTTATAGGGTGTAGGGCAAGTTTTTGGCTCATTGCTGCTGAGCTAAGAGTCTCTAAACATCAGGGCTCTTACCTCTTGCACAGACTGTCTGGTCGGTCTCATCACCGCCGCTGGGAAGTGAGCTTGGACAGGTGGCTCAGTGTGCCATACCCAGCCGCCCCTCCTGCAGGAGAGGCTCACGCTGAGGTCCTCGGTGGAATTGTCTTCCCTGAACCCCAGTCCCCCCTCCAGGGAATCCACTCGAGTCTTTCTGGTTTCTCCCTGCAGTGCTTTGGCCCACTGAGAAACAGCGACTCATGAGATTTGGCCCTGGGCTGCAGAGTCAGGGCTACCTTGGTGTTACTGTTGCAGGAAATGAGTGATTTTGTGATGTGGGAGTCAGTGCAACTGCAGAAACCCTGTTGGGAACTTTCGCAGAGGAAGAAATGGGACATGAGGACTTGAGAGCGTAGGCAACCTTGGGAGCCTGTCAGGGTGCGTCCAGACCATAGAAATCTGATGTCTGACACCAGGGAACTCTCCTGAGCCCTGTGTCCTGCCCCCACCCCTTCGCTTACTAAAAAAAACCTCGCCTTCCCATGTGACCCAGATAAGATGCCCTGTGCCCCTGTGCATCCAGGACAAGCCCAGGTGGACCCTCCGCATTCCCATCTCTGCCTCATAAGTGATGAGCTGAGCTGCTTACCCACCGATCAGTGGGAGCGAAATGCTTGCTAAGCTAACGTGGGTCAAGCTTCTCTCCTTCCCAGCCTCTGAACTCGGAGCCAGCAAGCAGCCCCTTTCAGGGCCCTTCCAGAGCAGGCCGGCACCAGGTAAACCTTCCCTGACCTGGCCGCCTCCGTCCCGCCCCCCCCCAGGCCCACCAGGCTGCTTCCTCCTGCCTGTAGCACACACAGCACAGCCTCTGCCTCCCCTCCAGATGCAGCAGACCTTGGGGCACAGCGTTCTTTTTTCCCTATTGTGGCTTCCTCTCCTGCTGCCACAGAATTCCTTTGAATAAAGTCTGTCCTTACTGAGTTCAGATTGGATTTTATGTGATGTTCGGTTCCTATCAGAGAACTGCTGGGGTGTCAGGAAGGTATCCTTGCCTGTCTGCCTTGCATGGGACTTTTTTTTTTTTTTAAACATATCTTTATTGATTTCAGAGAGAAGCAAGAAGGGGGAGAGAGAGAGGTAGAAACATCAATGATGAGAGAGTCATTGATCGGCTGCCCAGCCCGCAACCTGGGCATGTGCCCTGACCAGGAATCGAACCCCGATCTCTTGGATCCTAGGTCGATGCTCAGCCGCTGAGCCACGCCCGGCCGGGTTGCATGGGACTCTTGAGCTGCCCAGGGCCTGCGAAGTGTAGTTTTAGTTTTCCAGCCTCATCCAGGTGGACTTGAAATAAAAACGTTGTAGTTCTAAAAGCGGGAGTTTTCTATTACAAAAAAGTTTGAGCGCATTTCTGTTTTTCTCATGTGTATCTTACATCTAAAATGGGAATGGTGATTTTTGAAGCCTGGTTGTATTTTTAAACTAACTGTTGTAAACCTTAGTGTAGCTTTATTTTTTATTTTTGCCTCATTAGCTGGAAATTTACTGAATCTTTGGAGTGCTAATAGCGACACTAGTTTATATTTGTATGACTTTTTTCTATAAAGCAACCAAAGTGTTGCAATTTAAAACCCATGTCTTTGTAAGGCAGGCAATGGGCTGGAAAAAAGCCAGCTGTGTGTCTACACTCCCTTTACTTCCTGGTGTGGTTAAAAGAAAGGAAAACCAAACTGGTTAATCCATTCAGCGCACACGAGATGCCTGAAGGCCGACTAGTCCCCGGAGTGCAGTTTCCCTGTGGATGTGGAACGTGCCATACATTTTGGCAAAGCCGGCCACCAGTCCGTGGTTCATCCCGCAGGAGAGTCGCACTGAGCAAGCGAGTTGCTCTTAATGCTCCTTGGGAAACAGCTGGATTTAATTGTCAGCACCGTGATAGAAAGCGCTTTGCTAGCAGCCATAGCCCTGGATCCCACCGTAATCCTGACTCAGGCACAGAGCCGCCTGACTGTGTGCGTGGGCTCGCTTGTCGATGGCCGTGGCCGTGACCGGCGAGTCCTCTCTGATGAATCACCTCCAGGCTCGAGGCCATTTCTCTCGTTAGCAGCACTTCTCTGAGGCTGGAAAGCAAGCAGGATGCAGACAGTGCCAAAACTCAGCTACAAAATAATCCCACTATTCTCATGAAAGTGTAGCCAGAGAAGGCAGGGAGAGGACTGAGCACGGGCCCGGGGTGTGGGAGTCCTGGCGCAGGCTCCCTGAGCTCAGGTCCCCCTGTGCACACAGGGCCCCGTCCAGGTGTCGCTGTCAGCTCAGGCTTCTGTGACAAAATACCCGCGACTGGGGTTAGGTTTCAGCACATGGATTTGGGGGACACACACATTCAGCTCGCTGCACGGGGCATGTCCCCTGGGGGCTGAGCTGGAAGGGTGTGACCCTGTGTCCTTTCCTCCATCAGGCCCCTCAGGTCACACCAGTTTCTCCCCAAACTTGCAGCACTTCAGAAACAGAATTTGTGAACTTTTACTGCTTCTCATCGCTGTTGCTTCTTGCAGCTATTACTTCTTTTGCATAATTTTGAGTCCTTGGGTAAAGAGGAAGCTCACTTCCCTGTGTCCTGGAGAGCCGTGCTGAGTCTGGCCCATGGCAGAGGGGAGGGCGCAGGAGTGGGCGGGGTCCTGGACCCCGCGGCGGCACAGGCGACACTTTTCTGCCGTGACCACTGACTCATTCACGTCTTGAGCCTCACCACAGCCCTCGGAAACACGGGGGCTGCTGCAGTCACCCCTGTTTACAGGTGACAAAACAACCTCAGAGAGGTTGGGAGAGGTGAGCCAGTGCGTCAGGAACGGCAGCCCGGGGCTCCGGCTGCCCTCAGATGGCACAGGCAGAGGGTGTTTCTGCCACTGCAGAGCGTTCTCGCGGACGGCGCCCAGCTGCGTGTCGCCACAGTGAGACACAGCCTGAGGTCTCCTGACTCATGTCCACAGCCCTTCCATTGGCCCAGTTGCCCTGGGGATGTATACAAGGCACGCCAGACCTTTGAAAACCTTGGCCTGAGCTCCTCCCACTTCTCCTCATGTCTCCCTCTCATCTCTGAACAGCCACAGGCCCACCTGTCACCAGTGAGGAACCTGGGGGCCCATCTCAGTTGCTGCCTACCCCTCCCCCCACACGTTTTGAGAGGTGGATCAGATTTGTCCATTGGACCATTGTGACAGCCTCTTGATGCCACCACATGCCTGGCAGAAATGATATCCCTGAAAAAGGCTCATCGTGATGTCCCTACTAAAATTCTTAAATGTTTGATATTCCTGTACATGCCATCAAATTGGAATGTTCTGGTCAGTATGCAGTTACTTACAGGTGGAGCCCAGTATTGGCTGAAAGCAACATTCCCAGGTTCGTCTGAGCTGTGTTTTATTAATGAACCCAAAAATGCCAGAATAAACGTTGTCAGATGACCAGTGCCACGGAGTTGGTATCATTTATCTAGACCTTCAGTATCCACATTGACTCCGACAGATGTGATGCTCAGTGGATGCTAGTTTGAGAATTTTTTCCAGGTTTTCTCCTGTTGGTGAGTCCCTTCCCCACCCCCAGTCAACAATCCCAAGTTCCCACTTAGGCACTGGCTCGCTCTGCCCATCTCCTCCTGGACTTCTTGCTCTGCTCAAAACCGTCCTCCTAATGCTGACCTCACAGAATATCATTTTCCTAGTTCAGCTGTTACTCCTGGATGTGGGGTTGATACAAGTCCTGGTTCAGCTCTTCCTCCTGGATGTGGGGTTGATGCAAGTCTGAGACAAGCAGATTTAGTTTAGGAAAGTCATGGACACTCAGGTTGGGATGTGACCATAAGGGCTCACAGCCCAGCTGATACACAGACCGTCACGGAAGATGGTGACTGTCCTCCAGACACTTCTACGTCATTTCATGTAACCCTACAGCTTTCCCATCTTGGGGACCAGCGTTACTGCCATTTTTCAAGTAAGGAAAGGAAGGCCAAAGAGATGAAGTGTCTTAAGCAAGGTCACTTTGGAGCAGTCTGGGGTGGGGTTCCAGCTGGGCTCTGCCCTGACTCTTGGAGATTCGCAGAGGAGGGTGGCTCTGCAGCTTTTCTGTTAATGAATACGGTACCTTCCCCTTCCCAAGTAAGCCCATTCAGGCTTCAGCAGCTGTTGGTCCTTTGAATTGTACAGTTTCCTTTCGTTTCGACTGACTGCCTCCAGTTCTGCACCTTACATTAAGGTTCTCTGTAGCCCACACACACAGCTTTGTTAGTGAAGAGGCCAGCACCCCCTTTGCAGCCCCATGCAGGGAACACACACCCTGGGAGTGGATCACAGACTGGACGGCAGCCCTTCTTGGCTGTCCCTTCACACAAATGCATATGGTGGCACCCTTGTAACATCCTACAGCAGGTCTTAGGAAAGTACCTCTACCGAGCATTTTGGCTGAGGGGTGGTGACTTAGAGCTTGCCACCATGTCTCCAACTGAGCCGGGTGGCGGGGCACGCTGGTAAGGCAAATTGGTGTGCTGTCTCCATGTATGGAGTGTTCTTTTTGCATGAAAAATATGTCTAATCATGCTGAAAAACACCAGCCTCTTTTCATCTCAAAGACCAGACGGCACCCATACTCACATCTGGACTCCGAATGAAAAGGCCCCTCTCTGGGAGAGGAGAACTTGGGCGAATGCTGTAGTTTGTGTACGAAGGTGCCTCTCTGCCCAATCTCAGTGCCCCATGGTCATTAGTGAAAAATTTATGGTTAGAATTAACTGACAGAAACTTTATGGATTTTTCTCCTTAAAAAATTCTGCACAGTTTAGAGTACTTATAGTAATAAAAGTTGTTTATCTTTATTAGCATCCCATATTTGGATTCTAAAGATACACAAACCAGCCTGTGTCTGTAAACTCTTCAGCCTGATTTCAGTGGAATCAAAAGCTAAATCTACTGAAATTATCTTGTGGATTTATTTGGTGACAGTGATAAGAGGGACATGGTTAGAAGTAACTTCATGTCTGAAGAGTGCTTTTTCTTGTTTTTGGTGGTCACTGGGCATTTTCTTGGCTTTCTTCCTGTGTGAAGACACAGAAAGACATTTCAGTGACCCAGACTCTCTCTGGTCTCTTTTCCTTTGTAAAACATATGTTCTGTGGGTTCTGAAAGCTCAGACCAAGTGTTTCTTGATGATCTCTTGCCTGTTCTCATAAATGCTGTTTAATAAAAACTGTACTGTAGATGCTTGAAGCTGAGTAACCCTTTTATTAGAAAGTAGGGAGAAATGCATAGCAAGTGTTTTGTGGCAGGGATTTTAGAAATGATCTTAGCCTTTTCCCTGAAATGAAATAACTAATTATTTGTTGGATTACTCATGTGTTCAAAGAGAAACAAGGAACTAGATCATGTTACATATACAAGTGATCATTTAAAAAAATGATTGAGGATGAATTAATCTGATCTTTTGGAAGATTAGTTTGGAGTTTAGGTATTCAGTAAAATCCAGTAAAATTTAGGTTAATTTCCTAGAGTTTCTTACCATTTCTTTGATTTTTTCACTTGAATTTGATGTTCAGAATCTAAATGTGTTGTTTGGGAACTTGTGACTTTTCTAGTTCTTCAGTATTTGTAAACCCATGAGATATGAGAAGACAGGTGGAGTTGGGTGGTGAGAGGGTAGGGCACTTGGGTTAGAGTTCTTGGTTTGCCCTTAATTGACATTGAACTTTGGGTGAGTGACTTAGGGCTCTATGGGCCCACAATTGTCAAATGAGGGCCTGGATTAGATGACTTGGGAGGTGCCTGCATCCCCTTTCAGGTCGACATCTCACCTTGCCCTTGACTCCTCAGTTTTCATTACTGACCCGCTGATTCACAGCCCACTGGGCAGTTGGCTGGTAACGAGTGACCAGCGGATTCACAGTTCCTTCCTTTACTGTAAAGCCGTTGACGTGATTCGGTCTGCTCTTGACCTGTTACTGCTCTCTCTGGTTTCACCCTGATCTCTAATCATCCTGCAGTTTGGGACTTGACTTGTGATTAGGAGGAGATGGCTTACCAGATCTGTATCTCACCAGAGAATTGCACCTGGATGACTTGATGTGTCTGCGAATTCCTTTAACTTCTGATATTGTGTTGAAATGGGATGTCTTAGTAAAGTCCTTCACCCTTTCTATTTGGCTAATTCTAACCATTTCAGTGAAGTGCCATTTCTTTGGGATATGGGGCAATGAGAGGATGGTGTCTCCCCAAAGTAGGGGGAGATGGCATTTATTCTGTCCTTTGACAGCGAGAAGTCAAGGATTCTGGCTCTCTGAACTCAATTCACAACCAAGAGAGGTTGTGGTTTACGGAGCCCTTTTGGACTGACTTGCTTCTTCGATTATTTTATTTCTGAGTCCTAGTGTCATGTGGCCTTGGTCACTTCAGTTTGGGAGGCAAAGGTGAGGGAGCCACATTTGTTTGATGCAGAAACCTCCATGGCATTGGAAGGTGCCCTGGGTGCCTGTAGCAGGGTTTTCCCTACTTTTGACAGAAAGGCAAATACTCACTGGCTTTTATTTTCCCAGCAATGGTTTAAAATAAAACTGTGAGAATTCACTCATGGTGTTGAAGATGCCCACAGCCCGTCCTGGCATGGCATCAGACATTTGCTCAGTGTCACGTGCCATCACATGGAGACATCAAATGAAGAATCTCACATTGTAATTCTCACACTGAAGAGAATAAAAAACGTAAGCTAGCCATAGCACGGGCTTCCTTGTCAGCCCCATGCCCTTCGTTGCTTTGGATCTGAGAAATGAGTGACTTCATCAAGGCGGATATGTGACCACAGTGGGCCCGGGGTCTCCCAGCATGGAGAATGGGGATGGGAGGGGACAAGGGACCCCAGGGCTGGTGTTCTACCCACCCTGGTTCCCCAGGGCCAGAGTGGAGTTTCAAGTCATTTCTCACAAGGAATGTGTATCATACTTGTGTCTCCTGTATGAGGGTGGCCATTTGGATTTAGGGAGACAAAGTCCATCTTGTGGTCCTTTATTGATATAAAGCTTGAACCAAAGGGTCAGTGCTCAGTTTAGGGGTCTTGTAGGAGGAAGGCAGGACAGTTGACTTTAGCTGCCCTAGGGGGACGAGGGGAAGATGTGGGGCAGAGGCTGGTGCCAGCATGTACCTCCTGGAGTAACGCGGCTCTGATGTCTCTCCCCCTTTTTTATGTTTTAATGTAAGAACTAAACTCTTTACTCTTTTAAGTCGATTCACTGGGCCTTGTCTGCAAGATCATAGTGGAGTTTTCCTCAGGCGTGACTGGTCGGAGCAGCTTCGTTTAGCCTGGACTTGGCTGTGGGTGCTGACAGTGTCCAGAGGAGGGTGCCTGCTGTCCTGAGTGGTGATGTGGGTGAGGTAGGGAGCTCTGTAGACCCCAGAGTGGGGCTGGAGGAAGAGCACCTTCTAGGCAGGTTGTTTCGGGGAAGGAGCAGTCACCCTGTGGGAGATAGAATGGGTCCCACACTCATTCCTAACTCCTTGTTTCTTCCCTATGCTTATATATGAAAAGGGGAGAAATTGGGGTCAGTCAGTACCTTATGGGTGTAAGTTCTGCCCTAATGTCATCCCAGCTGTTGTCAGTAATATTATTTGTATTCTTCTGACCTTAGGCTTATTTGGTTTAAAAATATGAAGGGACAGAAATAGTCCAAGGACATTTATAGACTTATATAATTGTGAATAGGCCTAGTTTTATGATGTCTCATGTATTAGGAGTGTAAGAGAAGACAAATTTATTTAACTAGTTTAAAATATTGTTACTGTTCTCATTTCTGGCAAACACTAATTATTGATTGATATCTAGTGAGAATGCGTAACATTCTTGTAACTGATGCCATTTGCCCCTGTGCGTCCTGATCACTAGGTGTCTCCTGCCTGAATTCTGTGCATGGCCCGGGAGGGAGAGCTTGCTGGAACTTACAGCCAAGAGGAAATCTGCAGGTCACTTCGGGGAAGTAACCACGTGTGTTGGCTTTTACGTGCTGTTTGCTTGTTTGTCTGCACACGTTGTTCATGTCCTCCATTAGTTTGTGACCTTGTCATGGGTGGTTCCTTTGTATCTGCATCAAACACGGTGGCTTTGTGACGCCACTCACACCTCTGTGAGTCCCTTGTGTTGGTTCCATTCAGAGTGTAAGTTTTCTTTCCATCTGGGGTTTAATTTTCTTCCGAGGAGAAACTGTCTCATTCATTTTTATATCACCTAAAGAAAAGTATTTGTAGTAGTTGAATAAATATTTATAGAATAAAGGGGTGAATACATGGTTTGTCTCATAAGGAGGAAAATTTAATACCAACCATAACATGATTTAAAAAATATATATATTTTTATTGATTTCAGAGAGGAAGGGAGAGGAGGAGAGAGAGAGAAACATCAATGATGAGAGAGAGTCATTGATCAGCTGCCTCCTGCCTGCCGCCGACTAGGGATGGAGCCGGGCATGTGTCCTGACCGGGAATCGAACCATGATCCCCTAGATCATATGTCGATGCTCAACAGCTGAGCCACGCTGGCCGGGCCATAACATGATTTTAATGGACTTGTTGAATATATACACTAACATAATAAATTGCATTGAAAAGAAATAAGGATATTTTGTTTGTGATCTTTGTTTTCATAGAGCTTTCCCTTTGTCTCACCGGTGTTCTTCCTAGTAGGGAAGGCGCTGTCTCTTCTGACAGGTAGGGAAACTGGAAAGAAAGGCTTTTCATGTGCATCTGACCCATGGCCAGTGCAGGGCCTGTGATCTGGGCTCTTGGACCTCATGTTTGTGCCCTTTCAACATAACAGGTGCCACTATTTCATTGTCTGCCTAAAAATAAGCATTTCTCCCTTCTAATCACTGCAGTATAGTCAGTCAGTTTCTTTAAGATGTCAAAAATGATTGCTTTCAGACTTCTGGTTCTAACACAAATAGTAAATAGTTATTTAAAAGTTTTTATCCTGCCCTAGTCAGTTTGGCCAAGTGGTTAGAGAGTCGTCCCTGGGACTGAAGGGTCCCGGATTTAACTCCAGCCAAGGGCATTTACTTCAGTTGCAGGCTCAATCCCCAGCCCTGGTTGGGGCATGTCTCTCTCACATCGATGTCGTCCTCCCCACCCCCAAAAAGCAATGGAAAAAATATCCTCGGGTGAAGATAAAAATAAATTAAAAAAAATGTTTTATGTCCTGCCCTATTCTAAAAGGAGCCAGGAGGATGCTAAATTATTTCATTGTTCCATTTTCTTGGTGTGGGCTCACAGGATGGTGTCTGCCATCCACCCCAGGGGCTTTAGTGCTGGACATTGAAGATGCCACACGCACCTCTGCCACAGGTCCTTAGACTCTGCTGCAGAAAGCAGCCCTGTTATGCATTTGCTCCAATTAATCTCATCCTTCAGAAAACATTGAGTCCTGTGTATGTGCCAGGCCCCAGGGCGACCTGGGAGTTCAAGGGTGAATGACAGAATCCTTCTTTCAGGGATTGTCCCTCTAGTGGAGAAACCAAGGTGATGTCCAAAATGCAGTGCAGTAGGGCCGCGTAGGGAAGGCGTGTGTAGGCTTCACTTCTTCAGCAGGGGCTGTGTTCAGGCAGCTCCCGGAGCACTGTGTTAACTGCCCTCTCCTTAATCCTTCAAGTCTGTGCAGAGAGGAGATAAACACTAAAGTTTAAGGACCTTGCCCAGGGCATTCAGCCAGCAAAGCAGAGCTATTTGAGTTATCTTAGAGGTTATGGGTAGAGGGTTGACGGCCTCCCCTGAGGAGATGGTCCCCAGCTGATCCTCTGAGAGAGGGAGAGAGAGAGAAATTGAGAGATTGAGATTTTCCTGAAGAGCAGAACAGGACAGCACATTTCAGGTCCAGTGCTCAAGACGTAAGGAGCGTTAGGCATGCTGTGAATGAGAGAAGGTGGATTCCGGGTGAGGCACCTTGGGGAGTGGTGGGCATGGGTCCTGCTGGGGACAGTAAGGGTGAGATGTGTGGGCAGTTGGACTTTAGCCTGTAAATGGGAGGACGTTTACATGGTTTAAGCCAGGCGAATGGCAGTGGAGCTTCACTGAAGACAGAAGATGTTGGTGACGGATGGACCTGATGGTCCTGAATAGTGAGTAGACTTCTGACATAAAATAGGCAAGGGATGGTCAGGCCAGACAGGAGGTAGTGGGCTTGGAGAGGAGGGGATGCCTGAGAGAGAATTAAAAGGTGAAATTAATGGGAATTGGTGGTGATAGAAGAATAATGAAAGACTAAGGCTGACTTTTTATTTTTCAATTTGGCACGATTGGTTGGAGGAAGGCAGGATTTCGGGGTGGCAGTGAAGGAAATAATGAGTTTGGTTTGGGGGAAGTTGTTTAAGATTGTAGAGATACCTGGTGGGATGTGGGCAGAGTGACCAGAGTGGAAGTGAGTGCTACTCACTCTTGCTGGGCAAACAACACAGATCAGGTCAGTGGGGACACATGTTCTTACTGGCACCCTAGACACAGGTGTCGGTGGGCGTGGAAGATGGAGATTTTCGAGTCCTCAGGGTATAGTTAGGCCAAGACAAGGGTCAGCCACCCAGGCAGAGTTGTTGAACGAGGGAGGGCAAGGGGTGGAAACCTAAACGACCACGGAATTGGCTAAGAAGGAAAACCGGCAGGAGATGGAAGCCCTTAGAGACCCAAGTAAATGCAGGATTGGAGGTTACACAGAACTGCAACTCCAAGTTGCACTTAGATGTTTGCATGATTTGTAGATACATTTGAGGCAAGAAGAGCCAGTCAGCTTTCAGATCATGACTCTGTTACAGGCACCCTGGGTTATTGCGATCTCCCAGAATAGAAATCAAAAGAGATCACCGGAGGCTGCTGTAGAGCCTGGTGCATTGGCCAGGAGCTGAACCATCTCCCTGTGGCAGGCGAGATGTCTACTGTTGGGCCCCCTGGGTTCTTGGGAACTCCTGAGATGGGAATCAAGAGAGTTCACCACAAAAATAGGCTTAGGCTAGGGGTTTATTAAAAAGCTTGTGTGTGTGAGGGATACATCATAGGAAGAGAAGAAGGTGTTGCTCCCCAACAGAAGCTGAGGAACAGCGTTAAAGGAGTTGAGATGGAAAAGACGAAATCTGACTGTGATGTCTAAGTACGTAGAGGTGGGGACTCTTTGGCACTTGGGCAGTATAACTACATGCTTTTTCATAGGTGGCATGCCTCATTAACATGATAAATCTCCACCCATGGGTGAGGGTAAGGTCATGCAAGGGTCTCTCTGAGGCTCAACCGTAAATGTGTTAAAATGTGCTGAGAGAAGGGTTTGAGGAGCAACCAATGCAAATTCCAGTCTTATCTAGGAGAGGCTCAACCTGTCTCATTCCCCCCTGAGGGATTTTACCTTCCCTAATCTTAAGGGATAAAGGCTGAAGGTCTTTTCTTCTGAAGCTACATCCTACTGACAGAGGGGCGTTGTGGGGACCCCAAACCCAGAGGGAGTATACATTTCTCGTGGCTTGGTCAAGGGGTCCAAATGATCCTGAGTCTGGTGTCCCAGTAGCTGAGATTGGCTGAAACTCCTGTATGACTGTCGGCTCTTCATGAAACTGTTGAAGCCTGGAAGACACAAACTTTATAAGAAGGTTAAAGTTTGGCAGGGACCAAATAGTAGTAGGAGAAGGGCCATCAGGGGCCCTGGAAGGGGAAGGAACCAGTTCAGCAAGGCAGGCAACCTTGTGTGGTTTCTCAGCTCAGACTTGGATTGCAAGGGCACATTCCTCCCAACCCCGTAGCCTGATGCCTTCGAAGCCTTCGAAGCCTCCGTTATGTCACCTGCTGTGGTCTGCAACTGGAAGCTCAGACTGGCTCAGCCTGTCCCAATTCCGGCTTAATTGGAGCTGTTCCCCCATGGCATTTATTCTGCAGCTCTGCAAATCAAGAGTTGGGGGGAAAAGCCGAACATTTTTAGACATTTCATCAATAGTTAGAACTTATGAAGAACTTTGAATTACTTACAGTCATTGTTTTGCTTTCCCCCCCCCGATGTATTTCTAACAGTGTTGCTAATTAAGATTTTTGAGCTGCTGGGTTAACAGTACCCTTTTCAAGCAAACATCTATGCCAAATGAATTCCATCTAGTGAGTTCCCATAATGAACGTGAAATATGATTGACTCTATCCCAGCTGATACCTTTAGCTCTGGCTTATTTGCTTTTCACTGCTGTAGAGTCTTCTACATGTGAACATACCACAATGCATCCGTTTTTATATTGATGTTAGGGTTACTTGGGGGGGGGTGTCTATTAAAGGCTTCAGTTTTTCAGGATTTCCTTTTAGAAGATAAGCATGTTATAATATGATAACATTATCTGCCATTGAACCAACATGAACTCCGATTACAACTGTACAAAAAACATATGTTAGTGATAATATACATAGAAGCCATTTTCTTATATTCACATACCCACAAATGTACACCCCACATCCAAATGTTCCTCAGATCTTAAATTTGTCATATATTTTGTTAGTGTTTCTGCCAATTCAGTAGGTTATACAGAAATATGAGAATTTGAAGTTACACATTTAGAACAGAAAGAAACTGCATTTTATTAATACCTCCAAATATATGGCTGTGAATGTTTTTTTCTCATATGACCACTATGTATATGACTTCAAGTGTGAAGTTATATTTGAATGTTGATTTCCATCTCTACTTTTAGACGGGCACATAGCTCTTCAATGAAATGTAAAAATTTATTGCATAAGAAGATTCACCGTTTGTGTGACATAGTTTCTCACTAACCACATTGTTGTAGATCCCCTCAGACGCTTTCTGTGGGATGACTTAGTGACCTTTCACTCCAGGCCCCATCAGCAAAGAGGGTTTATTAAACACTGGGTGTCTTTCTGATAAAGGCCCCAGCATCATTGTCTAAATTTTGGGGGAGGTGGGTGAAGAATATGCAGGATGTTGTAGTTTTTCTTTTTGTTCCTAGAGTTTATACTTGAATTTTTTGCCTTGATATTTCTCATGTTTCTGTATCTAATTTGTAAGGTAAATGGACGAAAAGGGAGATTTTATTCAGTCACCAGCATGACTTCATGTGCGAGGCTCAAATCAACTGGGATTTGGTAGCTTCTGTGCAAATAGATGGTGTTCTTTGTTTTTAAAAATAGTTTGAGCATTTTTTGTTCTGCAGATGCGTAAGTGTCTGGAGGTTCTGTGCAAAAAGAATACAGCCATGAAACAGGTGTGAAAAGATGCAGGGGTGGGTGTGAGGGGTTAGCTTACAAATTATACAATCATGGGAAAGTGCCTGTGTTGCTGTGATAAACAGAGCTAATTATTTTGGTTTTAGGGATGCAATGCGTGGAGTCCATGCTGCGGTGTTGACTCTCGCAAGTGAGAGCTAAGAACGGACACTTTGCTCAGCTCCAGCCTACCCATTCTTAGACTACTTTTGGAAGTGGGTCCCTTTGGAAGCACCAAGGAGGGAATCCGTGACCAAGGTGTAATTAATATGCAGTAAAGAAAGGAGGTTGCAGTTCCTGGCAGGTCCAGGAGGTCAAGAGGCCGTTGCCTTTCAGCTCCTCAGGTCCTGCCTGTGCCTTGTGACTGTATAATCTGACTTTGCTCAAGTGCTCATGGATGAACAGGGGTGCGGCTGGCCTGAGGGGCAGAGAGTGGGAGCCCGTTCTGGTCACTAAGCCTCTGGAATAGAACTGCTAGGGGCTGGGAGTGGGGGTTTTCTGGAAGAGTGCACTGTCCAGGCAAGGTTGAGTAGGACAGGAAGGATGGCCTTGTTTTCCACTCCCCTGCCACCCCCTCAGGATCCAGGGAGGCGAGGAGGAGTCCCTGTCCGCTCAAAGGTTGTCACCTGGGCACCAGCTCTGAGGAGGAGCAGTGATGACCAAGCCTCCTGCCCCTTCTGTGCCACTGAAGGTTTTCTCCGTTTTAAAGTCCACCTTCCTAAAGGGCTCAGATTCTTGAGTTCCATGAGGTGGCCATCCCTTTGGCCCAGTTTATCAACCCCATGTGCAGAGCCAGTGACAATAATTTATATTCATACCTGAAGTTTAATGCCCCAGAAATAGTTCTATCCCTCAACTAGTTACAAAGTTAGTTCTTCATAGAATGAGGATGTTCCGTATCGGACACAAGATAAAACCTGTGAAAAGACCGTTGGTCTGGGAACCATATTATTTTACATATTATTACCATGTTATTTGGACCTGAGCTGTACAGATTTATGGTTAAATAAGGAGGTATCTGAGGTCTCTCCCTGCTCAAAGAATTTTATGAATTTTGTTTTTAGGCCACTTGAGCTGGAAGGAATAAGTTGCATTTCCGGAAATGTTGGGGGCCATGCCATTAACTCATTTGGGTGAATATGTAATTGTCTCTGCGGTCCTTTCGAAAGGGAGGGCACTCTCAATACATACACTGTGCTTTATTTGTTACCAAATGTGGCCACACCATGCAGGTTTTGCACAGAGCAGTCGGCGTATCATTATGCACTATTTTATGACGGTGAGATAAAGAAGATTTAGTGGACTAGCATGCTGATAGTGTTAGCTGGTGCATGTTGGCATGGGTGTGTATTTCTGTCTTAAGGTGGGACTGTTTCCTCTCTAATAAAGTCTCCATCAAAACGATTGCTGCCAGGTATTTGATTCTCATTTGTTAGTAGAGTTTCCAGGTTCTTTCTTCTATTTTTAAATTTGATTTCTAGTACTCTGAAGGCAAGGAAATGGAAGGTAAACCATATCTCTCATGGGGACTGAATTTTGCAATAGGAATAGATGATGGGCTCTTTCTGGCTCTGTGTTTGTTTCAAGACTGGAGTAGACTCTCCTCTTGGTCAGTCAGGGCAAGTTCTCTTGCTTAATCTAAAAGTGAGTGAATCAAAGCTGGTACATGTATTGTTTGACTCACTATATGCCACAGAGTCAGCATCAAAGCTCTTCATTGACCGTCTTGGTTAAAAGGAGCTGCGGGGCCTTTGGTCACCTGAGGGTCACCATCCAGGGAAGATCAGTGTGGGCGTTAACAATTCCAGCCTTCCCGGGGATGACTCACAGAGTGCTGTGTTTCCAAGACCTTTGTATTTTGACTTGCAGTTTATGTCCCTTGAGGCAATGTACTGTTTTTTGTACCGGGTGCTAGTTTTATGTCTCCTCTCAATAAGTACCTTGTTTTGCTCCTGTCCTAGCATTCGAGTTTTCTTGTTGATGGACTTGAGAGGCTATCTGGTGTGAGGCCTTCATGTGGCAGACCCTGGGCCACCACCCCGGTCCTCAGTTTAGTGCCTCCTCTCAGTGTGGTTTATGAAGTCGTCCTCAGGATCTACCCTTTAGGGAGTTTCTGCTTTTCCTATAGATCAGATAGCTCGTCAGGGTCATTCTACCTGTATGGAATCTACCCTTAGTTGGTCACCTCTTGCTTTTCACCTTCAAAGTATTTATTATTTAGTTAGTGTTGGTCCAACTGTCTTAATCTGAGGATAGTTTATGTTATAATTGTAATTAAAAGATTTTCAGTAGTTCTTTATGAATTTCATTCTGTTGTTACATTGTTGGAGTTTGCTTTGGAAACTTTTGAAATGAACTGCTTCCCCCCTAAATGTGTTATGTGTGTATCTGCCTGGGAGCCGTTACAGTGTTTCTCTGCTTTAGGACTGTGCTGCTCATTCCTCCTTCCAAGAAGCATAATATCATATAGAGCGTTACTAGTTTGTTTTTGCTTCCAGACAGAATTATTTTTTCTTCCCACAAAGAGACATTTACTAAAGTAAGTAGTAAATTTTACTGTGCTCAGGATAGAACATGGATCAATAGAATAGAGTCCAGAAATAGTTCCACACAGATATGGCCATTGATTTTTGATGAGGTGAAAAGCAATTCAGTGGTAAATGGATAGTCTTTTCAGCAAGTGGTGCTGGAAGGATTGTACATCCCTATGCAAAAAAGGAAAAACACCTTATACAAAAGTTAACTCTAACTGGATCGTATGATAAATGTAAAACTATAAAACTGCTAGAAGGAAACATAGGTGAAACTCTTCTGGACCTGAAGTTAGGCACACTGTTCCTAGATATGATACCATGATTCATAAAAGAAAAAATAAACAGAGTTTATCTAAATTAAAAAGTTCTGCTTTGCAAGAAACACTGTTAAGGAAAATGCAGAGATAAACTACACCCTGGGAAAAATATTTGCAATTCACATCTCCTAGAAAAGACTTGTATCCAGAATCTATCAATGTATCGATTGATCAATTGATCAGTTGATTTTGGAATAAAAATATGATCCCCAAAACTAATACTAAGAAAACAACTTAATTTAAAAGTGGCAAAAGATTTGAACAGATAGTTTATTGAAAAGGACATAAGGATGGCAAAGAAGCACATGAAATATTCAATATGAGTAGTCCTCCTGAAAGGCAAGTTGCAGTCATGATCAGATGCTTTTAACATCGATTAGAATGGCTGCCATAAAAAACACTGACAATACCACGTGGTGGCAAGGATGGGAGCAACTGGAACTCTCGTACATCACTGGTGGGAAATCAGAAATGGGCAGCCACTCTGGGAATAAGCTTGGCAATTTCTTAAAAAAGTAAACACATGCTTAGCACTTGACCCAGCAGTTGGGCTCTTGGTATTAGCTCCAGAGAAGTGAAAGCTGATGTTCAACAAAAACCTGTACTCAGTGTTTATAGCAGCTCTATTTGTCGTTGCCCAAAACAGGTGAATAAATGAGCAAATGGTAGTACATCCACACTGTGAAATACTGCTTAGCAGTAAAAACAAATTATTGCTATCCACAGCAGCTTAGATGCTCCTCATAATGATGCAAGTAAAAGAAGCCAGTCTCAGACATTATATTCCTTAAAATCCCACTTATATGACATTCTGGAAAAAATAAAACTGTAGGAATGGAGGACAGATCAGTGGTCGCTGGAGGCACCTCGACTCTATTTCTGTGAGCTTCGCTTATATTAGATTGTATGTATAAGTGAGAGCGTAAAATATTTGCCTTTCTCTGTCTGACTTATTTCACTTAGCACAATACCTTCAAGGTCCATCCCTGTTGTCACAAATGGCAGGATTCCTTTCTTACTTTTTTATGGATGGATAATATTCGCATGTGTGTGTGTGTACACACATGACATCTTTACTCATTCATCCATCAATGGATATTTTGGTTGTGTCCATATCTTGGTCATTGTAACCAATGCTGCAGTGAACATGGGGGTGCAGATATTTTGAGATCCTGTTTTCACTTCCTTTGGATAAATACCCAGAAATGAAATTGCTGGATTATATGGTAGTTCAGTTTTTAATTTTTTGAGGAAGCGTCATACTGTTTTTCATAGTGGCCGAACCAGTTTACAATCCCACCAACAGGTCTCCAACAGGGACATCCTCACCCACACTTGTGACCTTCTGTCTTTTTGATAATAGCCATTCTGACAGGTAGGAGACATATCTCCTTGTGGTATTGATTTGCATGTCCCTAATAATTAGCCTCTTTTGCACCTCTGGGTTTAGTTTATTTTCCCTGGGACTGGACCCTTGCAGATGACTACCCAATTAGTATTCGCGGTTTACCATCTCAAAGGGAGTTAAGGTCAATGGTTTTTGTAGAAGTGTAAGCCTTTTTGTTTTGGTAAATCCTGCAAGCAGATTTGTGTACTAACTATGAAAGCAGATGCTGCTCACTGTGCCACATGTGAGTTCCAAATTGACAACTGTCACTGTGTTTTATCCCCCTAGCCCGGGAGGCACTTACTGTCACCATCCCCATTTTACTGACAGGAAATTAGAGCAGAGGGGTTAATAACTTGTCTAAAGTCCCACAGTCAGCAGGGACCAGGCTCTGGCTCTAGAATTCCTGCTCTTAGCCATCCCATGCCCCGTGTGTTTTTTTATCCCATTATCTTTTTCAGTTTTGAGGGCATAATCTCCTTGGGGCCTTTTGGGCTTCTTCAAGAGGCTCTTTCCTGGCTGAGCAAACAGCCTTTCCCTTGTATGGGGCAGTTAGGAATGTTTGATGGAAAACAATCTAGAACACCCCCCCCCCCCCCCACACACACACCTTAACAGTTTAGTGTGTGGTTGTCTTTAAGTGTTGATCAAGTGCATTCTTCAAAGGCCACAGTTCTGTCATCACTGGGTCTTGCAGTTAGTGTTGCTGTAATTAAAGTCCCCCTGGCCACCAGGTTATACCGAGACCCTCGGTTTTGAATGGCATTTGTACCTTGGAGACACATTTGCAAGCCCAGCGGGGGTGGGGTGGGGTGGGGGCGGGGGTGGGGCAGGGCCACACTGATGCCGGTGCTTCTGCACCAGGGCCCTTTCACTGCTGCACTTGAGGAAACTGTCAGAGCTCCAGGATGTGGACACCTCCGCCGAAGCCCTGGGTTGTGGAGCTGATACCTAGGCTGTGCGTCTTGGTTTTATAGAATTATTCTCTGTAGAATTATTAGAAATGAAAGTGCCTGAGAGGCATTTGAATGCTACTTGCTGACCATAATTTACATCCAGCTCTTCAGGAACATTTTTACTGAGATGCCATAGATGTACCTCTCCCTGTTCTGCATCCGGGCTACTTGGTTCTGTTTCCATTGAGAATAGAAATTTCTTTACGGGAGGATTTCTTCTCATCATTGCCCTAAATCCTGGTGTCGCCTGAAGCTATAGGGATGCTTTTCTGTCCTCTCCCTTCTCAGGTTCTCTACGATCTCGGTGCATTTGGGCTATTACAGCAGAACACACAGCCTGGGGGCTTATAAACCACAGACATCCATTTCTCACAGTCTGGAGATTGAAGTCCAAGATCGAGGTGCAGGCAGATTTGGTGTCCGGTGAGACCCTGCTTCCTGGTTTACAGGGGTGTCTTCTTGCTGTGACCTCACGTAGAGGAAGGGGCAAGGGGGCTCTGGGGTCTGTTCTTAGGGTGCTAATCCCATCATGGGGGCTCCACCCTCATCACCTTTCCAGATCCCCACCTAGTAACACCATCACACTGGGGGTTAGGTTTCAACCATCAATTCTGGGGGGACGCGAGCATTCTGACCATAGCATCTGTGCCCTGTGAAGCCCTGCTTGCCTGAGCTGGATGCGGCAGGTCTGAATGTGCGAGCCTCCCACACGTCATTTGTCTCCCTACCCGTGCTCACCCGAATGCGCTCTGCGTTCCCTGTTGGACTACCTGACAGGACTGTGTTGGCGGCACAACGCTTTGGGAGAAAGTAGATTCTTGACAAACATTGAGAAGCGACGAATTGCCCGCGGCCTGACCTTTCCGAGGTAAAAGGCTGCGGCCTGAGCCTTGTTTACAGATAACCCCTTGCGAACCCCCACTGGGAGATCCTAGATCCCGCAGAGACGTGGTTCTGTGCCCTCGCCAGCTTCCTCCTGCGGGGTTTTGATGTTGGGGTCACAGCTGATGGAAAACCATGGTTTGCATCAGCGTCTGGTTCTCTAGGAGGGAGGGTGAGCGTACAGCACGCTGGGCGGTGATAAACCAATCTCGTCACCTCAGTGGGTCACTCGTGGGCCACCAGGTCCTTGTGGGCAGGTGTCTGTGGCCTCCGATGGTTCAGGTCCTCCTGGCGGCTGTTGGGAGAGAGCCGTGATGAAGCAGGGACAGCCCAGGTCCCCCCCAGCACAGACGCCCCGTGGCCTGCTCTTGTAAAGAGCAGGTGGGCCCCACGGGGTGTGGGGATGCCCTGAGGTGTCAGTTCCGGCCCTAGGAATCCGAGCCTTGTTTTTAAGGAGGCACACATACCATGGCAGGTAGATTGTGCTGGGATCCTGTTTCAGCAGCTGTAGCTGCACATTCCTGCTGTTTTGAGCCAGGAAGGATTGTGCAAAGCCGTTTAGTGAGAGAGAAATCAGAGTGGAGGGAGAGCTGAGCCCATCCTATGATTATCTTATGAGTGAGATTAAATGTTTCTTCCCCGGCTTCTCCGTTGGCCGCAGCGGGTGTCGCTGCCGGTGAGCTCACCACCTCTCCTCCTTTGGGAAGTACTGCTGACTTTCCGTTCGCTCTTGGCTGGGCTGTGGCACTGGATGTGGTGAGGACAGCCCAGAGCCGTATTCCTTCTGTGTCCAGGCTGGAGCCTGGGTGGCATCTGTCCTCTGTCCTTACATCTCCTTACATGCTAACCAGCCGCTTTGGGACAGGGACGGCTGCCAGTCAGATCTCCTCTCCTCTGTCCACGCAGAGATTTTGGCCATTGCCCGACCTGGGCAGTTACCGAAACAGTCTATGGGTGCCCCCCCCCCCCCCCAGAGGCTGCCTGCTTTTAGAGGTTTGGAAATGACACTTAACTCATCTTCAACTTAAAGTGTATTATTAAATTTTAATGTTTAAATTGATGGCTGTGCTTTATGGCCTTTATTTGATTTCCTTCCTGATTGATTTTTCTTTTTCCCACACAAGAGGCAGCGTTTTCAGGGAGAAAGTGGGATGTAGCCCCATTCTGAGGATCTCGAGAGCCTTTCACACAGGCGGCGAGACCGTCAGGGAGCCGTCATTACGGTTGGGCCTGTCAGCCTGGGGAGCGTGCGACTCTAATGGGAAAAGCCCTGCCCTGGGCTCTCAGTGCTGTCTCTCCTTCCTCTTTCCTGGGAAGCTGGATGTGAGGGAATGACAGGCGTGTCAGACTCCCGAGCCCCTGCAGCCCCTTCCCTGTGTTCAGTGCCCCGTGGGCCTGTCTTTCTGATTCCAGGGTGGCCGGGAATGTTGTCACTGACTTTGTGCTCCCAGACACAGGTGTGATGGGGGCAGGAAGAGTCACGAAGGGCCTTCCAGACGGGGTCATTCATGAGCTGATTCAGGTGGAAATAGACTAGGGGAGTGGTTTTTGTGCGTTGTTGTGTGTGGTCTGGGATGTGTACACACGAGGGTGTGTGCACATGTGGTGTGTTGTCTGGGATATGAGGGTGTACACATGTGGTACATATGAGGCATGTGCACTTGTGAGGTGTGTATGCCCAGGTGTGCAGAAGCCCCCCGGATAGCTTTCTGAAACACACATGTGACTGCCCGTGGTGGCTTTTTGACCAGGCACCTTGGCACCTTGTGTCCGCAGGGCCAGGTGACAGCTTTCTTCCTTCACTCAGCCTCTCTTTCACACTTGCCCCACTCCTGCCATCCTGGCTTCTTGATGGTTTGAGGTATCCTTGATTCTGAAAAAAATTGGAATCAGAGCTCCAGAGCAGTCACTACAGACGTGCAGACCTGGACTAAGACCTGTCTGTGTCCTACACAGAGACGAACAGAGGGCCAGGGCCTGTGGAGGCAGCGGTGTTGGGGAGCAGTTGGTGGTGCCTGGCTGTCTCGCAGGATGGTCACTTGGATGGCTACTCCCAGGGCGGCTTCTCTCTGACCAGCAGCGGTGCATGTCCAGTGGGCTGGTCAGTGGATGCTGAGATTCAGGCGGGTCATCTCGTGTCCCCGTGTCCTTTCTGAACCATTTTCCTTCTTTGGGACGGCTCTGAGCACAGAGCCCAGGACAAAGCCTCCACCCCGGCTTCCCGTTGGAACACACCACACAGTGTTGTCACGGCTCATGCGGGGAGCACATCGGTGGCCCAGGGGCACTTTCCCCGGAGCACGGGGAGGAAAGCAGATTTGGGAAGTACTGGAGTCTGAACCCAGGACAGAATGGTTTCTTCCCAGACCTGCTCTTTTCCTGAACATTCTCTTATATTCTGGTCCTGACATTTTTTTTTCTAAGGGAAATCGGAAATTGAGTTTCTCTTTAAGGAAATGTATCTTTGTATATTTGCCTCTTTGCTATCTGAGGATCCTCCAAGCGCTCAGGTCACACAGAGCTGGCTTCTGCTGGATGAATTTGGTGGACAGTTAAGGGACATCGTGTGTGCCTTGCTGTCCAGTCTGAGCCCATAGTTTATAGGGAGCCGACTCCTCCTGTGGGCAAGAGAGACGGTGAAATGCACAGTAGCACGGAACAGGACGTTTGTTTCCACAAGATCGGTGGGAAACTTAAAACACAAACTTATTCTTTGGACTTAGGGGGGACCCGTTTTTAGCATTGTGAAGAGGGAACTGGACCCTGAATACGGTTCCAGATTTGTCCCCTGGAAACGGTGTGACTTGAGCGAGGGTCAGGGTGCAGGAAATTATGAGGAATCTGTCAAGCGATTTCCTAAAAAACATGCCTGGGGAAGAATTTCCTGATGAGCAAACACATTTCAAAAAGACACATTAAACGGTTGTTGCTGCTGTTGGAAAGGTTATTGTAACTTTCCTGTTGCCTGACAGTCAGCTGCCTGTGGCGTAGGGCAAGGTTCGTGCACTTTTCTCTTTTCCTGTCTGAATAGTAGATTTGGTGGTGGTGGTGGTGCTAGTGACGTTTGTGTGCAGTTAAAATATTTAAGAGCAGAGTCCAGTGGAACCTACTGTGTGGCGCAGTCCTGTTTAGAGAGGCGGCAGAGTTGGTGCTGGTCCCAGGGCCACGCCTGCACCACCCCCGCTCTGCAGGCAGCACCGAGGCCGAGGCTGGCAGCAAGCCCGGCGCCAGGGCCCTTGCTTCTGTGTCTTCACGAGTCATACAGAAAAGCTGCACGTGTTCTTGTGGAAGGAGCCTCTGGCTGTGGTCATCGACGTGGGCCCTCAAGATTTCAGTTTTTGGTCCATGACATATTTTTCAGTGATTTTTAAAAATTTTTATTTTGGGGGATAAGTAGGATGGAATTTGACTTTTCTATCCTTCACATTGTGCATTTAATATGTTTCTCATCAGGTGCCTTTGTATTAATTATAATCATGATGATCAGAATAATAGAAATTCCTTCCATTTATTGAGAGCTTAACGTGCGCTAAGCATTATATACCTGTAATCGGAAGAGAAACCCGTGAAGTAGGCAGTGTCCCCATGTTACTCTCCTGGACAACGAGGCTTAGAGAGGGATTAGCAGGTGTGCCCAGGACCAGGCAGCCAGGCAGAGGAGCGGGGTTTCCAGCTCATCTCTGCTGCTCTGTAAGCACATGCCTTGCCTTCCAGCTGTTCCTTTTCTGAACTTCTTACAACACTGTATATATATTGAAATCTGAGTATTTAAAACTCTCTGGGGGATTTGCGATGTAAAGGAATCTTAGTGCAAAAGTTTGGTAATGAGTCCATGTGTAGAACAGTGGTCTTTTATCTTCTATGTAGGTCCCAAACAATTAATTCATTCTACCTAAACTTCTCCTGTCTCTTATTCCCGGATAGATAACCTGTGAGTACTGCCGAGCGAGGGGGCTGCCACGTTCTCGTGTGCTTTTAGTGGCATGCCACACACGTGGCCGTGCTAACGTGGACACTGTCGAAAGCAAGTTGTCTTACTTGGCACCTAAGCTAATGCTTGTGATTACTTTTCAGAGGAGTGATTTAGTCACTTGTAATAAAAATATAAAATCATCCATTTTATTTAATGTAAGTATTAAATAACTTCCTGAAGTTCCCTCCTTCCTCCGAAGGTAAAGTCCTAGACATCGTTCATGGGAGGGCACTGCTTGTTCTTGCCCACCTCTCCACTACCACGTAAGTAACAACACTTCCCAATACCCCAGTGAGCATTTTGCTTATACTAACAAGTACTAAAATAGGCTTTTCCCTATGTTGTAGATGATTTCTTTTCTAACTATATCTTTATTGATTTCAGACAGAGAAAAGGAGAGGGAGAGAGACAGATAGAAGCATCAATGATGAGAGAGTCATTGATCGGCTGCCTCCCGCACGCCCCCGGCTGGGGATCGAGCCCGCAACCCAGGCTTGTGCCCTGACCGGGAATCGAACCTCGATCTCCCGGATCACAGGTTGACGCTCCACCGCTGTGCCATGCTGGCCAGGCTAGATGATTTCTTTATGATAAAAATGAGAGAATAATGACTGGCCTGGAAAGTATGCAGATTTCCAAGTCTCTCGGTATAAATACTGAATTTCTCCCCAGAGAACTCAGTGCACACATTTTTACTCACCGCCCCGAGTTCCACGTGTTCCTGATGAGTCCATGTTGCTCCTTGTGTCATCGCTGGATGTGTGAAACAGCCTGGAGAGGGGTGTGAAAAGTTTGTGGAGAAAGTGTTTGTTTTGCACACACTTGGCTTTTCAGAAGCAAAGGATACGCTTTTAATACAGTGGCACTTTTTCTGACACATGAGAGCGTTCCTTTGGAGGAAATACCTTGTATTTCTGTGTATGTTATGTTTTGTGGGGTTAAAAGTGGTCACACAAACAGTTTCGTAAATCTAAAAGTTTTGTAGATCTTTTGTAAATCTATAGAATTTTATAAATCTACAAGTTGCCCAAGCGGTGATGTCTGTGAGAATATTAGGACAATCGATAAAAATGTCGTAAGTGCCTTTTATTATATGTGGCAAAATGATCTTAAATACATGTTGTTTTGTTTACAGAGAAAAATCACACTTTTCCCTAAAGATGGTAGTTGCAGTATACATCAGAAGTTTTCTAATCTGGAAGTGGAAACTTGCTTTCATTGCTTTGCAGCTAAAGCATAGGAACTTCTATATACAGTGATTTCTTCTTTCTATAGAAATTCTGAGTGCCTAAAAACACTTTTTCATAGCTCTTTTGTGTCATTCCAGTGTCTGGCTCCATTTTATGAAAAACAAGAACAGGTGAAACATGTGTCCTAGTCTGTGATTCCAAGGACAGGCATGTTCATGGCCAGATGGACGTGGATACTCAATTTGGAAACATTGTTCTTTCTAATATAAATTATGTAACATTGGTTTTCCTTCCACTCCCGAGTCACCAGGTATCCTTCTGTTTCTGTAGCGAATGTACTGTGGGTTTTTACAAAGAGAATTTTCTGTATTTGTTTGCATTGGATCAGTTCCAAAGAGAATTACCAGGACTGGGCGCTCTTCCTCAGATTTCCTTCTGGGATGCTGCCTCGGATGTGTTGGGCTGGGATTTGTTCTGCTTGTTTCTATCTCCTCAGAGAATCAAGTCTGGACCCCCCCACCCCCCCAGGTTCTCATGTAACTGTGGACACTCTAATAACCCAGTGCATGTCATATATAAAATCAGTAACTAAGATGTTATGAGATTTGGGGCTCAGGCTGCACTTGGGGCAGCTAAATTGGAGAGGATTGAATAAGGCAGGTGGGAGGTTGAGGGCTTCTAAATACAGGTTCTCATCTCTCCTGCAGTGTCGGGGCTGGGGACAGAACTGACCCAGAGCTCAATAGCCACAGATGCAACTACTGCTCACTGCTCGTGTCCTGTCTGCATGACTTCAGTGTTTGTTCACTTACTTTCTGTTGGTGTTCTTTCCATTCACAGCTTCAGATAAAGAACAGAGGAGACCACTACTTAAACGATACAGTGTTACTTAACTGGATCGAAAGACATTAAAATCATTTTGTATGAATCTTTGTATTTTCATTCCTGTTTTTTCCATGGGTGTCTAAGTATTGCAATGCAAAAATCTTTTTAAAAAATCTGTTAGTACTTTTGTGAATTGCAGCTTTGATGAACAGTTCGGTGAATCGTTTTCCTTTGGAAAATTTCCTTGGTTTCTGTGTTCCCAGGAGCTTGTTTCTATTTATTTGGAGAAGACTTCGTGCCTTTATTTTTTCTACAGTGGCCACTGTTTTAGTGAATATTTTATTTATAGTATACTGTTGAAATATAACAGTCTCTCATTTAGAAAGTTGTGGTTTTTGGTTTTTAAAAAATATAAACTCATGGGCTATTTCTCTCCTTTTTAGCTCATTTCAATAAAAGGGGGGAAAAAGTGGAATGGCACAAATAGTGTATCAGAAAGGTGATATTTGGTGAGTGGCTGTGTGGCAGATACATTCAGTAGCAGCACTGGCTTGTGCCCACGTGACATGGCTGCTGGAGAAGGCTGACAGAAGGGTCTGCAGTGGGTCTCTCCCTGGGACATTTGTCTGTTTCTCCAGGAAATGAAGAATAATCTGACACAGAGAATCAGAGACTCAAGAAGTTCAGTAGGAACTTTATTAAATAAGAGGCTTTGTCTCAAAGGCCAAAACACAAGGACAAGTTTCTTTTCTGACTTTTAAAAGAACACTGACTTCATTGCTGATCAGCCTGCATACACATCCTGCAGGAGGAAACAGCTGAGCTTCTTGTCAAGCCGGATCTCTAAGGGAAAGGGCTTCACAGTTTTCACTGCAGTTGTGTCACTAGCTGTATCCATTAAAATTAGTTTTTAAAAATCCTGTCTGAGTTCTAGTTTGAAAAAAAATCTATTTATGTAGAACTGGCAGCACTTCTATGGTGTGTTAAAGCGTAATATTATCCGGGGCCCTTTCAGGCGCTCAATGTATGTGCACTATGTATATGTGCGTGCATGTACATTGTACACGTTTGTATTTATACCATATGTGCACATTGTATGCATATATTATACATATGTTATATGTGTGTACACTATATGCTTATATGTGTGTATACTATATATGTGTGTATATATACTATATATGTATATATGTACTTATAAACATCTCCACTATAGGTATATGTGTGTTTTATATATATATATATATATATGCTATATATATGTATATGCACCGTATGGACATATTATGTACTTACACACTGGATATATATGTACATATACTACATGTACACTACATGTGCATATATGTATTTATACTATATGTAAATATACTATATGGATATGTGTGTGCACACTATGTGTGTATATATGTATATTCAATGTGTGTATGTATGTGTGCTGTATATGCACATGCACTATATGTGTACATATATTTGTGGACACTATATACACTATATATACACACTGAGTGGATATATATGTGTGTATTCACTATATATACACACACAGAATATATGTACATATACATGGACACTGTATGCTCTATGAGTGCATATATATGCGGGCACTGTATATATACTGTATATATATACATACTATATGTATATACACTATATGAATATATTGTATGTACACAATGTGGTACTAGGAATGGGGCTCCAGCAGGCTCGAGTGCGGCACCTTCTGTCTTGCATGAACAGAGTGTAGGGTGAAAGGCTGTTCTTTGCTACGCAGTATATGAAATTTGGCGAGTTGTGCCTCCGTGACAGTGAAGGAACCAGTCGTTTCATTGGCATGCGTGCGCATCCATTTAGTCGTCATAGTCACTCTTTGAAGTAGGTTTTCCCCAGATGAGAACACCGAGATTAAATGGTGATTGAGTGACTTGTGTTAGCAGAGGAAACTTTACAGTATGTTAGCATCGTATCAACTTGTTGTTTTCCTCTACTCATCACAGCCTTTGTTTATTGCCACTTAACTAAATAAATGGGAAGTTGCCGCCTATCAGGAAATATCCATCTTCCTACTGTTTAACTTTATTCATGAGTACTGACCGCAGTGCGTTCTTTGTCACTACGTAGCAGAATCTCTCTAATGTTGCCAATATAAACCGTTCAAAATAAACACAGTATCCTCTATGTCAAAATTGAAAATGATGCGTAGGTACCATTTGAAAGGGTAAGAAAGACATCTAGGATGGAAGAAGGATAGAGAGTGTTTAAGTAAACAGGGAAAATAAGAACTTTGTGCATGTCTCCAGATTTGGGATTTGAGGGTATATATGCACATATATACTACATGTGCATATATGTATTTATACTATATGTAAGTATACCATATGGATATATGTATGCACACTATGTGCATATATATGTATGATTCAAACCTTAGTTTATTTGTCTGTAGTTTTGGAATTTTAAATAAGTACTTCGAGTTTGCCATTTATTTGGGAATTTCACTTTTTTTTTTTTTTCAGGACAAAAGGACAGGTTGTCTCAAAGGTAAATTTTAAGTTTTGCTTTTGGAGAAACAAGTTGCTTGCAACTTTTTCAAAGACACTTTTTCAGTTCTTCCCTCTTCAACAGTTAAAAAAAAATTGGGTTTAGTCTCAGCCAAGTTCACCTTGTTATTTTACCATGGATTTGTCACATGTGTTTAGACTGTTTGGTCATTCAAGGTTACTTAATTTTCACATAAGGAAATTTTGTACCAGTTAGAGTTAAGTTTTATGAAGGCCGGGAGTTATTTCATACCTTTCATAAGCTACTGCTCTAATGATAGGGCTGCCAGCCCTATTCTTTGGACAGACTGGCCATTTATTCTTTGGACAGACATCTTTAGTCCTTCCTATGTGTCAAGAATGGTGTTAGCTGCTCAGGTGCAAAGATGAGTCCAAGGTTAATTCGGGAAGCTCTTGCCGCACTCAGGGAGAGAGCACACTGAGGACTTAGTGTGACAATGTGTAAAAAAATATGTACAGACTGTTATGGACACATAGAAAATGGGATTGATTTGAATGTGGTAGAATTTTCAAATTTACTTTGGCCTTTATTAATTCCTATGTACAGTCCTGATGCCTTTCTTTTTCTTAAAAAAAAAACACCATTGCTAATCACTGGTGAACTGGTGATAAAGTATATTTATACCTTTTAAATCATGATTTATTCATTCAGTAAGAGGCTATTCCCTTGTTATGTGCCAGTAATATGTCAAAAGGTGGGTCAGTTTTACATTGTCAAAGGATTAATAAATACCACAGGGTGCATCCTTATTAGAATTTGCTCATTCATGAAATGTAAGCATTTTATCTTCTGCTGATAGACGCACGCAGGTGCAGGTGTGATTAATTCAAATGTAAACATTAAAAAAAAAAAATCCTCACCCAAGAATATGTTCTCATTGATTTTTTAGAGAGAGAGGAAGGGAGAGAGAGAAACATTGATGTGAGAGAAACACCTATCTGTTGCCTCCCGTATGCGCCCCAACCGGGGATCAAACCCACAGCCTTTTGGTGTATGGATGACACTCCAGCCAACCAAGCCACCCAGCCAGGGCCAAATTTTAACATATTGAGCAATGTCAGAAACATACAAAGGTCATAATGCATGAAAATATATGTATACAGCAGTTAACGAATTTTATATTTTAAATGGAATGTGGAGGTCAGTCTCTGTTTGTGACATTCTAGTCTAAACTGTTTGTTATAATTTAGTCTCAATGTAAGCATTTAACTTTATTACACCAGGGAGAAAAAAGTAAACGGAAATGAACATTTGTCCAGTCGTTGCTGGGGGCCGGTGCTGTGCTGGGTCATCTACATGCCAGCTCATTTAATTCTCATGCAGCCTTGTGAGGGGGGCTTGTTATTGAAGAAAACGGGTTAGAGAGGGTGGGAATTTGTGGACAGTCGCAGCCAAACCCATTCTTAAAATGGCTTTCCAATACACAAATAAACAATAGTCAAAGTCCATTATGATTAAATACAGTTAATACTAAAGTGCAACTTAATTTATGGTGAATCAGCATTTACTTTACAGCATTGTCATGACTGATGATCGTAATTATGGATAAAAGCTACCTTCTTTGTATCCTGTAGGGGGGTCAGAAGGGAGTCCATTCGCGGACACTTCTGGGTGTTACGAGGTGCTAGCACATTTGGAATAAATAGCACAGGTAGGTGGACTCTTTGCCAACAAATGCGTATAGTAATTTTTAAAGCCTCCGTTAATTTTGTTAGAAAATGTGAGTTCTTGCCCGGCCGGGCGTGGCTCAGCGGTTGAGCATCGACCTGGGATCCAGGCGATCAGGGTTCGATTCCCGGTCAGGGCACATACCCGGGTTGTGGGCTCGATCAATGACTCTCTCATCATTTGATGTTTCTATCTCTCTCTCTCCCTCTTCTTTCCTCTCTCTGAAATCAATAAAGATATATTTTTAAAAAAATTAAAAAAAGAAAGAAAATGTGATTTCTTAAGTCATCCCAGCCGATGGCAGCAGGGCACATGGCTTGCGAGCAGTGTTGGGAATGACATCCCCTTTCCAGAAATAGCAACTGTGCTGGGGAGGGGGATGCTTGACATGAGGAAAATGCAAAATCATTAAAATTCTAAAGCGTGACTGATAAAACTGCTGGCTCAGCTCTTACCGCAGTAGAGCAGTCACGGGTAAGGGGAGATTGTATTTCGTTGTTGTATGTTCTGAAAATGGCACTAGAAGTTGGTGCCCTAAATTGAGTTCTCCGCGCACCGAGGGCCTGCTGGCGCCACGTTCCTGCATCTGGAGGCAGGTTGGAGGGAAATGTGCCTCGTGGGTCTCCCGGGGCCTCCAGCGAGCTGGGGAATGCGTCACCTCCACACGGCAGCGCTTCCCGGTATGAAGCGATAGGTGTGCGTTTACGCAGCGCTGTGGCAGCTGCTCCTTCCTGCACCGCCCCGTGGCTTGTCCTTTGTGCATCATTCCTCTGGGACAGTTTGCTGGTCAAACTTAGATTCCCCCCCCTTCTCATCTCAGATGTCAGGTCTGTGAGGCATGTGCTATTTTCTCATTTTTAATAATGACTTGTGCCCATAGGAAGCGGCCTTGACCTACTGAGGTCCTTCACTCTTGGAAAGCCTGGTTCTCTTCAAGGGGAGCTCACTGCTTGAATGGCCATAGTCTCTCTCTGTCCCTCCACCCCCTCCCTTCCTCTCTCTCTAAAATCAATAAAAGTATAGTTTAAAAAATACAATATTTTATCCCTTGCGTTTTAGTTGTGACTTTTGAGATGTGTGAAAATTCTTTTAGCACTGTCTGTATCTTAAAGATTTACTTTACTTAGTTCATAAAAAGTATTTGAATGGGGGGGGAAGGGGACACCTGTAATATTTTCAACAATAAAGATAAATTTTTAAAAAATATCCTCTGGCCCGGCCGGGCCTGGCTCAGCAGTTGAGCATCAACTTAGGATCCAGGCGAGCGGGGTTTGATTCCCAGTCAGGGCGCATGCCCGGGTTGCGGGCTCGATCAATGACTCTCTCATCATTGATGTTTCTGTCTGTCTCTCTCCCTCTCCTTTCCTCTCTCTGAAATCAATAAAGATATATTTAAAAAATAAATAAATAAATAAAATCCTCTGGTGAGGATCTTTTAAAAAAGTATTTGAATGCTTACAAGACTGAAGCACTTAATCATAAGAATGGAATAGTCATGTGTGGATGAACTGACCAGCTGTTCCATCAATCTAAACTGGAGTTGTGTAAATTTAATTATGTTTTAGTCTCTTATTAATATTTAAATTTTTCTTATTAATTACCCCAGTTCCTTCAGCACATTGTTGCTTAGAGTCTGGAACAGTGGGCTCCCGAGCAGGGTTCTTATTTGATTGCTAAAAGCTGGAACGATTTTCCATGTCCCTGGATGTGAGTTACGCGACTTTGACTTTTGAGAGTCCTCTGCTTTTAAAATTTATGTGCTTTGAAGAATCTTCCTCATAGAATGAAAATGGTACCTTTTATTTGTGGGTTGACGGTACTGGTTTCTGAAAATATTTTTATCTTTCCATTTATTCAATATTTGGGCGTAGGGCCCCAGTGGGAAATCCAGGGAGATGGAACTTTTTCTCCTTGGAGAGGCCTCCGTTTCCTGGCTCCTTACTTGGTCCAGGTGTTTACCTGTGGGGCCTGAGGGTGCTGTCTGCTCATCTGGATCCACACCTACAGATGTTTTCTAGCTTCACAAAGGTGTGTGTTCAGCCGTTATGGTCACTGGAAGGCTGAATTCTAAAAAGAGCTGGTCCCAGTGTGAAAACTGGGCAGAGCCGCTACCTGAAGTGGTCACTCCCGAGCTCCCACTCCACGCCCAGCACTGTGCTGGCTGCAGTGGGGACTCACAGGTTACCTTGTCCTGCCAGAGTTTAGGAAGTTTTGTGGAAGGATACATCGTTAACTCTAACTTAGAGGCAGAACACGAGGTGCTGTGGAAGTTGAGAGAAAGAAAAGTTAACAAGTATGAGTGAAATATTTTGGGCATATTAGTGAGACTCACCCCAGCTACTGGTACCTTGACACCCTTTTGATTCTTGGAGCCTTGGTGTGTCAGGGGCTCCTGCTCCCTGTAAAGCCCATGTGCCCCTATTATTGCTGCTGGGCTGACCATGATTGAAGGCTCATAGGGGCTTCTTTGAAGAAAAAAATCTTGGAGCCTCAGGGTTGATTCCAGTTATTTTAATTATAATGTTGCTTTTAGATTATAAACATGGAACCAAACACATATTCCATAATGCTTGTAGCTCCTCTGTAACTGTAGCTCCGAAGCAGTTTACAAGTTAAATAACAAAACTGTATAAGCTGTGAAACTTAAATTAATGTTAATTTAAATAATTTTTCGTGAGAACAAAAGCTGCTTGCATCTCGCACATGGTGGGATGCATCTCTGGTGTCCCCGTGTCTCTCTCACCACCAACTTCAGCAGGCGAAGCCCTGCTGCTGTGTAGCTGTGCACACACGACATGGAAATCCTAGGGCACACCTGGTTACGAGGTGGCCATCAGGTGGGCTGGAGCATAGTGACATTAATTTAAAGAATAATCATTGCATTGAAAACAGAATTTAAAAAAATTTCTCAGTGAACCTGAAAATAATTTGGCTAATTTGGGCTGAGAAAGCCAACCCCAGACCAGTGAGAAACAGAAAGATGAGAGAAATTTTGAAGGTAAAGAAAAAGAGCAAGAGGCAAGGGGAAAAGTAAGAAGCTTCTTCTATTGGGAAGCGACCAGTGCTGATCCATGCAGATGAATGCAGGGCCATTGGGCTTGCAGCAGGCCCGTTGGCACCCAGCTCTAGCAGAGGCGGGAGTGGGGTGGGGGGGGTGGAGGGGAGGGACCACAGCTTCTGGGGAGGCGGAGGCAGGTTTCCTGGGGATTTTCAACATGTATACATCTGCTCCACTAAACAGACTGTTGTTGTTACAGTTGTCATTTGTTATGTCCAGCTGGAAAGAAAAGCACTCCTCCCTTTAGGTTCTTTTTATTTTATGATATTTATCATGGTTTGGTTGACTGTTTTTTCCATGAGCATGTTAGGGATAGTCACATCTCTCTTACTCTCCAGAGTGATCCACTAGTTTCAGATTTTTGACTTGTTGGTGGAGAAAGTCCTCCGTGTTTGTTGGGCTCATGCAAGGCCATCGCGGAAAAACTGAGGTGATGTGTGTGAGGCCTTTTGTCATACAGGAATTTTCACAAATGTTTTTTATTGAAAAAAATAGCCTTTATCAAATAAAGCTAAATAAGGAATAGTATGTTTTTATTAGAATGCAGTAAACATAATTTTACATGACTAATGAAACTTAATTGTCACTACTGAATCCCTTGTGATCTTTTGTCTTTGAATGGAAATATTTTGCTGATAATAATTCAATAGTTGATTGCTTAGCTTGTGAAAGGTGGGATATGAATTTATGGAGATAGGTTCCACTCGCTACAGACTTCAACCAGCTGGATGGTGCCTTCTGGATGAAGTAGTGAATACAGTTCGATTGGGAGGGCATCACTTCTCCATTTTAGAGAACCTTCTGGATGAAGTGGTACTTGATCTGCGTTGAAAGATGGTAACATTTGCTGTGGGAAACAGAAGAAGGGAGTGGGAGATGCAAGTTGTGTTTTGGGAATGGCAGTGTAGGAATGGGCTCAGAGTGGAGAGCAGTAGACCTGAGACTGGGGAGGGTCTCGGGGCAGTGGTCACCGTCCGGGCCTTGACTAGGCTTATATGAGTGTCACTCTGGACAGTGTACTTAGCTGCTTCAAAACTCAAGGTTTTTCAAATCTACAAAATGGGCATAATAAAACACACCTTAGGAGTTTGAAGATTATTTGAGATGATAAATGCAACTGTTTCCCCTTCCTGGCACATAAACTTAGAAAAGGCACCAGCTGTTGGTGGCAGCAACAGGCTGGACTGACAGTGGGGCCGTGCAAACCGGAGGGGGCAGCGTGACTTCACCTGGTACAGGGTCTCTGTTCATAGGAGGGACAGTCTTGCAGGGGCACTTGGCACCCTGTGGTCTGTGGTGCCCATGGTCAGTTGGGGCTAAGAAGCTACTGAAATAATCCAGGGATGAGCTGATGTGATATGAAAACGTAGGTTAAGGTACAGGATATGCAGAGAAGGTCTGGATGCTGGGAACGTTGGCGCTTCTGGCTGCCAAGATTGTTGACATATGTATGGGAAGATGATGATGTAGAAAGGGCTCAGATTGTTCCAAAATGTTACGTGTAGAAGATTGTGCTATGGTAAAATTGTTAAATAAGCCTAGGTTACCTAGTCGGTTCTTCCTGGGAATCCTCCCTCCTCCCGAGTCCCGCGGGACCCCAGGGCGAGGCCTGTGGGCCCATCCGATTCTGCTGGCTCCTGGCAGGCAGCCTGGAGATGATGGCTTACTTAGTCTCTTAGAGCCTCAAAATACAACTCTTGTCACTATGTTGCAGTGATACCCGAATTTGAAGAGTGATTATAAAGTATTCGGACTTGTATTTATCACGTAGCTGATTAACTGGTCACTGGGAGATCATCCTTGGGTGGTGGTTGTTTTGAACTTGACCTTTGAGCTACTTTATTTTCACACGGGAACACCAGTGAGCTGTTCTCCCGTCACACCTCGTTATGTATCGCAAATTGTATTACTTCTTAGCTGAATTGCTTCCCTTGTTTCAGCTTTTACAAAAATGAATTCTGTTCTAAGCACATGACAGTCTGTATCCATTGAGGGTGCTCAAAAGCATCTCCCGCGCCCTGAATGTTTCGGCATGTTAGCTTTAAAGAAGCAGTGACATTATTGTAGAAATACTTTGTGGCTAGAACTGGGGCGGGCCTGGCAACTTTCAGTAAAGGGCCAGAGAGCACATGTTTTGTCTTTGCCAGCCACAGTGGCCTCTGGTACATGCTTGTCTTTGTATTTTTTTTTTAAACCCTTTAAAAATCCCTCTTAGCTCACTGAATTTTGTTCCTAGGCCATAGTGTACAGACTCTCGACTGCACTTTCCTCACGAGTCTGTCTTTAATCGTAACCTGGGCAGGACCTTCATCATTACATCAATGCTCCAGCTAAGAGGCTCTCACCTTGATGCCGAACTTACATAACAGTTTTTTGGGTTTTTTTAAAGCTCTCTCTTCCCTTACTGCAAGGCCCAGTGTCTCCCAGAAGTGTTCTGCTGCCAACTTAACTCCTGTCGCAGGCCCAGGAAAATGCAGAAGGCGCCTCGGTATTTCAGTTTCATCACTTCCTGGAGAACAGCTCTGAGACATTTACAGAAACTTCTAGTAGATCCAGACTTGATGTTGAGAATTTTCCCTAAATGCATGTCACCAGGATGTCAATTCTAATCCCTTTCCATCCACTAATCCTGTGTGATTGGCTTATCTTCCTGTTCCCATTTGGATCTGTGAGATGTTGAAAAATATACCTTTTCCTCCTAATTTAGAATCTCAGCTCCGATTTTACAAGTGGATTATTATTCTTACTCTTCTTTAGAGATCTAAAAAAACCTGTAAAAACAAAAAACCAATTTTAACAGGTTCTCTGTTTCCCTTCCCCGACACCATGTGGCATCGCCCCTGCCGTGCACGTTGCTGACTTTTCCCTCCCTCCTGGCGGCTGGGCGTGTGGACTTGTTTTTCATACACACTTCCTGTACCCTCCCCTCACAGGGCACCTGGTAGTGACAGTTCACACAGTTATCATGTTAGTTTATACCTTAGTTTACCTTATAGAACTCTGTCACTACTATGACATCCTCGTGTCCTCAGTAAACCTTGAAGCTCAGGGTGGTGACCCACCGCCCTGGGAACCCTTTAGTGGTACAGAGCTGGCCCCAGATCCACACCTGAGCCTTGACCAGAACCTCTCTCCCCACATCATGCTGATGCTTGAGGCCTGTTAGTCCAGCAGAAAACAGTTTTCCCGGAAACATTCAGATGACGCAGGAAGCACTTTGGGAGAAACAACAACCCGTTAATTATCTGCTGATTCTCCCTCTGTGTTCATCAGCAGGGTCACTGTCCCTGGAGGGCTTGTCAGAACTCAGGTTAAGTCCTTGGGCCAGAGTTTGAGTTTCTGCTTCGGTGGGTCTGGGAGGGGCCCATATATATATGTGCATTTCTAACGAGTCCCCAGGCCTCACTGGGGACTCGTTAGAAACACTGTTCTGGGCCCTGTGCAGCCTGGCATGTGGTAGAGTTTAGCGTAAATTCCACTTACTTAGAATTTTCTTGACTAGGTCAGTTATCACACAGAGATTTAAACCACTGGACCGTAGGTCATCACGGCGTGGCTTATGGAATAGGGTTTCTCTAACCTGAGTCTTGATTCAGAGACAGAGTGTTTGATGGGATGCCTGCCGCATTGCAGATGATGTCTGATGAAGCGGGGTGCCCTCTTCCCCACGGGTGCTGCTGGGGGTGGATTTCTTGTGATATCCTAAGAACAAGAATTTCCTGCAACTCGCATGGGAGGAAGAGTGATTTTGATTTGTGTGGAATTACACCCCTGCATTTCCAAAGTCCCATTTCCCTTAGTCCAGTCGTAGAAGTGTAGCTGGGGTTTCAGTAGAGCTAGAAGCCAAGGCAGTGTCCAGAGTTTCCATGTTGGAGCTGGGTTCTAATACAGCCTCAGGCTAGTTACAGTCCAATAGTCAATTGTGTGTGGGTTGCATGTGGGTGAATGTAGGGGAGCAGGAGCGTGAGAGCCCCACAAGCCCGGAGTTAAGCACAATACATCAAGAGAGCCAAGAGCATAAGAGAACAGCACAAGAGAGCAAGTTTCTTGTTCAGGAAATTATCCCCAAATTTCCACACACGCTTGCAACGGCTACGCCCATTTTGGCCAATGACCTTTGTTCTCAGATGTGACTGACAGCAAGTACCTTCCCTAGTCACCCCAACTTTACTGGGCATGTGTCTATCTCCCATTTGTCCAGTCCCCTTCCCCCAGTGTTTTGCAGAGGACATGCCTATAATTGCTCCTTTCCTGTCATTGATAACTAGTTAATTGCAACAGTATCACAGAGACCCTCCGAGGTTTCTCATCCTGGCAGCACACTAACTGTGGTGTCACTATGATCCTGGGCTGTCCGGTGAATCAGTGTTTCTTCAGATGAGAGATGGAAAGTTATAGGCCACTGCTCTACTCCTGTTTGAGTCATGAGGTGCTGGCGGTGTATTTAAAAGCAATGCCTCTGTGGAGAGATGACCCAGGATCTGAGATGCTGCAAAGAAAGGGTCGCATTGTCTGCCCGGCGCTGGCTGTGGACAGCGGGCAGGAGGAGCCCCTACCATCCTGCCCCCTCCACCCTGGCTTCGTTCTTGCTTTCTGAATGTGTAATCTTTGATGTCTAAATGAACTAAAAAAATAGTAACTGTGTGTGTTAGCACTGTTTATTTTTAGAATGCTTTTTACAAGAAAGGAAAGGCAACCATGGAAGTGGAAGATTTGGTTGTATGTCCTTTTGGCTGTTTGTGTATGATAAGAGATTAATAATCATGCAGCCTTCTAAAGAAAAATGTACACATTTATACTATAAACAAATAAAAAAGTGTATTTGTAAGATTCCTGACAAAGCAGGCTTTTAATAAATGGTAGTCATTATTATAGCTTTATAGTAGGCAAAAATGACTTTATAGCTCTTTAGGTAAGCGAAAATGTAAACTTACTGTATTTTTTGGACTGAGGATTTTAATATAAAAACATACTAAAAGAAGGTACTGATTTTAAAACTTTTTATTCTATAAAATGCATTCCAATTTTGAAATAGACTTTTTTTTCTGATGTGGTTTATAATCTTTGCTCCATCATAAAGTTGCAAAGGCCTCAGGTAGCAGGACTTCGTGTGCAGTAGTGAGAGGCCACCCACCAGAGTAGGAGACGAGGTGAGTGCAGGAACGTGGATTCAGAATAACACCAGCTACAGCACCTCAGAGGCACGGCTCTTCTAAATGAGGGTCTGTTTCCTGGATATAATTATGAGTCAATAGTTTCTTCCTTTGTGCAGATTCAGGAATATTTTTATTAAATCATTATGCCATCAGATACTTCTGAGCAGTGCACTGAGTTGAAGTGCATGTAATTCATCTATTTATTTCCTGTGATGTCTTCAGTTTACACCACTGTGTTTGTAGCTGTGTCTCTGTCTTAGGCCTAGAACAAGGCCATGAGCGTGAAATTTAAGTGCATCTGATGAGATGCTGTTAGAAACTGGACTTGCATGGAGCAAGTGAAAAAAAGCACAATTTTATATCTTATTGCTTTAGCACATGTGGATTCTGTGGTTTTAAATTCTAGGTATAATTCGGGTGTAGTCTGTGGAAAGTGCCTTCTTTTAAAATTGGAAAAATTTTGGTCCTCATAAGCATTGTTTAAAAAGCAGAACCAAGATGGAAATCTTCTGGGCTGATTTTAGCTTCACTTCATGTGAAAAGACAGTTTCACTTCACGTGAAATGTGTATTTTTGGACAGTCCAGATAGTGACTTGGCATTACTCTGTGTGTGTGTCTGTGTGTGTGTGTGTAAAACACTCATTTGGAACTCAGGTTACTGTTTTGTATTTTTAGGGGCGATGTTTCCGCAAGTCAATTACAACTGTTGGAGGGCAGTGCTCTTTTCATACTTTAAGGTCGTACATGCTCCAGCATGGTGGGCACAAGAGGTTCATGACCATCTGTTTAAAAAAATGGAATTTTGTCTATTAGGCAGAGATTTTATAAGTTCCTGGGTAGTAGTCTAATGTTTCAGATACATGAAACTAAAATGATAAAAAATGATAAATCACATGATTTCTTTATTTAAATAGTGAGCCTTTGTTCTTAAAGTAATGATTCATTTATAACAATATTTGTGCGCAACTTTGTCAAGCGCACATTTGTTACATTAGTTCTCAGGTGAGCTCAATTTTCTGGACAGGAAAATTATATTAATTTTGAAGTTTATCTTGATGTTTGTGAGCAGGGATATTCATTCGTGTGGATGCCTGTATATAAGGTTTTAACATGAGAAAGTAGCATTTTTGTATTTGGGGGCCATATCTGTTAGGATCATTATTGAGAACCCTGGGAAAGCAAAAAAAGACTTTTGAGTAACAAAAGAAGTAGCAGATTTCATGCAGTAAAACTTAATGCGTTTTGATTCAAGAGGTGTCCTACTGACCCATACTTCCAGCTCATTGATTATTTTAGAATTATAGCAATCTTGATGATCTGGTTCCTCTGTCTGCAGTCCATTAAAAGCAGCCATTAGAAAAAACGCAGGACCTGGTAGCCGAGCAGGTCTGCCCAGAGCAGCAAGGGGCACCGCGGATGCCTGAGGCCAAGGTAGCTGCTGAGCCGGGACATGGCTTCCACGTTGGGGATGTTGTGCAGATCATTTTGATTGCATCTAGACTGGAATGAAGTCGATCGTCTCTGAGGAGGAAGAGAGTTTATTCACTCAGCGGTACTTGCTTTTGCAGTGGTTAGGAGTCTGTCTTGGGGGAACCTCTTCTTATCCCTGGAACACGAGCCCCTCTTCCCAGCAGATAGTCTGTAGAAGGGACCAGAGCCAGGTGTTGTGGTCACATGACTGGGGAGGTGGCCTTCCAGCCTGGCGTGAGTCCAAGGATGCTGGTGGGAGCTGAGCTGCGGCCAGGGATGCTGGAGAGTAGATGCTGGACCACCAACTTATCTTCCCTGCATCGGAGACTCCCGTTGAGATTGTTAGGGGAATAAACTCCAGGAGGAGCAGAGAGAAAAAAAAACAAAACACCTTGACAAGCATTTGGTGATGTTGAACAAGTTTAGGAGCTGTCTTATTTGAGATTTTGGAAAGAGAAGCCCTGCCAGGTACAGGTCTACTAGTAGACACTGTGTGTATGTGTGTGTGTGTGTGAGTGCACACTTGCACACATGCGTGAGAACATTTTGTTGGGGGGTATCCCCCGGCCAGAGCTGACCATCGGTCCTATTCCTTGAGGCTTTTGTCCAGTGGGATAATTGCTTCCTCCTATCCATTTTTTTTTTTTAAATATATCTTTATTGATTTCAGAGAGAGGAAAGGAGAGAGTGAGACAGACAGACAGAAACATCAATGATGAGAGAGTCATTGGGGATTGAGCCCGCAACCCGGGCATGTGCCCTGACCGGGAATCAAACCCCTATCGCCTGGATCCTAGGTCGACGCTCAACTGCTGAGCCACGCCCGGCCGGGCCCTCCTATCCATTTTGAGGCTCCCCACCTCCAAGAAAAAGAACACACATGAGAAAACACTAGAAAGTGATTTGTTGTGGTTGACAGTACCATGTGTTAATTAATATTTTCTTAAATTAGCTGATCACTTTGTAAGTTAGTGGATTTTCAAGCATGTTAATTATTGAGTGTACAGCAAAGTGGAGAAGTGTACTTTGGAGCCAGCCCGAGAACCAGCGGCATTTCAAAGGACACAATGGGACGTCTCCTGTAAGACTGACTCAAGGGTTTGCCGTCAGGGAGGACGACATCTGAGCAGCCTGCATGCTGATATGTGAAGTGGTTTGAGAACTTGGATCTTGATTGACTCTTAATTAACACTGAGGTCTTCTCCTTTAAAGATCAGTGTTTACAGGACTCACATGTCACTGTGGGTGTTTTGTTTCCATGTGTTTCCAGTTTCAGCCCTTGAACGCTTGTCAACTGTCCTCCAGTCATTCCTGCCTCCCCTGAATCCACTCCATCCTGGCTCCCTCTGTGGCCGTCTGTCCTTGGTGCACGTGCGTCCTTTCCCCACAGACGTTAGTCTTAAGGAAGCCCCTTCCTGTGCCATGTATACAGTAGGTGCTCGGTAACTACTTGGTTTGTATGGCTCCTTTTATTTGTAACTGCCAGCTTCTGAAATCACCGTTGTCTTGATTCCCAGGCTCCATGGCAGACCTGGGTGTTGGGGGGACCAGGAGAGATTGAGAATGGGGAGGGGGTTTGGTCAAGGGTAGAAACGATGCTCTCAAGTTTTCTGTGACTCAGGTTAATGGACTAGTTGGTTCAATGAGTAGATATTTCCCTGGTGTGGCCAGATGCCCACGTGGCCCGCCTGGGTCCTGGCTCCCGAGGGGACCGTGGCCGCACCCCTTCGCCTGCAGAAGCCGTGAGCTGAGCGGCAGGAACGCAGGAGGCGCGGGGATGTGGCGAAGGCCTGTGGAGCCTCTGCACAGACAGGGCCACAAGCTCACCTTGGCCTTAGGCTCTCCTGGTCGGAACTTTCCCCAAACTGCAAAGAGGAATCGGCTTCCCCTGTCCCTGGAACATGCTCAGGGCTCCTGTGGGATTTGTTGTTTTTGCTGTTAACACACAGATTGTCGCCAGTTCACCCAGCCTGTCGGAGGGTTGGAGAAGCTGGGGCTGTGGGGCAGTAGCACTTGTTTTGGGCTAATATGTTCCTTCTTGAATTAAAAAAAAAAAATTCTTGTGGCTGATGCTGTAATGGAGGAAAAGTAATTTTACCTCAACCCTTTTGAGTTCTTAGCTGAGACCCCTGTAATAAAAGACAGACTAACAAGAGAAAAGCAAACAGAAGTTTATTACTGTGTGCGCATGGGCGATGCCCAGGGAAGATGACTGACTCCTTGCAGGGCTCAGGACTCAGGCTGAAATACCATCCTGCATGGGAAGGGAGGGGCGTGGGCCTCTCAGGGGAAAGGCGGTGCTTTAGCAAAGAGGACTGGGCTCGGCACACTTGGGAGGTATGATACTTTGTGACAATCTGTCTGGGTGTGGTGTCCACGGCTATCCTCCTCTCCTACGACAACAGTCAATCTTCCTGGTTGGTGAAACTTCTGGGAGGGGATTGACACCTGAGTTCCTGCTGGAGGATCGGTGTTTACGAAGAGAGGAGAGTTCAGAGAAAGCCTCTCTGTGCTGTTTTTCAGATGCCTTTAGCTCAAAATAATCAATACACCAAAGTGGCACATTTTTGGGTGGCGTGTCCTGAACTCCTGCAGTCGTGTTTTGGGGTGCTGTGTCCTGAACTCCTGCAGTCGTGTTTTGGGGTGCTGTGTCCTGAACTCCTGCAGTCGTGTTTTGGGGTGCTGTGTCCTGAACTCCTGCAGTTGTGTTTTGGGGTGGCATGTCTGGAATTCCTGCAGTTGTGTTTTGGGGTGGCATGTCCTGAACTCCTGCAGTCGTGTTTTGGGGTGGCATGTCTGGAACTCCTGCAGTTGTGTTTTGGGGTGGCGTGTCCTGAACTCCTGCAGTTGTGTTTTGGGGTGGCATGTTCTTCTGTGCTCCAATGCCGATTACCTTTAAGCAGGAGATGCAGTACTTGCTTCCGGTTTACTGCCGCCCTTCCCTGTCCTTTCCTCCGAGGTTCTCCCATAGAGACCAGACATTCTGAGCCCGGCTGTTTTCCTGGTTACACATCATCTCAGTGTTTTTCTTGGTCCAGGACCAAGAGCCCAGGCACTTCTCTCATTGTTAAAATCATTCATCTAAAAGACACATGCCTGCCTCAGAACTTCTCATCAGCTTGGAATGTAGCCAGTGCTGCTACATGAAGTTGATACAGTTTTGAAGACAGGAGAAATTTCTTTGTTCGTTAGCTTGTGTGGTTGCATAGGTCCAAATCTACAATTCCCATTAAACTTTCAAAATCCTGATAGTTTCTTTCAGACATTGTTGGAAATCACTGGTCTTGTCCCACTACTTGGCTCTCTTTCTTGTAAGGAGGAAATCGAAGAAAAGTAAGTGACTTCTTCAGGGTCACAGAGCTGGGCTTCTGTCTCCTTCTCGAAGATTCTTCCCAGTACATCATTGTGGTGAGAGCCTGAACTGTTCACCGGCTAAGTGGACTAACTGACATTTTTCATTATTTTGTTCCAGTGTTGCCTCAGTTAACTGAGAAAAATAATATTTACCAGAAACAGGTAAACTTAGGGCCCTGTCTTTGCATTCCAATGGAATTCTTTATTCAGAAATGTTTTCTGTAGAAGGTACCCTTTGTCGATAGAGACATATTACATAGTTTCAGAGCTGGAAACGATGTAACAGTGTTCTTGTCATACAGATAAGTATCTGATAAAATACCGACTTCTGAAACATTAGTTTATACACAGCTTATCAGGAACACACTTTCAGGTATTAAACTCATGTTGGAGAGAAGTGACCTTTCCCTAACCAGTGACTGAGAGTCCCGTGACGGTCTGGTGACAGGTTAACAGCAGTGTGCTGGCCTCGTGCCCAGGCCTGGCCGTGCCAGCCTCGCACCTCAGCACCTGCATCGCCTCTGCCCCACATCTGAACCTTGGGGCGTTTTTCATGAAAATTTCTACAACTCAGAGAGTCCTTGGACTGCTTGCTCTAAGGTGGTCTCTCCCTGGTGCTACTTACCGTAATTCCTAGCAGGTGCCAGCGTTGATCTCTGTCTGCTTTGTGTCCTTTCCCCTTCCGGATCCTTCCTTCCACCCCGAGAGCCTGCCTCTCCGCCCTGTAAACATTGCCAGATTCATAGGGGTGTCTAATAAATATTTACAAGTGACTTATCGAGTGACATGGTTATTTTAAGAAACGAAGAAGTTGCTTGTTTTCTAGAACTCCAGTGTGAGCTCAGGCTTTGTTTTATTGGGCTGACTGCGATCATGACTGATCGTGAATCGAGGATTTCGAAAATGCACGTGTGTGTCCTAGTGTGTCTTGTGTCGTCTTGTGTGTGAGGAACACTCACTTTTACAATAATGTAATTGATAGAAAGATGGGGGAAAAACTGTGTTTCTTAGGAAAATACTGCCTTAGAGACCCTCTGTAACGGCTTTCTAGAAGAAACACTCAAAACATGTTTTCGTAAAAAGCCAAACCATCTCCTGAGAACTTGTTGAAATTAAGTGTAAATAAAAAGTTTGCATAAAGGTCATTTCACAAACCATTCATAGTTTACCCCAATTTTCTAAATAGCCCAAGAATGAGATTCTCTGGACCATCTTGCTGAAGAACTAATTTATCTCAGGAAATTGGCACTTGTCACTTCTCAGAGTCGCCCAGCAGTGACAGGGGTGTGGTTTACATGCAGACAGTTGGTATCCTCAGACCTTCCTGTAAGTGGAATATGCCCGCAGTCCCGCCAGGCAGGCCCAGGCCAGTACTTTACACTGGAGTGCCCATCTTCATAGTCTGGGGGGGAACTGTCATGAGGGTTGTTCTGGCCCTGGTGTGTGGATGCAGACACATGACCGATGGATCGGTGATGACGGTGTCTCGCTTTGAGAGAGCAAGACAGATTTCTTCCTCTGCTTTGTAGCTTCCAGTGCAGTTCCTCTCTTCCACGTGCTCATTGCCAGACTTTATTGGCCTGAGGACCCGGATCCGGTGTTCGCTCCTTTCCTACTGTCACGTTGCTGCACGGGCCCGATCTACAGCCCTCTGTAGACCCAGCTGCTCTCACCACCCACCTTGGCAGCGTGGCCCTTGGTAGAAACGCCTAAAGTCTCCTTGGACAAAAACTGGAGTTTCTTCTAAGACAGCTGCCGTAGTTCAGGCCCTTGAAATTAAAGACACCTGAAGTAGTAAAAAAACCTCATGCAAATCAGTACAGTGTTTAGTTTGGTAGTTTATGGTTATGCAGTTGCATCTTCCTTTATATAGTTCTGGATAATCAGAGATTTTTAGATTTGGAGTTGATTATCTAAAATTCTGAGAGAGTGACTAGTTAAAAGAATCGGTCAAGGGTCCGGGCTTTCGGGAACTTCTCTGGACCTGTTTATCGAGATGACAAGGGACAGGAAGGTCTACTGTTAGGTGAGCACAGTGACTGTGAGGGGGCCGGCATGAAGTTCTTATATGCGATCTCGTTTTAATTACATTTAATATTTTGGTAATTCTGTCCAGCAATGAAATGCATGACTTTTATAAATTATAGAAAACTACGTGAGGAAACCACCCTAATCTGAAAACACTCGGCACTTCACCTCCTCTAAGCGTGTTTATTACTTAAACTCTGTCATGTATCAGCGCAGTAATACAGCCGTGCTGTGAAGCCACCTGCCGGTCGCCATAGTGTCACTGGGGAGTGTCCCACTCTACCCACACCTAGGACTTTCCGTCTCTGTCTGTGTTCTCTTTGTCTCTTTCTGTTTCTCTGTTTGACTCCTCTCCCCCTCCCTCCATCTCGGTCTCTCCCTCTCCATCCCTCACACCACAACAAAGGCCCAACTTCGGCACTTTCCAGCTGGCGCTTTTTAACACTTGGCTGTGAAACCCAGAGAAAGGGCCTGGTTACTACAGAGATGCAGAAATGCGGTTACTACAGAAATGCAGAGAATGGAAATAGAATGTGAGCTACTCTTGCATCTTGTTTTGTATTTTAATCTAAATACAAAAGGCAAGTGTCAAAACAGAATCACTGTTAATTACTCCATCTCAGTCTGGAGTTTGGTGCCTCCTGTCAGAGCTCCAGCGGTTTCGAGTATCGTGGCCTGAATCCATTGGGAATTTTGGCGACTTTTCTACCAAACATCGAGAAGTACTGCAGGATGAACAAAGCCCCCATTTAATCGTAAGCTCAATGATAAAAATGCGAGAATCATGTTGAGGAACAATTTTTCAAATTTATCCATAGGCAAGGCTTGGTTTAATGAGTTTTTATCACCATTCTCTGCTGGGTGCTGGAAACGGATGGGGAGAAGGCAGGTGTGTGGGTGCGGGGGCCTGACCTCCGCCTGGTAGAGGGGGCACCCGGATATACCTGCCAACATTTGGTGAATTCACGCACACACATGCACACGTCTCCTTATAGTGGACCATATTCTGCATTCTTTTGTTTTTCATTTAACATTGTATTGTAAACATGTTCTCATTTTCAAATTACTCTGTGAAAAGGACTCCGGCAGCCTTTGTGGTCCTGAGAGCTGGCAGTGTGGCTGGTTTGCAGAGAGCTGATGCGTGGCTCTGGTGGGACCTGAGAGGTAGGCAGAGGCAGCCATGCAGGCCTGGCAGCCTGTGTTATTTTCTGCTGCTGCTGACAAATTACCCTAGACTTTGTGGCCTAAGCAAATGAATATTTATCATTGTATAGTTTCTGTGGTTGCAGCTTCAGGGGCAGCTTTGCTGAGGGTTCTGGCTCAGGGTCTCCTTTTGAGGCCAAGATGCTGCCAGGCTGCCCTCACCTGAAGGCTGGACTAGAGGTTTCCTCTGGGATGGTGTGTCCAGGGTGCACCCTCCCCTCACAAGGCTGTTGCCCGGAGGCCTTAGATCCTCGCCAACTGCTGGGGGTCCTGTGGGGGCAGCAGAGGAGTGGGACATGTGAGACCCTCTAGGAGGGTAGCCGGGGAGGTCGTGAAAGTGGCTGTGAGACGCGGGCAGGGGTGAGGCTGAGCGGGGAGTGGCCCCGGGGGAACTTCGCCTCTCACACGTGCTCTCTGAGCTACACACTCCAGACCCAGGAGCAAAAGGGGGCAGTGCGTGCGGGAGTGGCTGTTTTCAGCCCTTCTCTTGCATGGCGTTCCGAGTGGAATCTGACCTTTGTTGCCTGCTGTGATCCTCAAGACCATGCAGGGAATATCGGGCGGCATCGCGAGGACATGCAGGAACCCCGTCAGGCATGTAATTAAATCAGCCCCACAGACTTCACATCCCTTTCTCCTGCGGAGTGCCCTCGTCTCGTCCCCCTGCACCTGTCTCGCTGTCCTGGGGGCAACGTGAGAAGCCTGGGGAAGGACTGAGGAGCCACCAGCCTGTGAAAGGCACAACGTCCCCTCCAAGACTTCAGGGAGCGCCACTGCTTTCTGTCAGCCTGGCTGGTGGGGAGACACAGCTCTGGGGTTCTGGTGCCTGGAAGTTGTGTGTGTCCCTGCGGTTTCCTGTCACGTCCCACAGAGAGGGCCTCATTCCCTCGGGGAGGGTGGGATGGTGGGGAGGTGGCGGGAATGAGCCGGAATGGAAAGAAAAAGGCAGATACTTGAAATAATAGGGGAATTTGTTGAGATAGTTTTCAAGGCATTTTCTCAACTGTTGTTGGCCTGGGGTGATCTACAGGACTGATACCGTAGAATCTTAGAATAAGCATAAGTTAGAAAATATTTAATGACAAGAATATTTCTGAAATGGAAACTCTCCGGAAGGGTGTAAATGCCGTCTTATAACTTGGTGCGGTCGGGCACTCCCTCCCTGGGGGCCTGGATACGGAGCTGGACACGGACAAGGACCGCGTCCTGGCTCTCTGTGCGTCTCCCTTAGGGCGGCCAAGATCACTTCAGATCCCCTGAGTGAGACTGCCTGGGCCCAGAGCTGTGCCCATGGGGTGGCCGCCTCCAGGCCCCAGGTGTTGCCATCCTGGCGTCCCTCTGAGTCAGGGTCCAGGGTGCTCCCTCCCCTCGTGTCTGAATTCAGCCTCACACCCCGCCTCACGCTGCTCCCTGGGCCATCTCTGCTTGTCCTTTTGAGCAGCTCAGACACATCTGCTCTTTCTTCCCTGGTGGCACATCAGATATGGGGGCAGCTGCCACTCTCTCCAGCCTTCCCTTCTCCACACGAATGGGACTTTCTTCAGCCATTTAGTACATGACACGGATTCCCGCACTCTGTGGTCTCAGACCCTCTTTAGGCAAAGCTCCTGCAAGGTGTGTTCACTGAAAATTAACCTATAAGATGCCTCATGTTCCAAATCCACTTTCTTTTTTGTTAGAAGGCCATTTGATCGCCCTGATTAGAGAGCAGCAAAGAGCATGGACTTCTGAGCCGCCCGCCTGGCTGCCAGCCTCAGCTCCGCACGTGTGCATGTGCCTCGGTGCCCTCATTGTGCAGGGGTCCCTGACGGTGCCCGCCTCGCAGGGCTGCCGGGAGGATGCCGCCACCTGGGTAGAGATGCCCGGCGCGCCCTGCGTTTCGGGAAGGCCCGTGTGCCCGCATTGCCAAACCCATCGTTTCCAAAGCCAGGGCCCTGATCCTCATCACTGTTAAGCACAGAATAAAGTTTTCGTCTTTCTTTTCATCACTGTAAACATTTTTTCATTTGCCGGTGTGAGTGCCGGGAGATCCTTCCCTCTCCAGGCTGCGACCCAGAGAGCAGAGATCACCGGAGACTGCTTGTGGGGACAGAGCTCACAGGAGCACAGGGAGAAGCCCCAGGATAGGACAGAAACCTGACGTAGAAAAGCCAGCTCCATTGTCGGGGAGTATCGAGCGTTTCAAAACGCCGGGTGTGGTCAGATAGGCCCAGTTCCCTAACATTTGCTTGGCATACCTGAAGTTTTGCCCACAGCGCTCTCTGGACCATGTTGTTGCAGAGAACTCAGAGGATTGAGAGTTTTGAAAAACAGTGGCCATCCTTAAACAGCGGGAGGGACCGACCATGGTGCAGTCGCATTACCTTTGGGGCTGGGAACAGTATAAAGGCTCAAACAGTCTGTCTGTGCTCACTGATTAGCGCCCAAGATAGTGCATTGTGACCGCCTGGTTTTGGGGAAAGGCAGCCAGGCCAGATCAGTTTCTTTCTCTTCAGGGAGCAAGTGGCCGTGCTTCTGCACAGGAGAGGAAAGTCCCAGGCTTTAGGAGGCCACTTTGATGGTGTCTGGTGTGACATGCTTGCCAACAAAGTGGGTTGTGTGCCTTTGTCCCCTCCTCCATGGTGACAGAAAGTTGAGAGATGGATGCACAGAGTTGGCATCCATGGGACGGTAGGTGCCACCCATGTTCAAACCCTGCCAGTCCAGACACCTGTCCTGAGTTCTAAAAGTGTATTTTTGTCATTTAAAGAAATGTGTCGATGCTACTCCTCTTGCAGTTTCCACAGTTGTAAATTCCACTTTATACCTGGGGTGGGATGAATTCTTTGTTGACGAAAGCCTGAGAAATCAGATCTGTCATTCGTTGTTTAAATACCAGTGGCCTGCCCATAGGTCCTTGTCACGAGGTGCCCACAGCGTCACGAAGCCACAGCTGTTGCTGGTTCATCTCCATGAGGCATCTGAGTGCATCCTGCTGAGGAGTAAGAGCTGCTGGCTGCCTCTGTCACTCGGTCTTGTTCGCAAAACCAGGCGTAACTGTGACTCTAATACAGCCCATGAGCAGCATTAAACGTGAAAGATAACAGGGGATTCATTGACCTCCAGGCCTGGGCTCGGGGGATGGTGAAACCACATCTGAGGAGGACAGGAGGGCACAGGGGTTCCCATGAAAGTGGGCCTGAGGCGCCAAGGCCTAGCGTTCCTGTTGGCTGATCCCGCAGGGCTGAGGGAGCCGCCCGCCGGCCCGTGGAGGGCCTTTCACTGGTGGCTGTGGTGTAGACTGTCCTCTCCTTACATAGCAGGCTGAGGCTTGGTGGCAGCGACTCCTTCACAGCACCCAGGCCGGTGCCACGTGCAGCGTGTCTGTTTAACTTGAGTACAGAGTGATTTTTCTGGAGCTCAAGGCCCCGCTTCAGACACGGGGACTTAGCAGGTCTGAGGCAGGTGCCTGGGGCCTGCGTCCTAACAAGCGTCCAGGTGCGTCCACGCAGACTGCTCTGGAGAAACACGGCTTTTCGAGTCGCCTGAATTTCCTGTGTCTCCTAAATCTGCCTCCTCCACCTTCTCATCTTCTCGCTCTTGTCACTGCCCCCCCCCCCCCCAGGCGGGCCCAGCACTGTCCACCGACATCATTTCTCAAGTGCTGGAGTTGTCCAGACTCCTCGGTGTGTATGGTCACTCCGAGACGGTCTGGTGACTGAGGATTTCTCTGTCCTAAGGACCCCAACATTCCCATATCCTCTGCTTTCCCATTACAACCTGCCCGGCGTTTGTTTCCTGGTTTTACGGCTGAAGTGGTTTGTCTGGTTGTCCAGTTGGGAAGGGGAAGCCGTTACCTCCAGCAGGTCCTCCTGAACCCCCCCCTTGCTGGCTGTCCCGGCATCGTGGTGCTTCTTGTGCTCCGGAGGCTCTCACGTCACTGGTGGGTCCCCTTGGCTGCCACCCCACCACACCCAGTTTCAGGAGTCTCGGAGGACGGCTTTCCTCATGGTTCCTGCTCTGTCCTGCCTTCTGGAGGAGCAGGTTCCTCAGCAAAAGGCCCTTTGCCCACTGCCAGCCCACCTGACGACCTCTCCCCAGAGGCTGTGTCACTGTCGTGGCACCAGAACCCTGGTTCTAGAACCCCCCTTTCCCTCACCCGGCAGTGTGGGGAGGGGAAGGAGAAGGGTACACGGGGCTTCTGCCTGCCTTGTCTCTCAGGAACTCTGGGGAAACAGCATGGAATCTCACATCCTGCTCTCCTCAGACACTCACAGGTTGCAGGAAGGATTGACACTATTTTATGATAGCTCAGCTGGTGGGGCTCAGTGGTTGAGTGCCCACCCACGTAGGTTCGATTCCCGGTCAGGGCACATGCCTGCATTACGGGCTCGATCCCCAGCAAGGGGCATGCAGGATTGATGTTTCTCTCTCATCAGTATTTTTCTCTATTCCTCTCCCTCTCTCTCCCTCTAAAAATCAATAAAAACATATTAAAAATATATTTTATGGTAACTCAGTCTCTTCTAACAGTGATGTTTTGTTTTATTTTGTTTTGTTTATATATATATATATATATATATATATATATATATATCTTTATTGATTTCAGAGAGGAAGGGAGAGGGAGAGAGAGAAACATCAATGATGTGAGAGTCGTCACTGATTGGCTGCCTCCTGCAGGCCCCTGACTGGGGATCGAGCCCTGACCAGGAATCAAACCGTCATCTCCTGTATCCTAGGTCTATGCTCAACTGCTGAGCCATGCCCGGCCGGGCCAGTGATGTATTTTGTAGAAATAGCATGCAGAATGTGGTCGTCCAATATCTGATGCAACCAAAATCTGAACAGCAAAGAGCAGGCATTGTGTTAACTGTCACTTTCTCCAAGAAACACTTTTTACCTGACCGGATGAAATAATCGCCTTCTCTTCATCTTAGGGCTCTTCATAAACACCCCCTCTGAGGTTCTCTAGATTCTACACCGTGCTATAGTTTCAAGTGTGTGCGTGTATTTTTTCTGTGCTGTGTATTTCTTTGAGGCTGTGGGCTAATCCCACTCATCATTTCCCCAGTATTCAGTGCACGTGGTCAAGAGATGCTCATTTGTCTGGCTGGGTGTGGCTCAGTGGTTGAGCATCGACCTAGGATCCAGGAGATCAGGTTCGATTCCTGGTCAAGGCACGTGCCCAGGTTGTGGGCTCGATCCCCAGTCGGGAGCGTGCAGGAGTCAGCCGATCAATGATTTTCTCATCATTGATGTTTCTCTCTCTCTCCCTCTTCCTTCCTCTCTCTGAAATCAATAAAAATATATTGAAAAAAAAAGTGATGCTCATTTAGTGAACAAGTGAAAATAGGAGTGGCAACCTGAAATTTCCTGTGAGGTCTAAATGCATTATGCCACACTTTGAATTATTGCCGTCTGCCGGATAAATGGGGACTTGTGGTTAAGTAATTCATTGCACAACCAAAGTGAGCGGTTTTGTGGTTTCGGGTTCACTAAACAAATATTGGAGGCAACCAAGTAGTAGCACCTGCATGGTGCCGTTTCTGAGCGTCAGGGTCCTGTCATGGGCACACAGCACTGCTGTGTAGACTGTTCCAGGACCTGCCTCATGGGACCTGACTGAGTGTCCAGCTCGCATTGCAGGGCTCCCATGAGGAGCCAGGAGTGGGATGGAAGGGAGGAAAAGGGCAGCAGTGCTCAGCTTCCAATGCCCTAGCCCACAGCCCTCCGAGGGGCTTTGGGAGCCGGGGCCTGGGCTTTCCTGTGGAGGGAGTCCCCTGGCCAGGCCTTCATGGCCCCCAGCTCAAGGGGTTAGGGCCAGGGAAACATGGTAAGAAAGGTCATTCAATAGCACCGAGTCCTCTGCTGGAAAATAGTCCTAGCCCGTGTCAGATAAAATAGCAACACCATCGATAAAATAGCAAATGTGGGCTTCCCCTGTGAGGGCAACATGCATGGCTTCTCGCCTTTGGTCCAAGGCCAGACCTGCATGATGTCCCCAAGACCTCTGTCCAGACCAGCTGGAGCCAGGATTCAGGGTGTTTTGTCACCTCTTTCGAAGTCGCACTTAAGGAATGAAGTAGACCAAATGTCATTTATTTCTGAATACTTAATATCAGTATATCCAAATACTTAAATACTTAATGTGTATCAGAATAATAAGGAAGGACTTTACTCTCCGTTTCAAAAGCAAAAGCATAAACAACCCTTTTACTTGGCAGTGTCTTTACTATGTTTCTAAAAAGCCAGCAAGCACTGTTCCTAAAAAAATAGTCCCATCTGTTCCTCTGCACAGATCTTATTAAAATCTCAGCTACATTTCTACTCTCTCTATGTGACAGATTGTAGAATTTTTTTCTTCTTCTAGAACTTCATGATGCTTTCTTTCTAAACACTGAATAGAAAGTATGGAGAGCGCATCTCTGAAGTTAGTTATAGTTCCTGGTCTTCATAGAGCTGCCATTTGTCAATGGTACAGAATGTGTATCGCCATAGCAACTGAACGGGGGCACCAAAAACTCAGAGCACAATCCTCCAGGTTGTAAGAGCCACCGTTCTCCAAAGAGATGAGAGGCCCTCTTGTTAATTCCCACATGTGACTGTTCCCGGGCAGAAGCAGCTCAGCAGCAACTTTTGAGGGACCAGGAGGGGACGCCCTTCCTGGAAGGGGGTGTTACTGCGCGTCACCCTCATGTCTGGATGAAGGGACAGTGGTGTGGGTACTTGTACGTTGTCCAGTGGTCTGGTGAGGGGGAGCCCAAACCTGGGGCTGGAGAAAGCGGAGTTGACCCATCATTGCTCTACTGAGAGCACTTTGGGCTTACCTGTGCTCCTGTGCAAACGTGGCTCTATGTTTATACTTGACTCTGTCTCAGGGTGGTGAGAGGACAGTTCTGGACAGCTGCTGGGATCTGGAGCTCATCCACATTGTTGCTGGCACTGTGCTGGATGCTGAGTACACACTGACATTTCTCTGTCGCCCATATAAGACAGGCACTTGCACGTTTCTCCCGAGATGCTCCTAATCAGTGGGGACTGAACTTCAGTCAGGTAATGTTTGGAACGTCCTGTAATAGATGGAAAGTCAGCAGTGAGTGCTCAGCAGGGGCTTTGATTCCCTTTGTAACATGTCGTGGGTTTCTGCAGATACTATGGGATGGATGTTGGGCTGATCACTTGTGACCTGAGAGTTTTCTCTCTGAGAGGTGGGAGGATTTCCTTAAACTGAATCTGCATTGGCGCTGGACCCAGCAGGAGGCAGGAGCTCTGGGGATGGGTTAAGGACCAAGGCGTCCTTCCCTTCAAGAACTCTGTCTGTAAAGGAACTCGGGATCTGCTCACAGAGCCAGGCTTGCTCTGGAAATGAGCCCAGACCCCTGGCGGGAGGCCCACAGTAGTGGTGCTGGTGGTGGTGGTAGGTTTTGAAAAGGTGGAAGGGGTGGGGGCGAGTTTGTGTGTCCATGGGGCGGAGGAAAGAGGGCACCTGAGCCATGATTGCTACTCACCAGGGATAGTGGAAGCCATGGGTGAGTTTGAGGCCAGGACCTTGGTTGTCTTCCTTTCCTGTCGCCAGATGTCCTGTGGATGTTTATTTCTTGCTACTCTGGGGATTATCCTGAATTTTAAGGGGATTTGTAATATTGTAGGGGAAGGGGCTGGGGATTTCATTTTGTTTCTGACTTCCTAGAACTCCAGGTTTCTATCATCCCTTAGCTGGGAGTGGAGTGGAGATTTTCTGCTTATGTTTGTTACAAACAAAGAGCAAAGACTTTCAGGAGACAAAGCCAATACAGACCTGATTGTTTTAAGAGCCTGATTATTTAAAATGGGAAGAAGGTAACATCTACAGGAAACAAAACATTAATAGCTTCACTATGTAGCTATTGAGAGGGTCCAGAACCTCACTGTTCCATAGAACGTGCTACAGTGGTGGAAACATTGTACAGTGATGGAAACATTGTAGCCGAGCTATGCCCACATGGCTGTTGAGCAGTGGAAATGGGATGAGGAACCAAACTTTTAATCTTATTTTATTTCAATGAACACTAGGTAGCCCTGTGTTACTAGTGGCTCTGGAATGGGATAGCATGATTGTGGAAGATAAACGTTTTGTGTGGATAATGTCACAGTATTAAGTCTGACAGTGTGGACCCCCTTTTTAAAGCAGCATGTGCTCCAGTTGGTGTTCACCCACCTGTTGTATCAGTGATGTGTCACTCACAGATATTTAGTTTTGCGGGTAAATATCTGTGAGTGACTGGCTGTGAGCTCCAGGGCCAGAGAGGGAAACAGAGGGAAAAGTGATGCCCATGAGCATGGGGTGGGCCTGCCCCCACTGTGCCCTGGCATATTCCCACGGAATGGCACACACTGCCTTTCCTTTGGTGTTGGGTATCGTTCACTCTTTCTCCTTTCCTTTTCTTTTTCATATGCTACATGTTGCCTGCCTACAAGCACAGATAGTTCATTTTTTAGGCATGGTCTTTATCCGTATGTGTATATCATGCATTCTCAACAGGGGACTTGTCCTGGGGGCATCTGATCTCTGCACTGGTTTGTGTTCCTCCAAAGGTCCTCAGTACATAACTGGATATACAGCTTATCTGGTGTCCAAATTTTCAAGGGGTGGGTTGACTAGGAAAAGTCTAAGAAGGCTCCTAAGGGGTGGTGGCAATAATGAAAAAGTAAAAACCTTACATAAAGATTTAATTGGACAAAGATGGATTTTTAATGTGGGGGTTCCTAAAGCCATTGCTTGTGGGGTCCCTGATAATTCTCTTGTTTTCTGTCAAGTAGAAGGTCAATGTGAACAGGTTTTGTTTTGTTTTTGTTTTTTTAATATATCTTTATTGATTTCAGAGAGAGGAAAAGAGAGAGAGAGTGAGGAGAGAAAGAGAGAGAGAGAGAGAAACATCAATGATGAGAGAGAGTCACTGATCGGCTGCCAGGGATTGAGCCCGCAACCCGGTCATGTGCCATGACTGGGAATTGAACTGCAATCTCCTGGATCATAGGTAATGGCACATACAAGAATCAACCAATAAATGCATAAATAAGTGGAACAACAAATTGATGTCTCTCTCTCCCTTCCTCTCTTTCTCAAATCAGCAAATTTTAAAAAAAAGAAAGGATTTCTGGGAGCCTGCTGTCAGAGTGTATGATCATTTTCCATGCTCTGGATTTCAGTTTCCCTATATGTAAAATGATATAATAATAATGCCTCTGCTACCTCATGAGTTCTTATGAGGGTCAGATTAGATAATCTGTGTGGAAGTGCTGGGTATCAGTTTGTGGGCCGAGACTGCTCTCTGCCTCCAATACCCTCTCCTCCTTAGTAACAAGAACTCTGATATTTGTTGGGCACCTGCTGTCCAGCCAAAAAATAACCCTGCTTCCCTGTCCCACCTACTATGACCATGTGACAGAGATTTGGCTAATAAGGAAGGAGGGGTATTGTTTGCTGTTCTGGTAGGATTTTAAAGTGTGTGCATCTGTTTTCCTTTTTGCCGGAGCTCTAGTAGCCGACTTACACCAGAAGACTAAAGATATGGCTGGGAGGAGCTCAGTCCCACAGCCTGGTGCAGCCTCCCTAGTGTTACCTGTGTGAGCAAGAAACAGGAGTATTTAAGCCCCTGGAGTTTGAGGTTTTCTATTCTGATCATTTGGACCTGGTCCTAGTGAATCCAGGTCATATGACATAGTATTGTGAATTCGAAGTCAATACTGGCCTCATTTAATGAAAGTTTGTTAATAAAACTAAAAATTATTTCAAGAATGGAATTTGAAAGTGCAGCTAATGAGTGTTGGTGGGGTAAAGAATAGGAATGATATATAGGTTTGATATATTTGTAACTAATTCAGTGTACCCGGTGCTTCAGTCCAAAAATGGTCTGCTCTACAAGTATATAATTCTCTTTGAACTCTTGATTATAGTAATTTTATTTATAGATTAAATTATTTCTTATTGATAAGTCATGAGTAATTCTCAGTTATCTCAATGGACATAAATTGGATGAGACTGCATTGAGACTTTGGTTAATTAATTTCTGAGTTCTTGGCAGTTTACAATTTTAAGTAAGTCTAAAAATAAAAATAAAAATAGCTCTCAATTTTGTAAACTCTTTTTTATATCCCACATGTCATCGAGCTGAAAGGTGCAATGCTGAAAAGTTCAGGGCCAGCCTTTATACTGTGTTTACTTTCCTGGCCTAATTGCTTCCTGAGTCAGACAGCAGTTCTCAAAGTGTGGTCTGTGGGTGCGCCCCAGATTCTTTCAGAGGATCGAGGTCATAAAAATTATAATTTAAGAAGTTACTTGTCTTTCTCACTGTGTGGATATTTACATTGATGATATTTAAGAAACGGTGAGCAAGCTGTGGGCGTCTTGGCTTGATCAAGGTGGTGGCACCACCCTATGCTGGTTGTTACATTCTTCACGTTCACATACTCACAGGGGGGGAAAAAGACCAGTTTTACTTGGAAATTCATTTGATGAATCAGTAAAAGTTTCTGTTTTACTAAATCTTAACACCCAAGTACCCTTCTATTTAATATTCTGAGCTATGAAGTGGGAAGCATATGTAAGGTGCTCTGACACATTCTGGAGTGTGAGGGTGTCTCAAGCAAAAGCACTGTGATGTGCTGAACTAACCGCTTTCCCCAGGGAACAGCCTGTTTTTATGAAAAAGGGTCACATATACTGTGGCTATTCAGACTTAGGTATTTGCGGGTGTTTTCTCAAAATTGAATTGACTCTTTCAAGAAAAATAATTTATATTATTTGCCCACAGTGATGAAATTTGAGCTTTCAAGTGAATATTAAAATTTTGGAAATCTTGCATCTACCACCATGTGATCAGTGCTGTTCTACCAGATGTGATGTTTTGGATGTTATGTGATGAACTGTGTCAGTCCTTGAAAGACGTGTATAACTCAGTGAGCCAGCGTTTCCTAAATGACCAAAGTGTGGTTACAAAATCATGTTGAAAAGAGAGCCACTCAGAGTGCAAGATGACCAATGAATTTAAAAGGAATTAAACATGAAAGGTTCACTGATAAGATTTCAAATTCCAAACAACCTTTAAGGAAGTAGCACTTATTGAATCTGGCATAGCATCAAAGGAGAATACCAAAAATTATCTTTAAAAAAACCCCAAACTTAAATAGTTCTCCCTTTTCCAAGTCTGTATCAGTTGAGGCCAGACTTTCTTCATATACTTCAACTAAAACTACACACTTACTGCAACAGACTGATACAGAAGCAGATAAGAGAATCCTGCTATTTTGTATTCAGCCAGACTTTAGAAATTTGCAATAAATTAGCTCATTGAGAATATAGTGGGGAAAAAAACAAAACCCACTGAAATTTACACTTTAAAAGGAGGGATAATGTGGTTTGTCATTTGCATCAATTAAAAAAAGACGTTCAATGAACTTCTTTTCTGGTGTTGATATTTTAGAATGTGGACGATGTTGTATCTAAAACTTGTTACCATGTAACTTACATCCAAAAAAATCATTCAAGTCGCTCCATCTTTATAGGACCTTAAACTCTGTGTTGGAGCCTGTTAGATGCAGCGAGCCACGCTATGCTATAGCCCATATCATTAATTTCTACCTTCCGTACAACGTATTGCTATTCTTCATACAGAGGGGAAAGGCCATGGAAACGTGAGCCATGATGCAAAAGAAAATTTCTTTTTCCCCAGATGGCCTTTAGCAGAGCAGGAGGAAATGCAGCCATAGTGCGTTAGTTTCCTCCGCATGGCAACAAGAGTTGCACGTTTATTTCATCCTTGGTCTGTCCTGAAAAGTTACTAACAGGGCTGCCCATCTGCGAGCACCGCGTCTACCCTCCCCGCGGAAATAAGTGAGTACACCTGCACGGTATTCACGTCGAAAGCTTTGAGCGCAGATCTGGCGAAGGCAGGTGTGCTGACAGCGGGCACGTGGGAAACGTGACCCCCCAGAACACTGGGCGTTGGTTTTTATTTGTAGCAGCTTCAGCTGTGGGCAGAACATTCAGGAACGAGACCAGGGCGCTCAGGAGCCTGGACAGGTGTTACCTGTGTCGGTGCAATTAGTTCCCGTGGCCGCTAGGGCGAGCGTAGGGCGTGCGTAGGGCGTGCGTAGGGCGTGCGTAGAGCGTGCGTAGAGCGTGCGTAGGGCGTGCGTGCTCCCTTCAGGCCCTTACTGGCACTGAGTGAGCTCGAGGACGAGCTCCCGCTGCGTACTGTGCGTGCGGGGTGCCGTGAGGACGGGGCAGCCCGGCGGGCGGTGTCTGGTGCTCCGGGTGCGGGCGTGTGTGCGGCTCACGCTCCTCGCAGGGCTGCGGTGAGGGCGGCCGCAGGTGTTCAGAGCTCTCTTCACACCAGCTCTCGGTTGTGCAGGGCACGTGGTCTTCACAGAAGTACAGGCCTCAGCGTCCGGTGCCCGCCGGGAATGCGGGGGGGGGACCGGGGCCTGTCAGCGTCATGGAGCCGGAGCGTCCTTCCAGAACTTTGCAACGCGGGCTTTCGGGAGAAGCCGTCTTCGTGGCCTCCCCCACGACCTGACCCCCAGGGAGACTCGTGCTTTTCACAGGCTCGGCTCCAGGTCCTCCTAACGGCGCGGCCCTGCCCTGACCAGGAGGGCCGGTGAGCTCGCCGGTGGGTTTTCGAGGCCGCGCACCGCGCTGGGCCGACCGGGGTGAGAACCCGGGCGGAGGTGGCGCCGCCCGCCGCCCGAGGACCGCGGCTCTTCCGCTCACTGGTTTCCTTCCGGTCGCCTGAAAGATGGTCTCTTCCCTTGAGGAGGGAGCGACGGTGGCTTTGGAAAACTCACGTACGGGTATGAGCTTCCCTTTTTTGAGCCCCTCCGTGCACGTCCCTTCAATTCCGTCCCCCGGGCCTTTCAGGTAAATTAGGATGTAAGTGAATTATGTCCACCTGTAGCTTAATTATGCAGATTCGTGGGGAAGCGTCTTCCTGTAAACTGTCTGAATGTCCGCACAGGTTTTCTTTTTGGGGATTTTGTGGGACTGAGAATTGTTTTCTTTTTTGGGATTAAGAACACATCCTAGTTAGTGATTGACTGCAATATAGTTAACCTTTGAAACTCGCGCCGGTTTTTAAATGGTTTGCAGAAGAATGCTAATTTAGGAAACAACCAGCATTTGGTTGTCTGTGCTGTTGAGAGAGGCAGGATTTGAACACCCCACACCCCCAGGCAGGTTGTTTAAAAACGCTCTTTGGCTTTGAAGCGTTTTCACTCCTTTTTTATTACTTTAAAATGTTAAAATTGCCTTGCATTTCCCGAGCCTGGTTGTTGGGAATGAGCTGAAATGCCGAGGTGGCTTTGGCTGCTGCTGATGCCGTCGATTTGGAGTTTGTCTTCCAGCGTTAGAGGTAGGAACCTGAGGAATTGGCTGCTGTGGACACTGTTCCGAGGAGAAGAAAGGGAGAAAGATACGTTGCTGAGGGATGTGGTGTGGGGTGAGCCTCTGAGGGGTGGCGGGTGGGAGCCAGAGCAGAGCGCGGAGGTGCGGGCTTTTAGAGAAGCGGTCCCTTCCCTGGGAGCAGATTCCCTGGGCAGCGGCGGGCCCTGCTCACACAGATGGGAGCACCTGTGCGGCCTTCACCAACGTAGCTCCCTGCATGGGTCGTCTCCCAGTGCCCTTCCAGGCCAGCTGTCCCCAGGGTCACAGAATCAGGAGCATAGACTAGACTCCCTGCCCCAGTCCCACAGTTTATAATCAATGTGTTGAACCCATCGAGGAAGCAAGGGCAGGGATGGGCTAGGTTCACACACCTGGGGGTGGGGTGCGGGGGGAGTCCTGCTCTGCTTGGATCCTGGGGTATCCATTGTTTTCCTGACTTTCTGAGCAGTTGGGGTTCAGGGCCACAGGTCTCATTGCCAGTTAGACTAGTGAACAACCATGGGTGTCAGTGATGGCACCCACTTGAGTATTAAGTGATCGTTTGCGTTCTGTGTATATCCAGGTGCCTTGGTGAGTGTTGGCATCTTCTGGTTCTTCCCACCTATCAGTCACATTCTACTTATGACGTATCTGTCCTGTGCCATCTGTGTTGAACAAATCTGTGCACTCTAAGTGTATATACCAAAAACACCTTAAGAGGTTTTGCCTGTGTTTTGCAAGCCACAAGCACATTCATTTTTCATAATAGAAGCAAATATTTTCAAAAGCCAGCCAATGCACCTTGTGGAACGCAAGAAATTGGAAACAGTAGCTATAGATTATTTTTTTAAACTTATTTTTTTATTGTAAAATTTACATAACATAAAATTTACGGTTTTTACCATTTTTAAGGGTACAGTTCAGCAATACTCAGCACATTCACGATGTTGGGCTACCATCACCGCCATCCATCTCCAGAACTTTCTCGACTTCTCAAACTGAAGCTCTGTCTTCATTAAACATTAACAGCACCCCCACCCCAGCCTCTAATATCCACCACAGAGCATTAATACGCTTTCCAGTGAGAGAAGGGCAGGGGAGGGAGGACTCAGGGGAGACTGTCTTTGGGTCAAGAAGCATTTTAGGTTTTCTTCTGTCTCTAGCAGGAGATGGAGGGAAACAGTGATCACGTAATGGCACATCCCTGGGCCTCAGGGTTTGTTTTCCTGATGCAGTGGAGCACCTGTCCTCACACCTACACCCGGGCACCAAAGATTCTGAACTTGCTCTTCTTACAAGCTCCCTTTCCTAGTATGTGAGGTTTGGTGAATAACTTCCGATATTTAAGGGAGACTGAGAATCTGAATGGACATTTCTTGATTTAAAAAAAACACATCATTTTTATCACTCTCTACCTGTTCTCCTAAACATGAAATGTTTCCTCCTCAGTTTGCTTTGTTAAAGTTCTATGTTGCTGCTACTTCTGTTTGATTCACAGTTATTACTAAAACACAAGCTCCTGAAACACTGAAAAGTGAAGGGGAAAGTATATACAGGGCTGTCGAATATCTTGTTTCCTCTGAAATATCTGTTTTCCAGTGCTTTAGTGTTCATGGTTTTGTAATGTTTTACACTGTGATTAGCTCTAAAACCATATTTTTGCATATTACTGGTCTGCTTTATCCTGTTAATCTATAATATTGCTGTTTTTTAAAAACTGTCATTTCATTTGAAAAACAAAATGAAACAGCTCTCTTACAGCATAAATATGATTCCTGTAAGAATTTAGTTTCAAAAATTGATGTGTATTCAGTAAACATAGTGGCATGATTAGTTCAGTAATTGGGCAAAGTTAAAATTTTTACATTATATTTTACATAAAAATAAACACAGAACATTTACAGGAAAGCAAGCACATACTAAGTGTCTAGATTGCGAAGGACTTCCAAATAGTAAAAGTGATGGAAAATATTTTTTAATAAAAGATTAGCTAGATTTGTTACACAAAAAGTTTTTGAAACCTCTATATTTCCAAATCCAAACACAATTTTAAAAAATCAAATACAAAGAGGGATTAAAGTGTTAATATGATTGGTTAATGTATGAAGGGTTTATTTCAATTGGTATAATAAGTACTATAAAACTCTAATAGATAAATATGTAGAGATGTCATGAAGAAACACTCCACAACTGAGGTATATGTAGAAGATTAACAAATGGGAGAACAGTTCTTATTAGCAATCATGCTACTTTTTGCATCTCTAAGTAGCAAAATTTTCAAAATATTACCCAGTGCTGTATTGATATAGTTGTTGATAAAAGTATTGATATGTATATGTTTTTGTAAAAATTTTTTTTGTTATAAATCAGAGCTTTACATGTTTATACTCCTTTCTGGGTATTCTGGCATTCGTGGACTTCCATTGGAGGTTCTTAAGTTAGACTAGTGTTTGTGATTTAGGTGATCAGATTCCCCCCCCCCCCAATGGAGGTACAGACTGTAACAAGGGGGTAAGCTCTTCCAGGCCACCTGGCGGGCATTTAATAAAGGTCTGTTATGCTTGGTGCCCAGGATGAAAGGCTGAGTAAGATTGTGTCGATACTTAGATACTGAAAATGACCTCCTCTCTTTACAAAATGGGTGGTTTTATAATGGCATGTGTAATACATCCTGGGAAAAACAAAGAATGAAAAATTGATATGTGTTAACCAAAGATTTTTAAATGGGGCCTTTGAAATACTTGAGAATTGAAAATAGGACCATGGTAACTTGAGGAAAAGAAAGTAGTTTCAGATCTTCACCTTCCCTCTTCAAATTTCTCTTTCCCTCTTCTCTCCCTGTAGAAGCTACACACTGGGAGGATGTTTAATCAGTAAAACCTGAGTCATAGATTAGACTTCCACAAATAGTACATGGCTGCCTCTGTCCTAGCACCCCTCATGAGGCTTTCACAGCTCACCAGGGTTAGAATTACAGAATTCATAATCCTTTAGCTGTTCCAGCATCTGTCATGGGTTAATAATGTCCTCCCAATATATAAGTTCACACCCTGGCACCTGTGAAAGTTACCTTATTGAGAAATAGGGTTTTTGCAGATGTAAGGATCTCAAATGAGATCATCCTGGATTTAGGGTAGGGTCCTAAATCCAATGACTGGTGTCCTTGTTAAAGAAGAGGGCTCTTTGTCCTTGGTTGCAGGAACAAGATGACAAAGGGAATAACATGGTTCAGAAAGTACCACAATAAGACACACATTGTGTTGCCACTGTGGCTCAAAGGCCTCCCATCTTCAGAAGTCCACCTATGGCAAGCGTGGCTACTCTGCCAAGCTGAAGAGGAAGTACAACTGGAGAGTGCCAAGGCTAAAGGACAAACCAATGGGACTGGTCGGATGAGGCAGCTAAAAATTGTGTACCACAGATTCAGGCATGGATTCCATGAAGGAACAACACCTAAACCCAAGAAAGCAGCTGTTGCAGCATTTAGTTTGTCTTATGGATTTCAGTGATTAGCCATGCAATAAATGTTCTGGTTTAAAAAAAAAAAAAAAAAGAAAAAATAGGGAAGTTTGACACACAGAAACAGAGAAAAAGGCCATGGGAAGACAAGGCAGAGATTACAGTGATACAGCCACAAGCCAAGGAATGCCAGAGCCACCAGATTTTGGAAGACCCTACCCAATGCCTCCGGAGGGAGCATAGCCCTGCCTACACCTTAGTTTTGAACTTCTGGCCTCCAGAACTGTGAGAGAATAGATTTCTGTTGCTTAAGCCACTCAGTTTGTGGTAATTCTTATGGTGCATCTGAAAGTATTCTTTGTATACAATCAGTGCCTCAGGATGAAAGTGTACAGGAGGAATGGGAGCTAAATGTTGAAAATATGGCAAAGACAAAAAATACACACAGCTTTTATTTTGGGTAAAAGCTTTAATTCTGAGAACATACCACTCGAGCAAGTATGACACAAGATGTCACACTTCCTGATTGAACACCAGTGGTTCCTTGAGCAAACCCAGGTGCTTTGGTCAGCAGCCAGGTTGGGAAGTTTGAGCGAGGTGTGGTCAGGTAGCCACAGGCCACCAGTGTTTCTACTATCAGACTAAACCATTTTATCTTCTAGTTAAGGTAATAACAAGTGAACAGGAATAAAGGCATTAATGAGAATTGTGATCAGCTATAAAGTCCTGTGGTGGGATCATTCTGACTGTTACCACCTGTATTTAGATGTCCCATGTCACTCAAAGCATTAACACAGCGACTGTTTTTAGCTCAAGGTAAAATAAGAGAAACAGTCCATGGGGCGCCCAAGGAAGTGCCTGTCATTAGAGCGTTGTCACCGAGTGCTGGCCTCCCTCATGATGACGTTTCTGTTCTATGAGGAATCCCACACATTGATTCAGTGTTTGTTAACTTAAAGACCCTTGAGAAATTTAGGTCGAACAATGGTTAGAAATTTGGGTTTGGCAGTGCCCATCACGTAGGTGATGGGTCCCATCATATCAGATTTTCTCAGTTCCTTTCTCATTAGGGCCTTGCTTGCCTTTTCTTAAGTCCTGGCTCTGATCAGGAGGGGTGGTTCTGGGGACAAAATACTTTACCAGGGGCCAGGCTGCAGGTCTTGTTCTCAAGAGCCCACTTTGACTGAAGGGAGACACTGGGGCGTGAATGATGCCGTCAGGACTCTGAGGGGCTTCAGATGGAATAACAGGCATGGCTCCCACCTCCCCACCGCCAGAAATGGGTTTCTTACCTGTTTTGTGAGATTTGTAACTTAAAATCATCCAGCAGGTGAGAAATACTGTGGCATGAAGTAACTTGGCAGCCATGTGGTGCTTTAGTGGTAGATGTGGGCCAGAAGTCAGACTCCTAAATAACAGGGTTCTGTTTCCTTCTGTCGGCATCATTTGACCCAAAACTTCCAAATAATCGAGACACTGTCAGTTAGCAAAACACCTGTGTCCTATTTCTCTCTCAGTTTTTTCGAAAGCAATGAATGGAAGCTTTTTTTTTTTTTTTTTTTTTGTAATTGAGGCACTAGGTAGGGATCTCTCTCTGCAGGTAAATGTCCAGCAGGTGTGAGGCTGGTTGGTTGATGTCACTAGGGTCTCCCAGGGGCCAGGTTTCGCCTCACTCACTGCTCTGCCACCTGCCTCAGGCCCAACCAACAGGAAAGAGAGGAAGGGTGCGGGGGCATGCCTGTTCCCATGAAGGGGGTGACATCAGAACTGTGCCTGCAGTTCTCATTCCCATGGTTCATTCTTGATCACGAGGCCTCACCCGATTGTTTGAGTGTCTGTGGGAGGCCTGTGCCCAGCAAAAGTGTGAGGTTTCTGTTACTCCCAAGAGGAGAAGGATACTAGGGAGGAGTGACAACCATCTCTCCTGTAACATGTCAGTGCTACAGGTCTCTTCCTGCTTCATATACTGATCGCTAAAGAAGTGAGTTTGGCCCTAAAAATCAATTTAAAAAAAGTGAGTTTGTGCTTCATGGTGTATTAACTATCAGAAAGGATTTAAAATGTTTTAGTATATAAAGCCCTCAGTTTCTCTGGACTTCTCTAATGTGGCATTTTGTAATTCCACATGGTTGCTTCTCTGGACCTGTGCAAATGGGAAGGTTTACTGAATACAGTGGCATAAAGAGTATTTTAGGAGCCTGTGTAACCTGTGGGAAAGTACACTCTTGAAGGACTTAAACGCTTCTTTGTTTATTTAATCCCTGTGGCTTTGTAAAGTTGCGTGTAGCCAATTGCAGTATTGACTCACTCTGCTAGAAGGGGAAAGGCTTGGCCTGTGGAATCTGGTAACTTTACCTGCAGTTAATGTAGTGGCTACATGTTCAGGGAAGTAACTTACTGCTGCTTACAGTTTTTGATGATGTGATTTAAACATCAGAATTTCAATACATTTTTTATTTCACCACCCTTTCACACCCCTCCCTCTCCTCCGTTGCCATGGATTTTACTGCATTTACCATTAGAATATATGAGGGAGATGGTCAGTTCTGACCCCTTCTTAGCTACTGATGTGGAAGCGACATAGTCAATCAGGAAAATCTCTCTCAGTTGTCAGAGCCACTGGACATCTATACAGTGAAGTTCACATTCAAAGCATGTTAAGAAATACCAGTACTGCCTGGCCAGCGTGGCTCAGCAGTTGAGCATCAACCTAGGATCCAGGAGATGGAGGTTCAGTTCCTGGTCAGGGCACATGCCCGGGTTGCGGGCTCAATCCTCAGTGTGGAGTATGCAGGAGGCAGCCGATCAGCGACTCTCTCACCATTGATGTTTCTCTCTCTCCCTCTCTGAAATCAATGAAGACATATTAAAAAGAAAGAAAGAAGAAAACAAAAGAAAAAAGAAAAGAGAAATCATTGCTGCCCTAGCCAGTTTTGCTCAGTGGTTAAAACGTCGGCCCTCGGACTGAAGGGTCCCAGGTTCCATTTTGGTCAAGGGCATGTACCTCGGTTGCAGGCTCAGTCTCCAGCCCTGGTTCAGGGCATGTGTGTTCAGGGTGAGAGATACAGTTGTATCTCTCTCATATCCATGTTTCTCTCCCTCTTCCCCAGCCCCCTCTCTCTCTGAAAAGCAATGGAAAAAATATCCTTAGATGAGTATTAAAAAAAAGAAATGCCAGTGCTGAGTGGGCAAAGATGGGGAGATCTTTTAAGTAGGAAAAACCTGACTGTTTTGGTTGCTCTATGTAATTTAGCTGTTTTGACTTGTTAACCAGTAAGAAAATGCAGTCGCGGGTTGCCCTAGCAGAAGTGAAGTTTCCATTATCTGCTCAGGCCTGTGGAGGTAGTTATCCTGGTCTTCCTCCTCTGAAAGGGGTGCTGTCCTTCAGGGAGTGGCGGGTGGGCGATACTGTGCTCTCCAGAAAAGCCTGTAATAATCTGATGAAGGTTCCAGAAGGCAGCTCTTAGGACTTGCCTGGATGTGTGTCTGGCCAACAGTGAAATCACAGGCTTCTGATCTGAGAGCAGGTAGGGAACTGGCCCTAGGACAAGAATGTTACAAACGAGACTTTGTTTCTACAAGCAGATGCACTAGATGGCCCCAGGTTTCCTTCTGGTTTACAAAAGTGCATTTCATTGTTTAGCTCAGAAATTATAGCATTAAGAGTGATTGATACTCTGCGTTCTAACCTGTAGGTTCTAGGCTGATCCTTTGGAGCCTTGGAGAACCCTATATTCACCTAATTTGTCTGTAAAGTAAGTTACAGAATTATAATTAGCTACAGCCCATTCTTTAAATGCTGCCACAGTGTTTGGCATTTGTGGTTGAGCACAGACAGGAGCCCATACACTTGGGTGACCCATAGTAGTTATCAGGATGGTCACACGAGTGGATGCTTTCTCCCGGCCACTCCATCTTGACATTGGAGGGTAGCTGAGGCTTTGCCATTGAGACCTCTGGAGCCTTTGGTCCAGTGACACCTTCTGTGCCCTGAAAGTTCATAGGCCTTGTGGTTCTCACAGAGGATATACCACTGTTTGCATCCTGATTTCCCCAAAACTGCTTGTCAGACCAGGGCTTCCTTACACACAGTGTCAGGTTTCCTTTGGTCAGACCTGCTAGTGGAAGCAGCCTCTCTGCTGCTGGCTGGTACTGCTCTTGCCTGCCTGACCCGGAACATGCTCATGGGACAGCAGCTCGGATGGGGTTCCAGAAACACGGAGACATCACTCAGTTTCCAGCATGTACAATACCCTGTTTCTGTGCAGTTGTAGTAAAAGCCTTTCATTTTATTAATTAATTATTACCATGATTTTGAACTCTCAGCGATGCTCTGCCTCTCCCGCCCCCTGAAGCACAGTGGTCAGCCCCCTCCAACCTCGGAGCCACACCTCTGCCACCGTTATATTTTCCTTTTCTTTGGCTCAGGCTCTGGTAAGAAAAACAACTGTGAAATGGGTATTTTGTGATTCTTCTATAAACAAAGCCAGAATCTCTAGATGTTTGTCCCCAGGAGTCTGAAAGCTATTTTGAATCCAGCCCGTAGCAAGTAACCAAGGACCTAATAAGCTCATCTCACACTCCACTTGATATCTGAGAAATGCATTAGTTTCCAACACCTTTTAATCCATTGTGACATGCCATATCTAATCACGGGCAGCAGAGTTACACCATGGAGTGAAATACCATCCACAGTAGCAGGTCAGGAATTTCTGGGCTGTATTTATATGTGGCTATCACTTGGCCTGGCAGATATGCCAGCCTTAGCCACAGGGGTCTCTCAAGGTAAGAGCCAAATGGCCTGGCATCATTTGCAAAGCTTTCTCAATACTGAAGCGTAACTCGTATCACAAAGACTGAATAGTTAGTGAGGGGAAGGTGTCAGGATAATGACCTGCCAAGCCCTGAAGTGAGTGGTAAATAAGAATTTAATTGTCAGCAAGGAAATATGGCTAACCTTTTCTTTCCCTATCAGGGAGAACTTACCAATTTAACATAATAGTGAAGATTCCAAGATAGTGGCGGATTGAGTGGAAGCTACACTGACACTCTCCCAGGAACAAATTGGAATTACAACTAAAATACAGAAAAACCATCCCAAATAATCAACTAAAGACTAGCTGGAGAGCACCCTCATAACCAAGGATGTAAAGCAGAGACCACATAGAGACTGTTTCTACAGCCTGAGGCTCATTAAGTGACTGAATAGAATAACCATCAGCCACCCCACCCTATGGAGTTTCTACAGCCTGAGGCTGATTAAGAGACTGAAGAACAGTCAGCTTTTGGGTGCTTTGAGTCTTTGTCTGATTTGCTTCTGGACCCAGAGCTTGGAAAAGCAACACACTGGTGTACATCTTGCTCCTTTCCTAATACATCCAGCCCTGGCAGAGGGAACCACAAGCTGTGAAGTGTGGAAAGCTTCAAACAGGGTACTCAAGGCCAGTCACAGTGTCTGACATTGGCCTGCACCAGAGACCATCCAAAAGACTGGGAGTCCTAGCAGATCTACCTAATACATAGAAACAAATCCAAACAGGCAGCCAGAATGGGGAGACTAAAAAAAAAAAAAGCCCCAAGTGAAAGAACAAACAAAATTCTCCAGAAGAAGAGCTAAATGAAATGGGAGATAAGCACTTTATCAGATACAGAGTTCAGAGTACTGACCATAGGGATGCTCAACAGCATGTGAGAAGAAATGGAAACTATGAAGGAAGTTAAGAATGACATAGTAGAAATTAAAAAAAAAAAAAAAATTGGAAGGAATAAACAGATTAGGGGAAGCTGAGGATCAGATTAGTGAATTAGAAGATAGGGTAGAGCCCGGCCGGGCGTGGCTCAGCGGTTGAGCGTCGACCTGGGATCGAGGAGATCAGGGTTCTATTCCCGGTCAGGGCACATGCCCGGTTGTGGGCTTGATCAATGACTCTCTCATCATTGATGTTTCTGTCTGTCTCTCTCCCTCTCCTTTCCTCTCTCTGAAATCAATAAAGATATATTTTAAAAAAAAAAAAGAAGAAGATAGGGTAGAAAAAATCAGAGATCCAAAAAGAAAAAACAATGAGAAAACAGGACAGGTTAAGGGAGCCGTGGGACAACATGAAATGTAATATTAGCATCATAAGAGTGCCAGAAGATTTAGAAAGTAAGCAAGGGGTAGAGAACCTGTTTGAAGAAATAATGGCAGAAAATTTCCCTAACCTAGTAAAGGAAAAAGACACAAGTTCAAGAGGCACAGAGTCCCAAGCAGGAAGAACCCAAAGAGGCCCATGCCCAGACGCATCACAATTAAAATGCCAAAAATTCAAGAGAGATTCTTAAAGGCAGTAAGAGAAAGTAATCTGTTACCTACAAAGGAGCTCCCAGAAGATTGTCACCTGATTTGTCATCAGAAACTCTACAGGCCAGAGGGAATGGCATGAAGTATTCAAGGTAATGCAGAATAAGGATCTGAAACCAAGACTATGCTATCCAGCAAGACTTTTATTCAAAATAGATGGTGAAATAAACAGCTTCCCAGACAAAAAAAAGCTAAAGGAGTTTATCACCACCAAACCAGCCCTGCAAAGAAATGTTAAAGGGACTGCTGTAATAAGAAACTGAGAGAAACATAGGCATAAAGAAAGAAAATGGCAAAAGATAAGTACCTATCAATAATAACCTTAAATATAAATGGATTGAATGTTCCAATCAAAAGACATAGGGTAGCTGAATGGATAAGAAAACAAGACCCAAATATATGCTGTCTACAAGAGTCCTACCTCAGAAAAAAAGACTCACACAGGCTGGAAAGAAAACCCCCCAAACCCCCACTTCTGGAGGACGTAAAAGGAGAGATCAGCAGCAACACAGTCATAGGAGACTTTAACACCCCACTGACTTTGGATAGATCTTCCAGGCAAATCAACAAGGAAAAAGTGACTCTAAATGACACACTAGATCAGATGGATTTAATTGACATTTATAGAACATTTCACCCCAAAGCTGCAGAGTATACATTCTCTTTAAGTGCACATGGGACATTCTCAAAGATAGACTATGTGTTAGGACACAAAACAAGTCTCTCCAAGTTCAAGAAGACTGAAATCGTATCAAGCATCCTCTCAGACGTTTACACCATGGAATACTATGCAGCTGTAAAAAAGAAGGGTCCCTTACCCTTTGAGACAGCATGGTGGGACCTGGAGAGTATTATGCTAAGCAAAATAAGCCAGTCAGAGAAAGACAGGTATCACATGATCTTATTCATATGTGGAATCTAATGAACAAAATAATCTGATGAACAATATAGATTCAGAGACATCGAAGCATGGTACACACTGAGGAATCTCAGAAAGAAGACAGGTGGAGGAGTGGGGGAGTCTGGGGAGGGGGGAGAGAATAACCTAAGAACTTATATGCATATATGCATAACCCATGGACATAGACAATAGTCTAGTGAAGGCCTCGAAGGGGGGGTACAGGGTGGAGGGGATCAATGGGGGAAAAGGAGGACTTTCGTAATACTTTCAACAATAAAGATAATAAATAATAGCAACAAAATGTTAAAAGTTTAACTGAAGTGGTTAAATGACAAGCCCAGGGCTACAAGACTAGTTAATGGAAGAAATGAAGTGGCCAACTCTTGCCTCTTTGATGCTCTTCCCCACCCGCACACTTGTCAACATTTCCCCTTTTGTCAGTGTTTATATTTCTCATGTTTTTTCTTTCTTTTCCTGTTATTTCCCTTCAGATACACTTCAAATATAGTGTAAAATATAGTGTAATTGGCTGTCTGTGTTGAGAAATAACTTTTGTGTCTTTCAAAGGAAAAAAAGAAGACACCTAAACAATGAGAATGCCAATTTGTTGTGACAGTGACTGGTCTTTGGACAAACACTAAGCATGGGTAGCATTACCTCTTTCTCCCTTCTCCTGCATTTCTGCCTCCTCCTAGGATAAAGATGTCCTCATGCTCTGTAAGTTGGAATTGAGAATTAAAAATAATAATAAATGAAGTTTTAATTAAGTAGCATTGTATGTAGACACTGAGAGTGCTCAGCAGACCCAAAGGTGCTCTGTGGATGACAGGGAGCAGAGGCTGGGAGTGAGGATGCCTGGGCATGGTAAATGGGGTGGGTAGTACATTTCCATGATGAACAGAAGAGAGTTTGCAGGCCACAGAGCGATTGGTGCATTGAGTTGTCCTATCCTGGCGGTTAGGAAGCTTAGAATCTGATCTGACTGATTTCAGGACAGTGTGACTCCTTCCTGCTGGTCTTCACAAAGGTGTCATGTGACAGGTGAAGGTTGTGCAAAAAGTCTTGACCATGTTCCTGTGTTTCCAGTATTTTAATCAGGTTTTCTGTTCATTTGGAAACATAGAAGGATGTGCGGCAAGAGGATCACAGCTGAGTAGCATCTGTGCTGGTCGTGGTGCAGACTGAGTGGGGGGATCGTGTGGCAGTTTCACATCTGAGACCTGCAGTGACATTTTTGCAGCTGAGCGTTCTTTCCCACCTAGCCCCACCATGGGAAAATTGTCAGTGCCCTCCTTCCTGACCTGGGGTATTCATGAGGCCTTGCTGTTGTGAGTCAGTTAACAGGGAGTAGAGTCACATGCGTGGACAGGAGAGGACTCTGTGGGCTAAGGTTGGGTGTCAGCTGGGTGAGGAATGACGCTTGTGACAAAAAGAGCCATCCTGCACTTGAAACTGTTGCTATGCCTTAGCTGTGATCCACAGTTAATATCCAGTTTCCATCTGTGCAGCACCCCTAGCTCACAGTGCGTATCTCTAGCAAAAAGCCATGTGTTACCTGAATCGAAAATATTAACCACAGCAGGTTTTGATGTGAATAAAATTAAGGTCAACAGTGGATTTTTTCTTTTTTATTGTGGTAAATATACATAATATCAAATTTATAGTACAGTGCTGTTGAATATATTCACACTGTTGTACAACCATCACCATCATCCATCCCCATATAACTTATTTAATCTTGTAAAACTGAAACTCTATACCCATTAAACAATCCTCATCCCCCTCTCCTCAGTCCCTGGCAGCCACCACTCTACTCTCTGTCTCTGATTTTTCTGCTCTGTGTACCTTATGTAAGTAGAATTATATGGTATTTGTCTTTTTGTGGCTAATTTTTCTTAGCATATCGACCTCAAGGTTCATCTGTGTTGTAGCATGTGTTAGAATTTCCTTCCTTTCTTCCTAAGGCTGAATGATATTGCATTGCATGTACACACCACATTCTGTTGACCATTCATCCAATGATGACACACAGATTACTTCCACGTATTAGCTACTGTAAATAATGCTGCCATGAACGTGGGTGTACAGATGTCTCTTTTGGGACCCTGCTTTTAGATATGTACCCAGAAGTGGAATTGCTGGATCACATATGGTGGATTTTTATGTGGATAAATTTGTAGTGTGCAAGAATTCCAGTGTGTTCTTATTTAATTATGGCACTGCTAAGTAAAGGTGTAGATAGCTGGTGTATTAGGGTAAAGTAAGGTGTTGTGATAGAGAAGCTCTGTGATATGGCAGCTTAAAGAACAAAGAAGTTTTTTTCTCTCACTGAAGGCTGGCGACTCTGCTCCATGGTTATCCAGGGACTCAGGTTCCAAATCACTACTCTGCATGCCCTAATGCCCCTCCTCCTCTGTGCAATTGAAGGTGGGGGGCTGGCACGCTCATTGTCCTGAGAATTTGGACCAGAGTGACACATAGCACTTCCACTCACATCCCACTCACTGCAAGAGCTCATTCCTGTGGCCATCTGCTGCTTAATTTACCTAAACAGGTGAGGAATATGGTGTAGCCTTAGCTTTGCAAAAGCAGCCACCGCAGCTGGTATAGTAAATGGGAACGAGAAGAAAAGGATTGATTACGCTCTTAAATTTCACCTTTTTCTTTTAAAGTGGACTTAATTTCCTTAGTGACTTGGTACTGTAAAGATGAGAGAACCTGTGGTTCCAGGCTGACCATTGTATTGATCTCATAACATTTCCTGTCCCTCAGCCAGCACTCATGCCAATTTTAGAAATGCAACCAGTTGGCACACATTTCTCAGTGTGGTTTAGCCTTGCCTTTTGTACTTGTGTCTACATCTGTATTTACGTCCATGTAGTTGTTTGCTATTCTGTGGAAGGTTTGTCATATAAGTTTATTCTGTGGAAGTTACTGCCAACACACCCTTGCTGTGAATAGAAAGAAAAGGGTAAAACCAAGGGTTTTTTTTCTTGTTTTTTGATTACTTGCCCCCAGAGTCACACCAGAAGTACAGAGATCATTGATTTGGGGACAAGTGTGGGTGGGATGGATCCTGCCTTAGAGCAGTGACTCAAAAGGTGCCCTAGCAGGATGGAGAGAAAGAGGCACAAAACTTTGGAGAGTAAATACCAGTTTACTTTTAGAGTGTAGATTTTGGTATTTTGATGTGTCTTTTGGAAGTTATCCATGTAGCAGTAGTTAAAGCCATGAGTGTAGATGCATTCTTGAAAGTAGAGAATTGAGAGAGAATGTGCTTTTATTGTGAAATCCATTATATTTGGCAAACTTTGAGGGGAAGTAATTTCATCTCTAAAAATGTAGTAAAACTAATTTTATTGAAATTAATATTGACTTAAGAAACTTTATGGCTTTTTAGTTTCTTAGTGGGACTGGGTATAATAATGAAGAATAATGGATATTTTAATATAGGTGTCACATGTTGTTCCTGAGCTATAGGTAGACAGGTATGAAAAGTGTTTCACAGTGGTAAAAACATCTGGATTATGCATTTAGCATAGAAACAGTGGTACAGCATCTCCATCCCTCCAGCCAACTTTCCAAATAGAAACTGAACTGCTTTGTGTTAATCACAACTACTGGGGGCTATTTGCACAGTGCACCTTCCGAGAAAGGAATTTATCTTATTCTGTATTCTTCTGAATTTTCTCTATATTTGACAACTCACACTCCAGTTATTCCTATTTCAAGTGAACTTCTTCTCTTACAGGCTTCCATAAGCTCTGCAGTCCCCTCTCTGTTCTTCTTTCATTCAGTGTGTAAATTCAAAAAATGCAAGACAACTGGTGTCAGCAATTAAGGAAATTCAGAGTAGCAGGTGTTACAGAGAAACGAGGGTATGGACCCAGGAGCGTTCTCCTTTGACCATGGTAGGTGACATGACTGGGCAACCGCTGACCCAGAGCTTCTTGAAAATGCAGGTTCCTGGGCCCATTCCTACTGAATCAGAGTCTGGGTCCATCTTGCCTGAATTCAAGAACCACTGATCTGGACAAGTCATGTCAACCCTTGAGTCTGGATTCTTGGACTAAATACCTGACATCAGATAATTGTGAGAATTAAATATGTGAGCTGTCTAGTTTATGACAGGTGCTCAGGGTTGGTTCCATTTTCCTGGCCTTTGTTTTTCAATGAAGCCCTTTTAAGGTCTGTTCTCCTACTTTTACTTACTTTTCATAGGCAGGCAAGCAAGATGTCCATTTTCATATACAGGTGGAGAAACATCTGAAGCCCTGTGCAGGGGCCACGGTCCCCTTCACAGTGTCTGTCTCATCTGTCAGGTCATATTGTAGTTGAAAAAATATCTCACAAGCTCTGGGGCTCTGAATGAGACACACGTAGAGCTTTTGCTGTCTTCTTCAGTGATTAGTATCTTACCTATACTGTTTCTACTGTTGTCCTTCAGAACCCACGTATTTTTAAAATACTGATTTGAGAGAGAGAGAGGAAAGGGGGAGGGGGAGAAGAAGAGGAAGAGAGAAAAAATAATGGTTCATTGTTCCACTATTCATTGTTGTGTTGGGACGATTCTACAACCAACTGAACTACCTGGCCAGAGCTAGAACCCACTTATTTTCAGTCTGTTATAGGCTGCATCGGCCTTTGTAATTCCTGGGAGATTTTGTCTACATTTATAAACATTTCCATCAAAAGACTGCATTCTGAACAGCTGCTTGTGACTTGGAGATGGCTTGTCTAAGTCCAACTCTATTTCAGTTTGAGGTTTAGGAGCTTTAGAAATTGAAAATATAAAATAAAAAGGTGACATCTTAATATCTTTTAAATTTATATAAAATGATTTGTCAATTGAGATATTATGCTTTTGTTTTAAGGACCATGGCTCATTAAGAATGGTTTTATGTATTTTAGACTCTATAGTCTTTCCTGAGGAGGTCTTGTTTATGCCACTCAAATCACAGATTTGTGAAATATTTTTAATATAACTCAGTACCAGTTGATCTTATTCACAATATCCTGGATTGATTCTTGATCTTTTGACCCTGGAAATGTGATTCTGTCTTAAGCTTTCTATATAGACCATCTGAATTGCTTTAAATGAATCTGCAAGCCCACCTTCTTCTTTAAAAATTATTTTTTATTGAGATAAATTCACATATATTAGTTTCAGGTGTACGGTATAATGATTCAATAATTTATGTGTATGTTGCAAAATGGTCACCACAATAAGTCTAGTTAACACCCTTTACCACACATAGTTACCATTATTTCACTTGTGATGAGAACTTTTAAGATTTATTTTATAGGCACCTTTCAAATATACAATACAGTGTTAACTAGAGTCACAGTACTGCACATTAAGTTCCCAGGACTTATTTATTTTATAACTGGAAGTTTGTACCTTTTAATACCCATTTCACCCACCCCATGCCTCTGGCAACCACCAGTTTGTTTTGTTTCTGAATTTGGATTTTATTTATTTTTTTTAGATTTCATACCACATAAGTGAGCTCATATGATATTTTTCTTTCTCTGACTTACTTCACTTATCATAATGCCCTCAAGATCCATCCATATTGTTGCAAATGGCAGGATTTTCATCTTTTTTATGACTGAATTATATTCCATTATGTGTGTTTATGTGTACCTATATATTACATTTATCTGTTGATGGACACTTAGTTTATTTCTATGTCTTGGCTATTGTAAATAATGCTACAGTGAACATGGGGTTGCAGATATGTCTTTAAGATACTGATTTTATTTCCTTTAGATATAAACCCAGAAATGGAATTGCTGGATCATATGATAGTTCTATTTTTAATTTTTTGAGCAACCTCCATAGTGTATAGCGATTGCATCAGTTTACATTCCCACCAGCAATGAACAGTTTTTTCTTTTCTCCACATCCTCACCAACACTTGTTATTTTTTGTTGTTTTTATGATAATCATTCTAACAGGTGCGAAGTGATCTCATTGTCGTTTTGATCTCCATTTCCCTGATGATTAGTGAGGTTGAACATCATGTACCTGTTGGCCATTTGTATATCTTCTTTGGAAAAATGTCTGTTCAGGTCCTCTGTCAATTTTGTAATTGGATTGTTTGTTTTATCTTGCTACTAAGTTGTATGAGTTCTTTATATATTTTGGATAGGAACCACTTATCAGATGTATGATTTACAAATCTTTTCTTCCACTCTGTATGTTGCCTTTTCATTTTGTTGATGGTTTTCTTTGCTATGCGGAAGCTTTTTAGTTCAATTTAGTCCTACTTGTTTATTTTTTGTTTTTGTTACCTTTGCTTTTGGTGTCAAATTAAAAAAATAATCACTGCCCGGCTGGGCGTGGCTCAGCGGTTGAGCGTCCACCTAGGATCCAGGCGATCGGGGTTCGATTCCCGGTCAGGGCACATGCCCAGGTCGTGGGCTTGATCAATGACTCTCTCATCATTGATGTTTCTCTCTCTCTCCCTCTCCTTTCCTCTCTCTGAAATCAATAAAAATATATTTTAAAAAAAAAAAAGTCACTAAGACTAATGTCCAGGAGCTTACCCCCTATATTTTCTTCTAGGAGTTTTATGCTTTCAGGTCTTACATTCAAACCTTTAATCCATTTTGAGTTAATTTTTGTTTCTGCTGTAAGAAGTCTAGTTTTATTCTTTTACATGTGGCTGTCCAGTTTTCTTAACACCATTCATTGAAGAGACTGTCCTTTCTCCATTGTCTAGTCTTGGTTCCTTCATTGTAAGTTAATTAGCCATATTAGGCATTAGTTTATTTCTGGGCTTTCTGTTCTGTTCCATTGATCTCTGTGTCTGTTTTTCTGCCAATACCAGATGTTTGATTACTACAGCCTTGTTGTATAACTTGATACCAGATAGCGTGATGCCTTTGTTTGCTCTTCTTTCTTAAAATTGCTTCTGTTATTCAGGGTCTTTGTGGTTTTATACAAATTTCAGGATTCTTCTGTTTCTTTTAAAATGCCGTTGGAATTTTGATTGGGGCTGCATTGAGTCTGTAGATTGCTTTGAGTAGTAGGGACATTTTAACAATACAGTTCTTGCATTTCATGAGCACAGAATATCTTTCCATTTATTTGTGTCTTCTTCAGCATCTTACAGTTGTCAATGTACAGGTCTTTCACCTCCTTTGTTAAATTTATTCCTCGGTATTTTTGATACAGTGTAAATGGGATTGTTTTCTTGATTTCTCTGATAGTTTCTTATTAGTGTATAGAAATGCAACTAATTTTTCTGTATTTTGCAACTTTACTGTATTAGTTTATTCTAGCCATTTTTTTTGTGGTGTTAGGGTTTTCTCTCTAAAATATCACATCTACAGATAGAGACAGTTAATGTTGAACATCAAGTTGTCAAGTTTTAGGATTTCTGAGTAAAAGTGATTGTTTAAATAGAAATTTAGAGAGGGGAGATTTAATGCAGCCTGAGTTTTAAAAATAAAGTGTTGACACTTCAGAGAACTGTGTTTGTTAGGATTTAAATTTTTAATCTTTAAATAGAATTGGAGGATAGTAATCTCCTTCAGAGATCTGTTGTCAGTGAGATAGTGTGGCTATCAGATTTGAAAAACTTGTTTATAGTTTATTTTCTATGTTATTTGTGTGTTTTTTTTAAATTTCCTCTGCTTCTAGTCAGATACACATCTGAGTTACAGCGGTTTTATTTTATAACAATGAGGGTAATTACAAGATTTTCTGTCGTCTCATACTGACTTTTCAACCCTTCTTTCAAACCTGATTCTGGACTCTCTGCATTGCCTCCTCCCACATTCTTGGTTTTACACAGCATATTTTAAGTTTTTAGAAGCAGAAGCTCATCTCCAGCCACTTCCTGTAGGAGTTGGTTGTTCAGAATAGCACCAGATTGGTCCCAGGGGTGTCTGCGGTCCAGCCTCCCTGGGGTAAAGGCTACTCCAAGAGCCTCAACATGGAAATTAAGGCCTGGAGTGGGGGTGGGGATGACGACACATTTCCAGAATATCCCAGAGTCACAGCTTGGTGTGAGAACCAGGAGAGGACATGAGACCAGCCCCAGGCCACATTTGTAACTGGGTGCAGGCAGAGAAAGAGTGTTAAAGACAATAAGACACCATTTATGTCCTCTGTGCACTCAGAGCCATGGGAGAGTCAGGTTTCTTTGGGTGACAAATCTTGACTGAGACTGGCTTTGACAGTGAAGGTGATGTACTGGGCCCCTGAGAGGCCCTGTCACTGTCCTGTGGTGTGCATAGTGGTCAGAGTGGCTTGCCTGTCTCTGTGTCTTCCCACCAGAGTGCAGCTCTGGGTGGGAGGAACACTCCTGTTTTGTTTATTGGCACAGCTAGTGCCTGTGGCAGGGGCTGCACTCAGGAGACACTCACAGGATGAATCTGATTGTATGATTAGGTCACTAGCCTGCAAAGTTCAGAAGTGGTTCAGATTTTGGGTTTCACTCTATTTAATGGTTTGGTGCTACCATCCAGCCCCAGCTCCTTCTCTGGTTTGCCATCCGTGGTGCTGTGTCTTCCATGTGTGTCCCCCCCACCTCCCTGGTCATGCACAGCTACAGCAGCCCCAGAACGTCCTCCTCGACATCCAGCCAGGCCCCTAGACAGCTGGAAGTGGGGAAGGCAGAGTGACACCTCAGGGCCAGCCCAGACACCACGGCCACGAGCCTTTACAGTCCTGGTCACCACAGGCCTGGGCTACTTAGGCCAGTGACCATGGCAGGAGCTGGATCAGAAGATTTGGGCTGTGGGGGAGAATGGCTGTCAGGGAAAAATCTGCCTGTTAGCTAAGCAGGCAAAGAAGTAGCTCTGGGTAAGCAGATTGAAAGGTCCACAACGACCTCTGTGTGCAGAACCTGGGCTCAAAGATCCATATAGGTTTTACAGGAAAAAGATTATTGACGTGGGAAAAATAATGAAATAGGCTTTAGATAAACTTAGAGTGGGTCAATCTAAAACGAACTTCCTTTTTTTTTTTTTTTTTTTATAGTAATAACTGCTTGCTTGAAGGGGAGGGGGAATATCAGAAGTCTCTTTATCCAAGGAGAAGAGAATGAGGATTTTAGACCAATTCTGGAGACCTCTCCTGGATGAGAGAAGTAGCCGTCACTGTCTCTAGGACAGTGAGAGTCATCTGTTTGTAGATTCCTAACCTTGTCAAGTCCAAAGTGGATATTTCATTACTGGAAGAGATGTCATAGGAAAACTGCTGCTCTTGACCTCATTGAAAGGGACCTTATCAGATCCCAATGTGTCCCTACTGTGTACTGCTTCCTTTGTGACCAAAATCTCTGGTTCTGTTTGCTTCAGACTCTGCCAAACAAATCCTGGTTAAGATGCCTGGACTTCAGAATTCTAAAACAACTGGCCTGTGCTATAGCCTTTCACCAGATGGTTTAACTTATTTCACAGAAACAATACCAACAAGAGTCCTAGAAAGACTATTAATTAGATCCTGCTTCATTTCCCTCTGGAGTTTTATACTTGTCTCTTAGTTATTCAGGGACCTATTATATTCATTAATATTGAACAGAAGGGAGAACTGACAGTGTTGAACTTTACCCAAGCTCTGGGTTTCTGGAAAACAAGTGATACCTAGGGCTGGGAAGGATGGGGGTGGGTGGGCAGGGGATGGGAGGGATAGCGATCATAAATTTTTTTCTTGAGGGGATGAAAATGTTCTAAAATTGACTGTGGTGATGGTTTCAAATTTGTGAATGTAATAAAAATCATTGTAAGATCTTTGTTAAGACCTCAGAAATATTGAAGGTGGTGCCTAATGTAGATGCTCTCATGTAGACAAAAGGGCTTCTAATGATCCTTTGTATTCTCAGAGGCAGCTAGAATTAGATGAAGATATGACAAACAGAATTATGGATGTGGCCTTGGGGTATAGAGTGAACTGCTCATCAGATTTCTAGAAAACCCACAAAGTTTTAAGAGAATTCACATTGGCGAAAATACTGGCAGTTTGAATTCAAAGGGACAAAGACGGTTCAGAATGGGCTCTCAACTTCCTATGTTCAGGAAAGTAGGCTTTCAAGAGCTAAACATCTACAAACATGGGTCATGTGTTTTCTGTTGTTTTTAAAAGTGTTATTGATATCTAATTCACATACCATACAATTCACTGTGCCTCTCACAGTCTGGGTATAAGGAGGAGTTATTTTTGTCACTATCACCAATAAGCAGCTTATATTGAATACCTGTTCTTTTGATGTGTGCTGTAAACAGGTGGAAGTGACCTCTGTGCTCATGAGCTCTCAGACCAGGTGTGATAAGAGTGTGGACAGGGAGTGGGAGGGCCATGGAGGAGGAGCACAGGGTTGTGGTGGTGGGAAGAAATCTTCACAGAGAGAAAACCCAGAGATCTTAGGCCTCCTCAACCCCTCTTCCATTTATTTATTTATTTATTTATTTATTTATTTATTTATTTATTTATTTAGCATCTATGAAATGGGACACATTTTATAATAGAGGGATTTCCCAGGTTAAATGGTGTGTTTTTGGTCTTGGTGGTAAATTAACGGTACACTTGCCTTGGTTGGTGACATTAGACTCAATGATACAGCAGGTACATGGAAACCAAGGGAGAGGTATTCCAGGGAAAAAGAATGGGCCAGCAAGGTGGGGACATGTCCTTGGAGTACACCTCTGTAGAGGTGGGAGCAGGAGGGAAGGAACTCAGCTCCAAGCTTGGGCCAGTGGGATGGCGGAGTTCAGCATTAGAATGTTTCAGTGGAATCAGTCAGCCCAGGTATTTGAATGCTTCACCATGCCTGGATTCTGCATTCTTCTTTTAAAATCCCCAAGGTGAGGAAAAAGCCTCTGGTGGGGTGAATTATTACTTCTCTGACAAGGGCTGTGGACAGCTCCTTTTCTAGGTTGGTGATAGTGCCTTGAGTGGGAATTTGTATGTTGGTTTGGATGGTGGATTCTAGAGTTCAGTATAGATGCTCTGAGATCCAAACCTGTTAGGGACAGGCTGGATGTGACTTTGTCCTGTGGTTCCCTCAGAAGGCCTTGTGTGAGTCCGTCCTCACAGACTCCTAAAATGTGGGAGCTAAAGTGTGTCTTCATATTGTGCCAGGGTGTGTTGAATACAGCATGTACTTGCTTAATTGAGACTCACAGTGCTTGCCTCTTGGGGTTATTTCCTAGAAAAGGCGTGTCCTTGTGGGTCAGTGGGCATACTTTCTATTGACAGTAAGTAACTGGTGGCTCATGTGTCCTTTTTGTCTGAGTTGCCAAGAAAACCCCTAAAGCCAGAGTCGCTGACCCTTTGGAGGAATTGCCTGTTTTGGGCGCATCTCTTTTTTCCACTTCCTGTGTTTCTCTTCCTTTGAACTCCTGAATTAATACAACTTGTATTAACTTCAAATCTGAATTTGCCCCTGTTGTTTAGGGAGTAAGTACTTTGATAAGCTCGTGTTACTTTTTAACCTGAAGGCTAAGGGTGTGCTGCTAGATCTGGCAGAATGTAACATATATAGGGGCATGTAGAGTGCCTAAGGCCAGCATCCCCTGTGTCGCTCAAGAATGCACGTCCTGTTCCCCAAATCTGCTTTTCCCTTCCACAGTCATGAGATGGGGTGATACCCCACTTGCACTCCTATTCCGAACTCCTTGAAGATGTACTTTAAGCTGAAGCATGACTCATGATCAGCTTGGGGATCTGCAGCTGATTTTAAGTAGGGATAAGGGACAGCTATTGAGCTCTGCCTGGCACTTGCATATGTAGGAAATAGAGTCTGACGTTTAAAAATTCCTCCATCTGCTGGGTTGTCACTAAACTGGGCAGAATAAATGATGTCTTCACTGATTTCCAAGGAAAGTGGGTCAGGTTATTAAGCTTGGAAGACTTTCTCTACTGTCCTTCATGTGCTTGTAGACACGTCCTGACATAACCAGGAGGACTGGGGGAACCCACCTTCACCCTCTGGTAACTGCCTCTCATGCCATCATCCTGTAATGAGCTAGCCCCAGACAGCAAGGGGGAGTAGACCCAGTTCCACCGGTCATTTAGGAAAACTGCGCAGTTTTCTTTGAGCTCAGAAGTGGAGCTATTCTGTTGGGTTAGCTGTTTCCTGAGATACACACTCCCTCCCAAATCAAAGGAATTTAATTTTAAGCATCAATATGTCCTTAATGCCATAGCTTTTGTGGCTGAACTCTGCAGATGGGCCCATTAATCAATTCTGTGCTGGTCCAGTGTTAGTAGAGCCAGGAGTTCCCTGTATTGATGGTCAGTGTTTGCCACTGTGTGTAGAGATGGGCATGAACCTCTACCTGTTGTACTGAAACCAGATGAGAAACTTGCCATGTGATCCCTGGGAGGGCGCTTACAGCTTTTTTGAGAGCTCAGTTCTTATTTTTAGATATCCCGACATCTTTTGAAGCTGCCTTCACTTACCAGAAATCAGCCGATGTATGAAAATCAGTCTTGGCATAGAGAAGGATATGCTTCATGGGAGTAAATAATAACTATGCATATGTTAAAATTATCAGCCCAAATTACCCTAAGTGTTAACCCTTCTGTTCAGCATTTTTTTATCCATTTGTGGTTATTTTTTTAGTATCAAAAATTTTAAAGGTTTTGTGATAATTTTAATTACAGACAAATTACTGTTAAAACTCAGCTGTATTTATAACACTTTAAAGAACTAATTGAATTACATTATTTGTTAACTTTTCTTGAGGCATTTTGATAGTTACATAATTAATGTTTATCTCTTTGCCAGAAATCAGTTTTGTTTTTTTTTCAGATCAGAAACCTGAAATGAAACATTTCTTTGCATTAGATGATATTTAACTATGTGACAATGAATTTCTGAATCTGAGGACAAGATTACCTTGTATCTTTTAGGATAATTCTTGCTTAATAATGATAGTGCTAAGTGTTAAAATTGTGGAACAACTTGTTTGGTGTGCTTTTTTTGGAAATTAGTATTTGCATGCTCACCAGGTGGGAACTGTTGAAAATGTGGACATGAAAAAATTAAATTGCATTCAATGTGTAGAGAAAGAAGATGTTAAAAAACACTTGCTTCTTTGCCACCATGGTGGTTGCTTAGCTACAGAAATGAGGTCATTGTAGGCACTTAGAATCTTATCTCTCACTTCCACAATTGGAAGAAATTCTCCTAGGCAAGCACAGTCGTCTGGAATTCTTGATATTTAGGCTCCCAATTAGCAGGTCCAGTGGAATAGATGCTAATGTATGATAGTATTGGCATTTATTACGTGGGAGTCCTATCCTAGATGCAGCTGCTGGGAACAGGGACTCACGGCCAAGAGCTCCTGAAACTCACATTATAGGGAAAACGCTGGTGACGAAGAAGCAGCAGTGCCCATGAGGGTGGGAGTCCCTAACTGGGAGAGGGCCTATTGCCCTTAAACACTGGACACGTCTGATGGAAACTCAGATTTAGTGAGCCTGCGGAGGGAGGTAACTTTTAACCTTTAACCTTTAAAAGACGGCATTTAAAAGACAGCATCATACAAACTCCATATATTTTCCAGGATCAACTGTACAAATAATGGTTTCTTTCCTTTTGTCTGTAAAAAAGAACGTATATGCTTAGGTTTCTGAGTATTTAAAAGACGGCATTTAAATTCCCGTAGTGAATTTAAGGGAACTAAAGTTCCCTTTCGTCCGATAAAGGTTAATGAAGGGAATAAAGTATGTGTTCCTGGTTGGAATATCTGGAGAGAATAAAATATAACAAGAAGCTGTAGTTCCTCAGCCTGGACAGGTTTTTCTGTGTGGGGGTCAAGGATGCAACACTCAAGAGGGAATGAGACAAATTGAACCATGTTTTTGCTAATGTGGCCAATATTCGTATTATTCCTGCCCATATGAGGAAAAGATAAGGTACCACTGGGGAACTGACTCATTCTCCTGTGTTCTGACCCTGTTTGTTGTGGCACAAAGGTTAGAACCAGTTTTAACTCGTCCTGATAGTGAGTAATATATGTCCTTAAATATGTTACATTTGATCATTTTTAGAGCAGTTATGTGTGTGTGCTCTCCAAGGAGGTGTAAGTGGTAGTGCCGTAATTTAAATGTAAATACCATGCTTTTTCTCTTTTTACTTTTCTGTACCGAGTGTGCAGTAGTAGCGCTTTGGTTTGTCAACAATGTTAATTATTTGATGTTGAATCTAAGATTAGGGTGGTGAAAGATGTTTTCCTTAAAAAACAAAAACAAAAAAACAAGGACATAGAATTTTTCTCACACGTTGCTGTTCAATCTGCCAGCCGCCTCATTGAAAATTCGCAGCAGCTGAAGAGGTCTCAGGTTTGCCTGTAAGTGCTTGCAGGCAGTAGGTCTCCCTGTGAATTCCTCACAGTCATGGTTGCTCCTAAGGATGTTATGTTGCTAAGGCTCCCTGTTGCAACAGCTCTCACTGCCCCCTGGTGGTGGGTGGAGCCATAGCCGTCCACAGAAGGGCGCATGCTGTTCAGAAGACACTGGGTTCTAGGAACAGGTGTGCATGTGTGTTGAGAGTAGCAATACAGACTTAAGTGCACCTTAGTTGATGTTGAATGTGTGTCTTGAAGGATAATGGACCAACTATACTGTGCTTAATATCCAGGAGAAAATAATTGGGTTTTGATAAAGAAAGCAGCGATGGAAAGAGGGGAGTATGTTTTGTGCCTCTGCAGGACTGAGACACCCTGTCTTTCTGTGCCACTATCTCAGAATGATGAATGTTGATATTGGGTCAATTTAGATACCATCCATCTTGACAGAGGTTTGATCAGGCGGCCTCAGAGTGAACAGGTAATAATGCTCTATTTAACCCCACATCTGAGAGCTTCAGCTATTTTTACACCATGTTAAGGTATGATTGCTCGCTTTCTCGGTGGTATTTTCTCCTTTTCCTTCTAGACTTTTGTCTAGTAGAAGAGAATTCATTCAATTTGTCTTTATTGTTCAAATAGCTCTAATGTTTAAAATACCAGCCACCTACCTTAGCTTTGCTGTATCTGCAGGTCTGCCACAGGGTCCCAGAGTGGAGCAGAGTATTACAAAAAACAGATCTGAGAGGGAAAGAGCAATGTTGATGGGCACACAGCCGTGCAGCTGTGGTTAAGTAGTGCATGTGTATTCAGGGAAGACAGGAATTTTAGGAAAGAAGAAAGTTGAGTCAAAAAAGCAAACAGCCAGTCCTTGTGAGACCCCAGAACTCCAAGTAGGCTAGGGGTCTTGGAGATGACGGATGTGGGACTCAGTCTGGTTTATCACTTGGCCTTTCCAAAGCCAGTTTTCCTCATCTCTAACTTGGGGATACTCACAGGAAGCTTCCCTTGTGGATTTTGCCACTGTGAGTGGAGGAGCCTAGTTAAGAATTCAGCAAATATTAGTTATCACTAATGTTTTAAAGATCCCTGAAGATGATTGCTGCAGATGAATCTGCTAGGTAGTCATGCTACTGAATGTGAGAGCAGTAATTTGGCTTTTGATTTAACACATTGTACGCTTGTTCTCAGTCCCCTCGGTTCCTTAGCGCTGGGCTAACATGGACACTTTGCATTGGTGGTTTCTTTTCCTGTTGCTGTGAATTGAGAGTTTTTGCCCCAGGAAACATTGTACCTGTAAATGTGACGGTGAGGAAAATGAGGTGCCAGGGCCTGCTGAGCCCCAGGCTGGGAGAGCATCTTCTTCTGAGACAGTCTCTAAACTTGGAATAAAATTGTGGAGTTTACTGGAATCCAGAGGTACATCACTCTGCCATTCTTTAGAGCCTGCTCCTGAAAAAGTGCCCCGGTCCCTACCCCCCAGTTTTCACTGTGCTGTGTACCAGCTTTCTCCTCATACATCTGTCTGCTCTCCTGTCCCCTTTTCTCAAATCACTGATTACTAATAAACTTGATGGCCTATTAAAACATGCTTAATGGCCACTCAGAGATTAATCTGACACCCCCCCCCCCCCCGCATTAGTAAATTGTTCATGTTTTATTGCTTCTGGGGCTCATACCTTCACTCAGAGAAGGAATTGCCCTTCTCCCCAGGAATTCTAAGGTGGTGATTTCTTGTGGTCCATCATCAGCCTACCACTCAATGTTCTCCATCCAATAAAGATGAAATAAGCTCCGTGAGTGTGTTTTCCAATGAGTCTGATGGTTGCTAGGGCCAACAGAGCTGAGTGGTTCTCTCTGAGCTACAACCTGGTCAGACTTCAGCCGTGGGAGCCACGTGGACAGTGGGGCCACCAGACCTGGAGACCCAGGGATGACTCAGGCCATCAAGTTCTGGAGCATAAACCCAGGAGGGCACATCTGTGGGGCCATTGTCATACTCAGGAGAATGGAGCAGGAGCCCTGAAAGGAAGGTAGTAAATGGTGGCGCTGCTTTAACTGTCCAGGGATGTGCGACAGGGAGGAGGAGGAGAACGAGCAGTAGCAGGTGGCTGCAGGTTGGGACAGAGTATTAGGCATTCTGGAGTCCACCAGCAGCCACTCACCTGATGTAGGCCCACAAGCCCCTTAAGAATTGTTTCACTCGATTGATCAATCAGTCGATCATGTTCTTATTGAGGCAGAGGGACTCTGTGTCGTGAGGGCAGCAGCAGGAGACCTGGATCTTAGCCCTAACCTTCCATTACCTGTGACCATCAACATGGCCCTGGATTTCCCTGGACCTGCTGCCATTGCCCAGTAACTCGTATGTGACAACCCCAGGCTTGTTTTCAAAGCGCCCTGTTTCTGGGCCTCATAGAGCAGACACTGCAAATGTGCATTTCTTGATTTTTGTTACATTTATGGCTAAATCTAGAGTCCATCCTTTTTAGCTCAAAATCATAAAGAATTCAGGGGAATACTTTTCAAATGAAATGCATTTCCATATTAAAATTTTTAATTTTAGAACAGTTTAGAAAAGTTGTGACAATGGCACAGAGATCCCACAGGCCCCACCTGTCTGCTCTCCATAACATCTCACATTAGCCCGACACATTTGTTACAAACAATAAACACAAACAGGTGGTTATCTTTAAATAAGGACTGTACTTCTGAGCCTCATTTTCCCTAACGACCCTTTTTTGTCCCAGGAGCCTGCCCAGGATACCACAAGACATTTAGTGGTCATGTCTCCTTAGCTCCTGCAGACTTTTCCTTTTGGTAACCTTGACAGTTTTGAGGGTAACTGGCTGGTGTGTTCTAGAATGTTCCACAATTGGGATTTGTCTGATGTTTCTCTCATGACTTGACAGGGTTGTGGGTGTGGGAGGAAGGTCATGGGTGACCCTGTTGGGGGACCTCATGTCGGGGGTGTGGCTGGAACTCATGACTTCTGACTGTTGATGTCCTTGATCAGCTTTGGTCGTGCTTGCCGATTTCTCTACTTAGTTCCTCCTCCTTACAAAGTTGAGAGCAGTTTTACCATAGGATCCAACAAGTGAGCCCCAAGGTGTTTGCCCGGCTGATCTGCACAACTGTTGTCCACATATAAGCTGCAGACGAATGTTTACAGCAGCTGTATTCATAAAGAGCAAACACTGGCTGAGGGGTCCTCCATGAGTGAGTGAATGAAGGCGCCACTACACCAAGAACAGGAGACTATTCAGTAAGGCAGAATGAATGTCATAACCATACCAAACCAGGATGGGGGCTCAGTGTGTGCTGCTAAATGCAGAAAGTCAGTCTGAAAAGGCCACTTGCTGTGTGATCACAATCATGTGACATTCCAGAAAGGGCACAACTATAAAGGATATAGATTAGTGTATCTCCATTCTTTAAAAGTGGCCTTTGCTCTACCTTCAAGTCTTGTTTTATGAGCCTTAACTGTGGCTGAGCATGAGGAGAGCTGTTGAGAATTAGAAGAAACTAGAGTTAAATTATCAACAATAACAGGAATTTTGTATGTAATATGTGGCTTTTGGACTGTGAGTTAACATTAAGCTCAGAGTAAAATAATAAAATCTTTCATTATCTGTTCCTCAAAGTACGTTGTCCCAGGAAAGGACCGTAGGTTGCTTTGACAATCCCTGGTAACCCTGTCTTGTCTCACTCCTTTAAGCCTTTATGTGGACATTCTGATAGCTAACATATTTAAAAAGCAACACTAAACTCATTATCTCCCCAAATGTCTCTTCTTTAAAAGCAAGGATATATCCCATTCCTCAGTTTGACCAGCTTATGTCAATGCAGCTGATTTGGTGAAAGCATGGGGCATAGGAGCCTAATCTTTTGACACCCTTCCTATGGGCCGGTGTCCCACAGACCTGCGGTGTGTGTGTGGTTGGGGAGCCGGTGGGACACCAAGTACTGCTGAGGGAAGAGCATGTCAGATGCATGTGTGTTCACACACACTACCACGTGCAGGGCCAGCAAGAGGAAGTTTGTTTTTTTTTGTAAACAGGAATTCAGGACTCATGAAAATATTACTCAGGAATCACAGTTTTCCTCGTGGAATCAGAGTGGCAGAATGTGAATGAGTCTGTCCTCCAGCTGTATGAATACCCACGAGGACAGTGCTCTAGGCATGGGCCTGGGACATGACAGCGGAGTAACAAGGCCAGAAATCAGCATAGTCTAATGTTGGAGAGGTTGGGGCAGCGTGGTACAGAGTTTGGCGATTAGCTTGTGGGCAAGGAGAAGGGACAGAAATGCAGATCAGAATCACGGGGTCACTTAACACAGCCAGCCCAGGATTTGGGCTCAGTTCCAGTTCCCACCGCCCTTCTCACTCATATTACACTGTCCATCCCGGAGCTATGATGCCATTCACAGAAAGTTTCGAGAGTTGGAGTCTAAACAATTTAAAGGAATGGTGGGTGTGAATTTAGAGGGAAGACATATCGTACCTTCCAAGTGTTCTATGTGGGGAACGTTGGCAGTGAGGGCAGCTCATTGAGGTCTGGGTGGGGGTGGGATGGGGGCTTTGCATATAGTGGGCTTTAGGTTCACCACTGAGTGACTTTCCTCTGGAGAGCTGAATAGAGGAGCAGCGTACTATTGATGGTATTTTAGGAAGATGGTTGATTTCAGTGTATTGCCCCTGCTGTTTTAGGAACCACTTCATATTGAGTGTAGCTCAGAGCTGATATATAAATAGCCATCTGGGGTTCCCCGACACCTGCATGGAGCTGAGCTCTGGATGGAGACCCTCACTGGTTGTGGATCTTGGGCAGATCTGCACTCTGAGCCTCAGTTTCCCATGAGGTGGGTCAACAACTCCGATGTTGCAGGGTATTGTTGGATTAATGGGAACATGTATAGGGTGCCTGCCTCTCGCTGGATGTAATGATTATCACCAACATGCTAAAAATGTTGAGGTTAACTGTTACCTATGTCCAGCACCCATTCATTTATTCAGCATTTATTGAGTGTTTGTTATGGGAACACACTGGTGAATAAGAGTCCTGCTCTCACCTCTCTGGGCCCTAGTTTTCTTGTCTACAAAATGGGGATAATAGTGGTACCATCTGCACAGAGCTGCTGGGAAGATAAATGTGTTAATACATGTAAAGTGTGATACATGTGTGGTGGTCACTTCATCCATGATGTAGCCCTCCTGTGTGTTAAAAACTTGGTAACACACCAGCACTTTTTTTTTTTTAATCCTTACCTGAGGATGTTTTTTCCATTGCTTTTCAGAGAGAGTGGAAGGGGAGGGGGAGAGAGAGAGAGAGAAACATCAATGTGAGAGAGACACATCAACTGATTGCCTCCTGCACACGCCCTCACCAGGGCTGGGGATCAAGCCTACAATCAAGGTACGTGCTCTTGGCCAGAATTGAATCTGGGACCCTTCAGTCCAAGGGCCGATGCTCTAACCATTGAGCCATACTGGCTAGGGCACACCAGCACTTTTTAAACTTAATATATTTCCCTGACGTCATGTGCCTTTCCTTTGCAAATAATTAGAACACTGAGGTTCACCAGGAACTCAGGGGAAAGCTTTACTTTGTAGAGGCTGGGTTTGGGGATCAGACCAGCTGGATTTGACCTTTTGTTCCCACACTCGTTATGTTACCTTTCCCTCCCTCCCTCCCCCCTCCCCCCCCTCGTGAAAAATACTAACAAGTATCATTGGGATTGTCGTGAAGGTCAAAGAAAACAGCACACAGTAGGCACACTCCATTTGCAGTCTAGAATCTGTCAGGGAAGCAGAGTGGTGGAGTTTAGGGTCCCGGACAACTTGTGACCATAAGGCACTCAGGTGTGTTTTGATCTGAAGTTCCCAGGACATTAAAATAATCTCAGGTGATCAGGACCTAGTTAAAGACAGTTGCTTTTGGGTAGATTTTTTTTAACATTAGGTGCTGTGACAAATCCCAAGATTGTAATGGCCTAACTCAAACTCCTGTGCAATCCTAGGCAGCAGGTGGCTTTCAGCATGTGCGCAGGACCAGGTGCTGGTGGCCTGTGGTTTTGTTCTCTACTCTCTTGGCATCTCTGCATTCAGCCAGCACAGGGAGGGGCAGGATGGAGCGGGCCTCATAATGTTGCCACCTGTCCCGTGATGCTAACTTGTCTCACGGCCGTACCTGAAGAAGCTAGGATAGTAGTTCAGCTGTGCTGGGAGAAGAGAGATGAGGTTTGTGACTGGCCAGTCACCAGGAGATTTGATGACTCTGTAAATGGTCTAAAAAACTGAAGATGGTGAGGACACCTTGTGTCTGTCACCTTCACTGTGGTGACTGTTAGGGTTGTGAAAGGAGCTGAGGTTCTTCTACTTTCCAAGGAGTCTGCACTTCAGGTAGCACTGACCCTCTGGGGTCTGTTTTCCCTACATGAGTTCCCTTTCTGGAGTCATGTTTCCCTCCTATTGTTTCTTTAGTGCCACTGTCCACTTCTCAGGAGACGAACCAAAAACTCCATGACAAGTTTTCCCTAAAACCAACAGGAAGCAGAAACCTGAGATTTCATAATCACCCTTCCTTGTGAAGAGCTGCTGCTCCCTTTCTGTATCTCTGGTGTCTTCTCTGTTTCTTGTCTTTTGCCTTCTCTTTTGCTTATTTAATTTTTTGGACGTTTTAAATATTTTTACAGTTCTTTTTTATAGGCCCTTTCCTTTCCTCCACTTGTTTTCTTTTCCTGGTTCTCACCACTTAGAGTTTTACATCATCCATTGCGTGTGCATGTTGCATTCCCCTCAGAAACACAAATGACTCTAATGGGAGTTTGACACTAGAGGCATGATGAGAAGTCCTTGTGCCAAGCAATACTCAACTTGGGAGTGCTTTTCATGGCCAGCCGTCCAGAATTTAGTGTCACCATGTTCTTCTTGAACTTGTTTTGAATTTACTTCTTCATATCATGCCTTCAAAGGTGTTTTTAAATAGTGATGCTTGTGCTTATGAGTTCTGCCAGGGGCTTGGTGAGCTGAGCCTTTGCAGCTGTCTTCCAGGTGCCTCAGTGACTGAGCACAGGTGGTGGGCATGGGGACGACTACCCAGGTGTCAAGAGAGCTTCTCCTTCTCATGTCCTGAAGCACCATTTTCCCCAGTTATCTGTGGTTTACAATAGTCATGGGCTGGGTTAATGAGGTATTTTAATACTTTCAGAGTGTGGGTTAAGAGTGTTACTGTTTTTTCCCTTTTCTCATGGAGTAACTGGTTCCTGGGCTCTGGAGCCAAAATGCAGAAGTGTCAGCCTGAGACTGAATTTGTAATAGATGTTTCATTAGAGGATTTAAAAATGGTTACTGTATTTCTTTTCTTTTTTAATCCTCACCTGAGGATATTTTTCCATTGCTTTTAGATAGAGTTGGAAGGGTGGGGGAGAGGGAGGCAAGAAGGGAGGGGAGGGAGGGAGGGAGAGAGAGAGAGAAACAATGTGAGAGAGACACATCAATTGGTTACCTCCTGCATGGGCCCTGACTGGGGCTGCGGAACAAACCTGCAACGCAGGTATGTGCCCTTGACTGGGAGTCAAACCCATGACCCTTAAGTGTACGAGCTGACACTCTAACCACTGAGCAAGACCAGCTAGGGCGGTTACTGTATTTCATTAATGTCTTTTTCTGTAAGTTGCCAAGAGGTTAATGAATATACCCAACCCAAAGAGAATAACTTTTTTAAAAAGGTTTTAATTTAATTACACACACACACACACACACACACACACACACACACACGGGCATGCACACACACACAGGCACATACATGAATACTGCAGAGACACGCAAACATGCACATTCTGAAACATGCACATTCTGATACACAGACACTTATGCACAGCAGACATGTACAGACACACATGCACCCCCCGCCCCAGGATTTTAAACTTCTTTTATTTTTAGTAGCAAATTTTATAAGACTTCGCTGTGCCCAAAGATGGGAGCAGTAGAACAATTTCTGCTGTGGTTTCTTTGAGCTTCAGAGAGTGTGTCTGCTTTTTGTAAAACTTACACACTTCCAGTTGTTAGCTTAATGATAAAACCCTGCTTTCAGGGGATAAAGGAGGTTTGGGTACTGGCTAGTATTGTCTAGAACTTTCTCTCCAACATGTGTCCCAGTGAGTCAGGGTATTTTATGACTTTATTTAAATATATCTTCCTAAGGTGATGCATGTGAAAAGTGCACTGAAACGTGTGCATGTTAGATCGAGGAATAATAATAATCCAGTTGTGCTCACCACAGCCCCTTTTCGAGTTTTTTCACCAGTGTTCCTAATTTCCTCACGCCAACTATTGTAGGTGCTACTGTTGTAGGTGCTACTTCAAACCTCTGTGATTTTTTTCAGTTCCCTTGCTTTTCCTTGGAAAAAAGTGCCCATCAGTCCTTGTTACTCTTTAAAATGGTTCCCACAGCTGTGTGTGAGGCAGGCAGAGAGGACAGGCCTAGGTTCTCAGTGGGCCGGGGTCATGTGAGGGAGTATGTGAGGCACACTTACTGTTGTCACAGTGCCCAGCACACACAGGAATGCGTAACATGCGTTTTCTGGGTTGGGGATGTGCTGCAGAGAGGTCAGGGGGAGGGGTTTATGTAGGGAGGGGGAAAAGCAGGGCCCTGATCACCCCCATGGGGAGAGATCTGCTGTACCTCAAATGCTCATGTTCTGTTCCTCCTCTCTGGGTCCCAAGACAGCTGGTGTGTTTGTGGCTCCATACTCTTCAGAAGAGATGGAGGAATTGACGGTGTGTTACTAACACCTTATTTATGAGGTGCCAACTGTTAGTCATTTTTTTTAAAAGTTCCTATTTGGAATCACTCCTCAAAACACTCCTAACTACTTCACTGGTCCTCTGTTCAGCGCAGTTTTTTTCCCCCTCTCTAGGATAAACACAGGTTCAGGGAGGGCTGTGTGCCTGTCCCATCAGAACCCCTCCCCCGAGGCAAAAGGACCGTGTTAATCCTCAGGGCCTCTCAAATCACTCATTAAGTGATGGATGGATGAATGAATGAAACGTAGCACCACTCACACGAGCTCACAAAAGAATATACAGTAGGTCCTTGAGTAATGTCATTTCATTCAACATTGTTTCAGTACTATGTTGATGAGAAAAAAAATTGCTCCTCTGTGGGTCCACGATCTGTGTGGAGTGTGCACGTTCTTCCCATGTCTGCCTGGGTTTCTCCAGGGACCCCAGTTTTCTTCCACATCCCAAAGATGTGCACATAAGGTGAATGTTGTGTCTGCATTGTTCCCATCTGAGTGTGGGTGCGAGTGGCCCTGTGATGCAGGGTGTTTTGTGCAGGGTGGGTCCAGCCTTCTGCCCTGAGCTGCCAGGAGAGGTTCCAGCCACCTGCGACCCTGAACTGGGATAAACCAGCTGGAAAATCATTATCTTGTTTTTATTAATCTTTCTTAAATGAATATATAGCTCATATTTATTTCAGTGTTTAATATTAGAAGTGTTTTGGGTCTTTAGAAGTTAAGTGATGTTTCTGTGACCAGAAATGTGCCGTATAGGAACTTAACTCTTGTTTATATCAGTTCTCCTAGGTGTTCCTTATATGTCGTGTCTCTTAAAGTCACAGCAGTTTCCGAGAACCTATCAATGAAATTGAGGACTTACTGTGTAAAAGTGGCCCTGAGTGTTAACACAAAAAAGGGGACAATGCAAATATAAGCTGTGATTTGGTTTGTAATTTTGGTTTGTTTCCTACTTTTAATATGAAGCGGAAAAGAACCAGGTTAGCTGTCACTTTCTGTTACTCAGTCCTTATATAAGCTTTCTTCTAAAAAAAGAAAGATATACTAAATTACTTAGTTGCAGAGTGAGAGAACACAAAATGCCAGGGGGAAAATCTCCCTCCGTTATCCATAAGTTAGATCACAGAGATTTCAGGGTTTTTTTCCTCTGAATCTTTTACTAACTCATTCCTACAGTGGGTTCTGGTGATGTGACGTCATAGTTTGATTCAGGGTCACATTCTGAATTCTTGCCCAGAACCTCAAGGAGACTCATGCCTGGAACTGCTTGGCCGTAGCAAGGTGCTGCTCTATTTCTGGGGACATTTGAAAGCAGCTCTGACTTCAGAGAATGTGTCATCTCGGTTATGGGAACAAAGACCCTCCTAATGATTGCTTTCCCCTATGCTGTTTGAGTGTGGCTCTTATTTTCCACGGAGCTTTTGAACAGATTTCTGCATGTCAGTGACTTGACAACGAATTATGCATTGTGGGCCTTTCTGTTGCTCTTTCTTACTCTGCATAGGCTGGCTTTGGGTCGAGGCTGGGGTGGGTCATCTGCACACTTCCTGGAGGTGAAGGATCCTCCTGGTCTCCCTGTTCACATAGTTAAACCGTTTTTATCTGTTATCCAAATATTGAACCGAGTTGACTTTATCAGTTAAGTGCGATCAGGAAGTTGGAGTTTAATTCCTGAGTGAAGTAACCATGATGAGAATGTGCCTTTTGGCTTGGTATTGAAAACAGAGTGATGGGGAAACGGAGGACATCCTGTATGGGTTTAGACAGAGTCTGTGATTGGCTGCAGGGTTTATCAGGTGTGTGAGAATCTTTATGAAAACCGTAGGGGAAAGAATGGAAAGGAAGACTCTTCTTGAAATAGAAAGTGTGTTAAAAATGCAACCTAATTTTCTGTGTAGAGGTTCTTCAAAAGGTAACCCAATTTTCAGTTTAACAGTAAAGTAGAAGCTGGAGAACTATTTCTGAATTTTATTGAAATTGTTTTCTTTCTTCTTACATATAAACCACATTTCTCTAGGCACTGACCATGGGCACTGTCTCCTCCTGGACACTCAGGTGATGCTTTGAGTGAAGGAGGCATGTTATCCTTCCATGATTTTTTGCCAACTTGTAAAATATGTGACTTTGTAGCTCATTATACCTCTTGTATTTCTCCGTGATAGTAGTTTCATTTTGTTTTTAAAATTAACACCTAGTAAAACTGATTTTCTTCTTGGTGTTGGTTCTGTGAATTTTATATTGCTTCTTAGCAAGTTGTTTATCTACTTTGTTGAAGTGTTTGTTCAAGTCTTTGTCAGTGTTTTAATCGGAATGCTGCATTTGCCCAGCTTAGTTTCTTAAGAGTACCTTTTTCCAGATCAAATTTTTAAATTTTGATAAAGACTATTTTCCATTTTATTATAATTTTTAAGGCTTTATGCTTTTAGTGTCGTGTCTAAGAATTCTTTGTCTAACCCAAGTCTGGAGGATTTTACCCTATGTTTTATTTTCTTCTAAAAATGTTATAGTTTTATGTTGAGGTTCTTCCCCCCCTACCCCCCCCCAAATAGATGTCCAGTCATTCCAGCACTATGTTGAAAAGACCGTCCTTTCTCTATTTAATTCATTTTGTACCTTCATGAAAAAACAATTAGCCCTATTTACATGGGTCTGTTTCTGGACTCGACTCATCTATACCTTCACCAGTACCACATTGTTTTGGTTATTATTGTAACTTTGTAGTAAATCTTAAAGTCAGTCAGTGTGCCCTGGCTGGTGTGGCTCAGTTGGTTGGAGTGTCATCCCATACACCAAAAGGTAGTGGGTTCAATTTTCTGTCAGGGCACATACCTAGGTTGTGGGTTTGGTCCCCGGTTGGGGTGTGTACAGAAGGCAGCCAGCCAACATTTCTCTCATCAATGTTTCTCTCTCTCTCAAATCAATGGCAAACATATCCTCTGGTGAGGATCAAATAAGTAAATAAAGTCAGTGTGAGTTCTCCAACTTTATTCTCCTTTATCAAATTTCTTTAGCTATTCTCGTTTCTTTGACTTTTCACCTAACTTTTAGAATTAGCTTGCTTATCTCTACAAAAAATTCTGCTAGAATTTTAACTGGAGTTGTGTTAAATCTATAATTTGCAAAAACTTAACATCTTAATTTATATGGACCTTTGTGGGGTTTTTTCCATCAGCATTTTGTGGTTTTTCAGCATGTGAATCCTAAAGATCTTAACTGACCCTTCACATTGTGTGTTTTGTTAGATTTATGCTCAAATATTTCTTTTTTCATATAGCTACTTTAAGTGATATTGCTTTTATTTATTTATTATTTTTTTAATCCTTACCTGAGGATATTTTTTCCATTGCTTTTTGGGGTTTGAGGGGAGAGAGAGAGAGGACAGACATTGATTGGTTGCCTCCTGCACATGGATCGAGTCTGCAACCTAGGTACGTGCCTGTGGCCTGAATGGAACCTGGGATCCTTTAGTTCATGGGTCATTACTCTAACCACTGAGAAACCCGGCTAGGGCAAAATGATACTGCTTTTAAAATGTTAGTCCCAAATATTCATTGTCAGAATATATTACCATGATTTGACTTTGTATCTTGTACCATTGCTAGAGTCAGTTATTAGATCCAGGAGTTAATTTTGTATTTTCCTTGGGATTTTCTGTGTAGGATTTCCCTTTTTTCCTGTTTTCATTTTCTTCCCTTTTTGCTGTTTCTTCTTACCTTTCACTTGGTATGGATTTATTTTACTTTTCTTTCTCTATTTTCTTAAAGTAGAAGTTTAGATTGTTGGTTTGAAACCTTTCTTTTCAGATATAAATAAACCTTTAATGCTTCATTTTTGTTCAGTTGACAATACTTTTTACTTTGAGAGCTCGTAGTTTTGTGTAGTTCATACAAATCTCTTTTAGCTAGTGATCAAGATGAAAATTCCTGCAGACTTTTATCCTGCATTTGCTCCATAATATTTTCACGCTTTGTGCCTGGATCTTCAAAATCACAGTAGCTGAACTTGTCAGAGAGATGGTGACGCGTGGTTTCTTGATGACATAAAAGTTATTAAGATGGGAATTTGAATTTAAATGGCCTGGGACAGGATTTTAGGGTTTTTATTGTACAGGAGGTGAGAAGATCTGTTGAATGATGCTTGCTGTGCATGTTCTAAGGTGCTGGCTTATGTGCTGACATAAGGATAAGTTCACTCTCATTTGCGCTTTCGCACCCTGGGCCCTTGGAGTATCTGAACTGCTTTACTCTGCGAACTAGTTTACAACATGACCACATTTTCAACCTGTTTTTTTTTTGCACATGAATTTAGGCTTTGATTACTCATTATTTTTTCTTATATTAAAATGTAAGTAGTTTTTTCTCTATTTTCTGTTTGTATGTGCTCAACTTCCTTCTATCCCTCTATTACTGGGATAGTGTTCCATTGCATTGTTACCTTGTAAAAATTAAAAATTACCTGTAAATGCATGTGTACTTCAGTATCTGGTAGAGATCCATTAATTTCAACAGTAAATCCAAGGTTTTTGTTTCTAGTTCCTTCCTTCTCTAAAAGTGAATCAGTGGGTGCAGGATTGTATATGTTATGCTTTATTATTTGCCTTTTGAATACAATGTATTATTAATAATTGCCACTTGATCAAAGTTGGGAAAATTGTTTAGAAAGCATAACGTTTTGGTAAGTTATAAGTTTGACTGTACTGTTGTGGTTGTTATTATTTAATTGTGTGGATTCATCAGAATTTCATCACACAGACATGAGCAGACATGAGGTGCCAGGGTCGTCCAGATGTTTGATTTCCAGCAGTTCAGGGTATGCTTAACCTCACAAGTGATTTTGTGTACCAAAGCTTCAGAGAGTTTGCTGGAGGATTTTCTGCAGCTTATTGGTCTCACAAAGAGAAGTAACTATTATAGAAACTTATTCAGAATAACCTATTGCACACGTCTTCTGCTAAGCAATTTGCTCTTCTTATTCCCTCCCCCACTTCTTCCAATTCCTAAAGTCCTTTAAATTAACAGCAAGCCTTTTCAGGACTGTCATTATTTTAGAAAGCAGGATTTATGTGTGTGTAATTTGAACATAAAAATACATAAAAATTTTAGCATATTCTATATCTTTCTTAATATTAAGGATTTTGTCTTTATTGGCTTAAGAGAGAATCTATTTTTTTTTAATTTTATTCTTCAGTTATGGTTTACATTCAGTATTTTGTATTAGTTTCAGGTGTACAACATAGAGGTTAGACAATCATATACTTTACAAAGTGTCCCCCCTGATATTTCTAGTTCCCACCTGGCACCATACATAGTTATTAAAATATTATTAACTGTATTCCCTATGCTGTACTTTACATCCCTGTAACTACTTTTTAACTACCAATTTGTACTTCTTAATTCCTTCACTTTTTTCACCCAGCCCCCTTCTTCCCCTCCCCTCTTGCAACCATCAGTCTATTCTCTGTATCTGTGAGTCTGTTTTTGTACGTTCATTTATTTTGCTCTTTAGATTCTACATATGAGTGAAATCATATAGTATTTGTCTTTCTCTAACTGGCTTGCTTCACTTAGCATAATGTCCATCTTTTCTTTTACAAATGGTAAGATTGCTTTCTTTTTATGGCTGAGTAATATTCCATTGTATATATGTACCCCAACTTCTTTACCCAGTCATCTTTTGATTGGCACTTAGGTTGCTTCCATATCTTGGCTGTTGTATGCTGCAGTGAACATAGGGGTGCATATATTTTTTCAAATTAGTGTTTTGTGTTTCTTCAGATATATACCCAGAAGTGGAATTGCTGGGTCATAAGGCAGTTCCATTTTTATTTTTTTGAGGACCCTCCATACTGTTTTCCATAGTAGCTACACCATTCTGCATTCCCACCAACAGTACATGAGGGTTCCGTTTTCTTCACATCCTTACCAACACTTGTCATTTGTGGATTTATTGATGATAGCCATTCTGACAGCTGTGAGGTGACATCTCATTTGCATTTCTATGATGACTAATAGCATTGAGCATCTTTTCATATGTTTATCAGTCATCTTTGTATGTTCTGTATGGAGAAGTGTCTCTTCAGTCCCTCTGCCATTTTTTAATTGGATTGTTTTTGTGGTGGTGAGTTGTATGGGTTCTTTATGGATTTTGGATACTAACTTCTTATTGGATGTTTCATTGGCCAACATCTCCTGTTCAGTAGGTTGTCTTTTCATTTTGTTGATGGTTTCCTTTGCTGTACATTTTTTAGTTTGATGTAGTCCCATTTGTTTATTTTTTCTTTTGTTTCACTTGCCAGAGGAGATAATCAGAAAAAATACTGCTATGAGAGATGTCAGAGATTTTATTGTCTGTGTTTCTTCTAGGAGTTTTATGGTCTTACATTTAGGTCTTTGATCCATTTTTAGTTTATTCTTGTATATGGTATAACAAGGTGGTCTAATTTCATTTTTTTGCACATATCGTTTTCTCCATTTATGAATTGACTGTCTTTACTCCATTGTATGTTACCTTCTTTGTCATATGTTAATTGACCATATAGGCATGGGTTTATTTCTATGCTCTCTATTCTGTTCCATTGATCTGTGTATCTGTTTTTATGCCAGTACCATGCTGTTTTGATTACTTTGCCTTGTAGCATAGTTTGATATCAGGTAGTGTGATACCTCCAACTCTGTTCTTTCTCAGGATTGCTGTGGCTATTTGAGGTCTTTCGTGGTTCCATGTAAATTTTTAGATTGGTGTTGGTATCTTGATAGGGATTGTATTGAAACTATAGATTGCTTTGCATAATATGGACTTTTTAATGATACTAATTCTTCCTACCCATTAGAATGGAATATGCTGCCCCATTTATTTGTATCTTCAATTTCTTTCTTTAGTGTCTTATCATTTTTTGAGTACAGGCCTTTTTACCTCCTTGGTTAAATTTATTCCTAGGTTTTTGGGGGTTTTTTTGATGCAGTTGTAAATGGGCTTGTTTTCTTAGTTTTCCTTTGATAGCTCATTATTGGTGTACAAAAATGGAGCCAATTTCTGGCATATTCTATATCTTGAAACGTATAATGGGAGAGAGTGTTCAGTCATTCTTATTTTCCTAATGAGACCTTTGTCTATTTCCATTTTTACTTTCCATTACTGGTCCAGATGGGATAATTTGTTTAAGAAAGTCATGGAATCATTAACTTAGCACCACTTTATTTCTACCTTTAAAAAAGTTTTTAAAGTGAAAATGTAACTTATTTAATCTTTCATTCAGTAAACATTTAATGTCTCTGTTTCATTTACAACCCTCTATCAATTGCCTGGCTCATTGTAGGTATTAATAAATATTTGTTGGATGAATGAATAAATTAGAAAATAAATTTAGGATCATTTCCATGGCATTTGGAAATTTTGAGGTAAAGTTTAGGTTTGAGTATGAAGTGAGAGCTGAGTGTCACCCTCCCCATTTCAGATTTGATCAGTGTTGAGCCACAGTGTCCTCTTGAGATTCTGGATTCCAGAAGGTCAGAGTGAGCCTGTGATGCAGGGTTTTATTCCATCTGATAGAATAAGTAGAGTTGGCTCCTTGTTTCAAGGGAGGAACACTGACCCATGTCACTGTGCCTCTGGGAGGCTGGGTGCTTACCGGCATCTCTGGGGCTTCCAACAGCTCTGGACCGTGGACCCTGTTGGGGGACAGGCAGGGCAGGATGCAGGGAGTGGACTGTGAGCTCACCTTTGACCCTGACGGCTTACCCTCAGGGAGGCGGTTTGCGAGGGGGGTTAGCACATGCTACCCAGGGTGTCATCAGCTTGTGGAGATGCCAAAGAGGGCCCAACCTGGCCCAAATCTTGTGTAAAGATTTGTAGGTGGTCTACGCTTGCTGAGGGATCCCCAGTTTTACTCCCTGGGTGTAAACTTGCTCTCAGTGGTCCTGTTTGCCCCAGAAACTCACCTGAGTGAGAGGTGACCGGCTTGGAGTTGGGGTCCATCCACCCCTCTTCAACCATGGTGGTATCGGGTTCCTAAGCACTTACGTTATTACATTGAAGGGTTAATGTTATCAATGATTTCTTTAGGATAACATTAACAATTTAACAAATGACAACTGGACATTCCAGGTATCCTTTGGAAAACTACCGGTATAGATCAGCAGTTTAAAAAGGGACAGGTTATGGATGTGAACGCTTTGTTTCGTGGCAGCAGTGCTGGCAGCAGGCAAGTCAGCAGTGAAGTATATGTAAGTGTTTGTTAATCTAGCTGTTAATCAGGTAGTGTTTTCAGTCCATTCAGAAGGAATCAAGAAAGTTGAGGATCATCTTAGAAGAAAAAGTAATTCAGATTAAATTCTTCAGAATTGGTGCCTTTCCTGAAAACAGGCAGTTGAGAATAATAAAAAATAAAAACAGGAAGCTGTTCTCAACACACTCAACGGTTCTTGTGAACTAGAGTAACGTTGATAAGAAATATCAGTTTGCAAATAAATAATGCCATGGAGTAAAATTTAATAAGCAGTTCCAGAGTTTTAAAAATTTTGTTAATTATTAGCAGATAGGATTCAACAAATGCTCATAGCGTCCTTTACTCAGCTGCACAGTAGGAATGTTTCAGGCTTCAGCCATCACTGGGTAAAGCATGAGCTAGCACTGAGTGCTGATGGGAGATTCAATGTGGTAGAATACGGGAGAGCGCTGTAAATCTTGAGGTAAGCTGCTTTCTTCCCTGAAGTATTTTATTTAGTTGAGACGGAATGGGCAGAAATTGAATTTGGGGTAAATAGGTAAATAAAATGTAAGTCAGTCATTGATGGACAGAAAGTACATTCCTAACAAGCCCACTAAAGAAAGCTGCCTGGGGACCTGTGGAAGCAGGAATAACAGTGTGTGTACTGTTTATATGTCACAGAGGCCGAGCCTGGCCATGATTCTGAGTAACCATCTATAGAAGGGAAAATTGATAAATTGGAGTTCATTAAAATTAAAAACTTTTGCTTTGTGAAAGAACCTGTAAAAGGATGAAAAAAGACAAGCTATACACTTGGAGCATATATTTGCAACTCACATATGCAACAAAGGACTATGTCCACAATATATAAAGAATTCCCAGAACTCAACAAAGTTACCAAAAATCCAGTTAGAAAATAGGCTAAGGACATGCACAGACATTTCACCAAAGAGAATGCCATCGGAAAATAAGCATATGAAAATAGTTCAACATAATTAGAAATTAGAGAAAAGCAAATTAAAACCATTTTGCAATATCACTACTTAGCTATTGCACTGGCTAAAGTGAAAAATAGTAGTAATACCAAGTGCTGGCAGGAATGTAGAGAAACTCTCCACCCTTGGGGACTTTGCTAGGAATGTCTTTTCCTGTGTAGCCCTGGGATTCTCAGGCACAGGTGGTTCGTTGGCCATGGAATCTCTCTGACCTTCCCTCGCTGAGGCTGTGTCCAGGCGGACTCTTGAATCCTTTGACTCACTGGTGCTGTAATAGAAGTGGCCGAACAAAGAGCCGTAGCTGCTGTGAAGGCCTTCAGATCCCTGGCTTAGATGACTCTGAAAACACTTAAAATCAAAATCTTGGTGAGGGAGAGTGTGCTTCTCACACAGGAAGCTAGTACTTCATATATTTGTGGAAAATCAGGGCTTTCTTGGCATTGGGTCCTTGCAGGTTAGCACCTCCCTAAAGCTTATGTGTGTCTACCCTCACTCTCCAGCTCTGTTTGCAGGGACTGCACTGGGGAAACTCTTGTTTACTCTGCTGCGCACTTCCTCTGATGTCACAGTGGTTAAGCCTTTGATAAACTCAGCCAGTTTCTCATTTCTCCCTCTGGTCCTGCCTCTCAGGAGAGAAGTGGCTTCTGTGGGACCCACTTCGTAATCATCACTAGTACTTCACCCCTCACGCCCTTCCTCTCCCTACACTTGTAGATACCATCCTGTCTGCTGGCAGTAGGCTGCTCCACAAAATCATCCAGATCTCAAGAGTGACGTGGACATTCGTTTGTGCAATTTGTCCTCCTTCCTCTTCCACAAATGCCTTTGACCTTCCTGCAGTGTGACATGTAGATGTTCCCATTGTGGGATGGTGCTATGGCCAAAGTATCTTAGTCTTGCTGAGGCTGTCGCCTGCTCTGGAAAATGAGGAGGGTGATGATGATAGATCTCTAAAATTTAAGTGACATATTTATGTGTATGTAAGATGCCCAGTAAGATCTGGCTCACTGTAGATAATCAGTGCTCCTTCCTGTCCCGTCTTATATTTTGTGCTTCTATCCCCTCCCATTGCAAAGTACAAAGTATGATGGTCTCTCTCTGTCCCTCTTTAGAGGGGAGCTTTCAGGGAGGAGGGCGAGAGACTCACAAGATGTAAGGCTTAGATGAGAAAGGGCTGAGCCTTCCAGGACCCTGGTCCATCTCAGTCCCATCTTAGCCTCTGGATTTCTAGCTATAAGGAAAGATGCTTTCCATCACCCCTTCCCACCAAGGAACAGATACATCCAGTAACACCCACTTGCCTACAGGTGGAAATGCTCACTAGGGAAGCACCATCTCAGAAGTAGCTTTATTTCATATTTATGTAGACTTCTCAAGAACTATCTTCCTAAGATTGTGTTTTGTTTTTTTAATATATTTTTTTATTGATTTCAGAAAGAAAGGGAGAGGAAAGAGAGATGGAAACATCAGTGATGAGAATCATTGATTGACTGTCTCCTGCACACCCCCTACCTGGGATCAAGCCCCCAACTGAGCATGTGCCCTTACCGGGAATTGAACCGTGATCTCCTGGTTCATAGGTTGACCCTCAGCCACTGAGCCACGCGGCTGGTCAGGCTTGGCTTCCCTTTTCCTTTTTGAAAAAAGGAGGGATATCTGAATCCCAGAAAATGGTTATACTTGCTTGCTTGAAGAATTTTTAGTGATTATAGCAGTTTTGCCTGAAACTGACCTATTTAAATTTTCTAGACTGGTGAGCCAGGCTGACCACTGGTGGAGTATCTTGGTGGCTGTTGTGGGGAGCCCCTGCTGGGCACTGCCTGCTGGATCTGATCATGTAGGGACCCTGGGAGGGGAGGAGGCCAGCGGCAGGAGAACTTACCCCTCTCTATCACACAGCGCACACTCCAGCGTTTTGAAACTTTAGAAGGCTTTTTTGGAATGCTCATTTTTAAGATCTCCAGGGCAGTGTGGGCCCCAGGACTTCTGTGCTGGGAGTGGTTTTCCTTTAACATCAGCTAGCTTGTTTTTAAGTCAGCTGTGGGTGGACAGAGGTTGGTTCTTTCTCTCCTATGGTTTAGAATAGAACAGACTCCAGATAGGCTATTTTCTTTAATGCCTTCTACAGTCGGAGTTCTTGGTAAACCAAAGTGAAAATCTATAGGGGTCATTATATTTATATATATGTATGTATGTATGCATATGTATGTATATATGTATATGTGTGTATGTATATATGTATATAAAGATAAAGTCTTAGGTGATAGTATCCAGAAACTTACTGGCCAGAATTACAATTTTAACAGGATGGCACATTTAAAATATTTTATTTTTTTTTCTTTCTGGCGATGCCATTAACTAAATGTTTTAAGGAACTTTTTGATCATTCATATAAACATAAAAATCCCAGTCATGTGAACATGTAGTTCTTGAGAATTTTTCCCCTTCATACTAAGTATTAGAATAAGCCTTGGTGATTTTATTATCCTACTGCAAAGTTTTATGTTTATCATGATTACCTTACCTAAAATATTCTTATGGAACATAAATTTACATTAGAAATATGACATAAACTAATGAGCAATGAATACAGCATTATAGATAGTAACAAAGAGAAGTGTGGTCACTGCAAAATGATTGTGAACATTGGCATGAGAGGGCCAGGCTACAGAAGGACTTGTGGCCCTTTGGGTGAGTTTACTCTCAGTCCTTAAAGCACTGAGCAGCTTTCCACTGGCTCCAGGCAGGAGGTCACGCCCTCCTCTTAGTGACAGATTAGAGGGCTGCGTGTAGAGAGAGGACAGTGGTTGGGACTGGAAAGCTAGTCCTAACTAGTTCTTTGGATCATGCAGGGAGAGCTCTTGGCATTTGGCATCAGTGACAGGATGAAACAGGAGATGGAGGACATCCTTCAGGATTTGTGACACCTCTGTCACCTGTCTTTGGCCTCACCTTTCTGAAAGGATCATTGCCACAGTCCCTTCTGGCTTCTAACTGCACGGAACTTGCTGCACACAAGCAAGTCTGCTTTCATGTGCCTTCCCACCCAGCTTGGGGGCCAGAGCCATCCTGTGTGCCCCTTAGTGTCAATCACACGCTTGAACATGTAGTAGATGCTGGCAAGTACCTGTTTCATGCTGCCTGAGACATTTTACTTTCTGTGTATGTGATTTTTTTTTTCCTAATTAGAGTAGAAGGTTATAGGTTTGTTATTAATATTTTACCATGAGAAGTATGAGACCCTGAGAAGTCAGGTGCCCTTGTGGAGTCACCTGGCTTGTGCTTAGGGGGAGGAGAGGTCCCTGGTCTACTGCTCCCACTCCCCTAGACAGGTGGGTACTTGCCCAGATAGCACAGCCCTTCTCTGCACAAAAGAAAAGCTCATGCAGAGCTGCTGATCGTTCTCCAGCAGAGGGTGAGAGGGAGAACGCCTCCAAGGGTGTCCCTAAGCCTTATAAAGCCATTGGCTTAGGAAAGAAATGCCGTGAAGGTTCCTGACAGCCATAAAATTCCAAACATGGAAATGATTGCTTTGTTATATGAAACATTGGTTCCAGCATTAAATAATAAAATAAACTCCTGACACCAGAATGGAAACTATCATCATTAAGCCGATCTGTTTACTCTGAACTGATCCTGGCATGACTGGAGCTCATATGTTACTGGTAGGTCATTCTTCATTGCCTCGAGACCACAGGGCTCTGGGTTTTCCTGTCCTGGCCAGATGTGTACAGGCCTGGTGGCTCTGCACAAACGTCATTGGGCTGAAGTGGCCAGAATGAGGCTGAGATGGAAAAACGGTAGCCATGGTGTCACCTTCACTCTGGCATTTGTGGGGCCGGTTTTCCCTTCTCTTTTCTCTGACTTAGCCTTTACTCTGAAACTCTAGACTACAATATAAGTAAGAAAAAAGACTTCTGTTTGGGGAGGGAAATAAGAATTATCTTTTCTGTTTCAGTGTGATTTAACCGTCTATTTACTGATGGTTTTACTTTACTGCATTTTCATTGTAAATTTATGACTTGTCTGTAACTGTCATTTCTTTGAAACAGAACACATGACAACTCTATTTCTACTACTGGAATTTAAAGTCTTATGGAACTTCTTTTAGGATAACAAATTATATTTTCATAAAGTGGAAAGTGCTTCAAAAGATCACTTTAATTTTCTCCTTACTGAGGTTACCAATGATTTTTTTCATTAACTTTTCTGTTACACATTCTTATTTCTAAAATGAAAAGGGAGTTAAATAAGTGGGTGTCTTGAGTATTCAAGCACGGAAAATATGCTCTTTGGAATTTTATATGGAAAATAATCTAATGTGGATCCTGTGGTTCATGCCTTCTAACATTAGCAGCTACTTTTCAAGGAGCAAAAATCTGTAGACTCAGCATGGAGGGATAGGGGGTGATGAGCTGCACCTCTAGTTGATGGTGATCTTTTAGCTCCAGGTTGAGAGAATATTAATTAACCTGCTGTAAATCATGGGCTATTCCTTGTAGGATGATAGATGTTAAATGCTTAGAGATGTGACGTAGAGCAATGGGTCCTCTTTAGTAGCCTTTCTGCCTTGAATTTCCAGAGTTTTACTCTGAAGGCTGTGCTTGTTACAGATTCAGGGTGAGGAGAGAGGAGGTGTAGCCAATTGATCTTTCCGCCTGAACTGACACAAAGGGAAGGAGGAACCATGGTGATACCAATCTGCTTCTGTCTGTCTTATGTATCTATCCATTATCTATTATCTATCTATATCTATCTAATTTACCTACCTATATCTATCTGTTGTTTACTGATCACCTATCTATATGTCGTCTATCAATCATCTATTTTTTGTATCAGTTTGTCATCTATTATTTACCTGTCATCTAACTATAGCTATCATCTATCTCTTATCTATCTTTATTATATTAGCACAAAAACCTCATCAATTGCTGCAGAACAATGAGCAGAGCATAAGCACCCCCACTAGAAAGTTTGCTACTAGAATTTGCAGTAAGTTTGTCAGAGAATCTGTTGGATCTCTCTGAAGAGGTTCCAGAATTAAAAAATACCTGGACTTTCTCCCTGAAAAAAACAATACAAGGGCATGTTTAGTCCTGATGTTCAGGGCACCTGAGTGAACCGGGCCCCTTGTTACATATGCTAGAACCTTTTGGGTAACACACAAATCAGGCTGTTGTATTACACATTTTAATAATGGAATTGTTATCTGTTTTCCCCTCTGCCCTTTCCTGGATGGTTTCTAAGCAGTGAAACTGTCACCCTGTGTTTGCTGTGATTACTAATGCAGCTTATGTCCAGTCATTTATTTGAAGTCACTCTGTGACACTTGTGTCTGATGCTCTCTTGTGTGACTAAACCTGTCAACAGGCAGTCCTAGTTTGTGAAACAGCAGCGGTCAGTCTGGAGGACACTGACCCATGAGGGCATCACAACCTGGTTTTGAGGATGAGCCCCACATACGGTGTAAAATATAAACCATCAGCAGCCATCGATTGAGGCCTTGAGGGGAGAGCAGGGCTACAACTTGTGCAGAATTCTATGCATCGGGAGCCCAGACACTCCAGTGTGGCTGAGCTGGGCTGAAAGTGAGACAGTGACAGCAGGCAGTGGGTGCAAGGTTGTTCCTGAGAGCAGGATTTCCTGAGCGGCTAGAACTGGGCAGGACATCCAGAGAGTGCTGACCACATCGGTGTTGGCTGGAGTGGCAGATTCTATGTGTGGTTTCAATGGGGAAAGTTTTGGACTTGACCAATCTTTGTTTTCTTTTTAGATCTGGGGCTCTGCGTGAGAAACATAAGTACTATTTGTACCTCAGTTTCTTACCTGTTACATCAATTGTAAGGATTAAAAGAGATTATTTAGGACATGTAGAACAGGGCCACACTGACATCTTCCCCTTTAAGAGGGGTTATGGATTCTTGGGGAAAGTGCTTAATGTTCCTTTAGGCCTAAGGCTTTAACAAGTGAGACAGACTTCAAAGAGTTCAAAGTGAGTTTCCTGTGAAGTTGACTTACCCTGAAAATTCAGGGGCAGTTAAATGTTCATCTGAGCCCAGGTGGTGTGGCTCAGATGGTTGAGTGGCATTCCATGCACCAAGAGGTCACTGGTTCGATTCCTGGTCAGGGCACATGCCCAGGTTGCAGGCTCGATCCCCAATAAGGGACTGCATGCAGGAAGCAGCCTATCGATGCTTCTCTCTCATTAATGTTTCTATCTCTCTCTTCCCCTCTCTCTAAAATCAGTAAAAACATAAAGATTTTTTTTAAATGTTTATCTGAGAGATTTTTAAAACTTGAGCTGAGTTTTGGGTATAGAATGAACTGAAATGGGACTGGTTTGCTAGGGCTAAGACTTGATGGTGGACTTGCACACAGATCCTGTGGGGTGACAAGTTCTGAATGACCAGTGGAGTTGGCTGGGAATGGACACCCAGAGCCTCTTAGAAGTCCAGTATGTGCTGGTTGATGGTGCCTCCACTGATACATTCTCTCTCACATCTTCCTTTTCCTGGTCCCTGCTTTTATTTCATACAGGTGTGTCCCCTCGGTTGCAGGATTTGTGAAATGCTGAGCATGAGCCCAAGTGGATTAAGTGGGAGTACAATTAGCATGGAAACTAGCTTCCTGATAGTTTTTTGTTTCCCAAAGACTGGTCAGGAAAGAACCTGTGGTAAAGGACAGTGAATCTGTTGGGGAGATGGGGGAAGCTGCCTTCTGAGGGGTCCCCGGGGGCGGTGAGAGGATGGACCTCAGACTGGGAGGTTGTTCCTGCTTTGCTGTCAAACAGCAGAAAGTGCCCCCTCCTGCAGGTTTTTTTTTCATGTTTTCTCAAAGCCAGATGTTTTCCTCTTTCTTGCAATGTTACCCAATGAGCAGTCGGCTAGAGCAGCGATTTTCAGCCTTTTTCATCTCATAGCACACATAAACTAATTACTAAAATTCTGTGGCACACCAAAAAATATATTTTTTGCCAATCTGACAAAAAAGTATAATTTATAATTTTGATTCGTTCACACTGGACGGCTATTGTTGTGTTGGTTGTCATTTTTTATTTGACAATCTAAGGGAAAAGAGGTCAGTGCCCTTGGCTAAGTAAGCATTGGCATGTTTTTAAAATTCTTGGCGCACACCAGTGGAAAATCACTGGGACAGAGAGAAGTCGGTGATATGGGAGAGGTGAGGTGTGAGAGCCACTCCTCAGCCAGTGTCTCCATATGCTCACTTACTCCCTTGTCCTGATCCATCACAAAGCTGTTAAAGAAATGTACATGCATGTGGGTATTGAGAGTGTTGATATTTTGGACAGTAAAAAAAAAAAAAAAAAATTTGACGGGGTCTTTCCAAAAGTATTAAACAACCCCAGTGCTGAGCACCAAGTGGGCTCAAGTGCAGAGCATGGCAGACCTGTGATGGCGGCCTTGTTTCACTTTAGTCTGATCAGCCCACTGACATTGGCTGCCCACATTAGTGTGGCATCCAATATACTCATCAGCCGAGAGCAGAATGTGTTTCCTGTATCCCTCTGTTATTTATTGCTCCATGTTTAAAAATGAGTCATGTGTTTTGTGGGGTGGACAATACTCTGCAGTGAGCTGTGAGTTATGTTCAGACATTAAGCATTGAGGGCGCTTTATGGTCTGATCAAGTTTAGTGAGCATATCTTGCTAGAAAAAGCAAATTTACCAATTTGTGCATGACCCATAACTTTTCATTTGCTTGCTATATTTTTATTCAAACTCAAGTTTTTGGCTCTTCTAGGAATGATAGTTTGATTAGAATATTAGGAAAAACTGAGCAGATTCAAGGGTAACATCAGTATTTTGTGTGCATTAGTGTTTACATTTGGAAAGGCCATTGCATGTCATAAAGGTTATTTTGTCCCATGTACTCAACACTTAGGAATGTTAGCATGGTGATGATGGCTCCTGCTCTTCTGTATGTGAAACTCTGGCTTTAATATTTTAATTCTTGTTTCACTGATAAGCACCTTTCTGACATATTTTGCATTTCCATAGGTTCCATGTTCTTTTTTTTTTTTTTTTTTTTTACTTAATGTTCCATTTGGTCTAAGTCACTTATTTTCAAAAATACCCTAGCATTTTAAAGTCCTAGGAACTGACATGCCTGATTAGAAAATAATCTCATTAATGGAAGAAGGCGCTAATCAGTAATGGTTTTGGGTAGCTGTCACCAGCATGGACCTGTGCAATCCGTGGTTGATTACCTTAATGAGAGCCGTGCAGACTAGGGAGATTTCCTGCTCTGGCAGATGTGAATAAGGTTGCAAGATTCTAATTCTGGGCCCCGTCTGAGCTGAAACCTTGAGAGGAGGGCTGGGGCAAGAATTTTTGTTTGAGGACAGGGGAAAAGTCAAGGAGAATGAATACAGTGTTTTCTTTTTAAGTTAAAAGGCAAACAGAAAACGCAGTTGTGACTGTATGTCTTTCTATACTCTTGAGTGATCAGCCCTACCCGTGAGCACCATTCTAAATCTGTCTTTCCTTCTCTTATAGGTGACATCACACAAAAAGGATATGAAAAGAAGAGGTCGAAATTAATTGGCGCCTACCTGCCCCAGCCTCCGAGTACGTAAACTTTGATGGTATTTCATCATCTAGTTTAAAGAGTTAACTGCAACATGCAAGAGGGAACTGAGTACAAATCTTTCCTTAGTCTCTGATTTGCATGAAGACTGTGCTCCTGATGTGGCACTGGCCACATCTGAGTCCTTTGTATGACTGCTTGTATGTTTTATGAATGTAGAACACATACATGATATTCTATAGGTGTGCCTAATATATTTAGTAAGTATTGCATCTATAGAGGGCAATAATATGGTTGATTACTTCAAAATGCTATAGTAATAAAAAAGATGAGAGCAGAAGTTATGATCTAAATGGTTTGGGGAGTTAAAAATTATTGCTGTTGCTTATAGTTTAATTAATCCCAGGTTTTTGTTGAAGTCATTAGGGGTCAGACCAAATCTAGAAACCTAGAAAATTATATAATATCCTGCCTGGGATTATGAAATCATGAAGGTTGATTTTGCTTAGAAATGTGATTGTAAAACATTATGGATTCTTCCCAAAAGTACAGTCTGTTTTACTCCGTGTCCAGATTTGTAGAATCTCTTTGCACTTGAGCCAGGTTCTGTCCATTTCAGGAAACATGAAATGATGCCAGACTGGAGTTCCCTCAGCTCAGTTCTAATGAAGCTCAGTTTGGTTTGAGGGTGACCTTGAGATGGCTAGGGTTTGGGAATAGCTTAAAGCCAATGCAGGTAATGCTGTATTCAAGGAGAAATGATAGCAATATAAATTTTGAAGGCACTGCTTGAACTCTACAGTTTTTACTGTTAAAACAATTTTTAAAGCTGCTCATATGCATCTGCTGGAGAAGGGTTAAGCCTGCATGTGTACGTAGTGCACAGATCCCCAGCTCTGTCCTCCCTGATCTCCAGGCTGTGACACACCCACCAGTGCTCTGTTAGCATGGTTAGGAGTGTCTCCTGGGGCTCACATTTCAGGAAACTTAATTTGTGTGTTGAGCTTCAGCTGTGTTTGTTAGCTTTATTTTGATTTTGTGTGTTTTCTTTCTTTCCTTGAATCTTAAGAGAGTTAACATAAAGATGGACCTGTTGTATAGCTTGACTTAGCCAATGGGCCAGATTTCCTGTTGTCTGGCTTTTGAGAGAAAGAAGCCCTGTTCTATCCAAGTAAATTAAAAATAAGTCCGGTTTTTGTTTGGCTGATGCCCACATGTGAAAAGCTTTGGGGGTATGTGTGGGCAGATGAATAGCCGGTGGTCTCCCCCTTTCTTCCTCCTGTCGTCCTCTAGCAGTACCGTGTGGTGATGGCTGTCTTTGTGGGCTGTGGTTGTGAATCCCTTTTAGCAAGCAGCCCCTCCACATCTTGGAGAGAGGCTGGTTGGCTGATTGTAGGCTCTTGACATTGCCGGGTTCTTATTTCTGTGCCTTACCAAACAAGAGTGAAACAGAAGCAATTCCCAGAAGATGGTTCTCCAGCCACAGTACCAAGAGCATGGCTGCCTATGTGGGCTGGGTGCTCAGGGTGGCACCCGTTGTTGCGTGGTCCCTTTGGTGTTCTTTGTGCTGTTCTGCATGGGGTCTGCAGCTCTGCTCAGCGCTGTAACAAATTAAAAAAAAACTAAAGTTTGAATTAATTAGTTTTTTTTCGACTTGTTACAGCAGCGAACGGAGCTGCGGTGGCCCGGTGTAGACTACAGCACAGTGAAGGCGCCCCGAGGAGAACGCCACACTCTGGCCACATCGGGGTGTGTGACATCAGAGAAGCCGCTGGCAGGGAGCGGGTGGCCAGCACCGCGGGAAACCGGCCTCTGTTTTACTTTCGTTTCGGTGAGCGCACTTTTCTGAGAGAGAGAGACCCCATGGCAGGGAAATGTTTGAAATGGACCATCACCCAATCCCATTCTAAACAGAAGTGCAGGGTTTAGCATTGGAGTATCCTAGGGGGTTCTGTGTGTGAGCCCCATTCTGCAGATGAGGTCACACAAGTTTTCGGGGGCCACAGTACTCTTTGGTCTCAGAGTTGTTGCAGACCCCAGAACCATGACTGTTCTACTGACTCAGGGCCAGTTCTGAGGGTTTTCTATTAAAATAGAATATGCTGTTGTAACAACCTTGTTTTCACAGTTGGGACACTGTTTCCAAACACTTGAGAAAGAAGAATGCATGGCAAATTCTAAAATTCTTCTTAAAATTATTGGTCTTCTGCTGACCTTTGTCTCATAGCCAAACACCTCAGCGAAGGAAGAACTAATAGGTTCTGGCCTCTGAGACCTGCTGAAGGGAGTGAATCTACAGCCCTTCACATTCCTGTCTCCAAAGGGCAGTGTTATGGGGTTTGATAGAAAAATGAAACCAATTACTGATAGAATGTATTCTTAGAGGTAGTGATCCTCAGAGGTCAAAATTATGTTAATGGATAATATTTGAATACAAGAAGCCAAAAAAAGTGAGTTTAACACAAAAGAATAAGAAAATAAGCATTTGTAAGTTTTAGGCTTGTCTTCAGGGTTTTACCTCTGAATTAAAAGGCATTGTTTGAAAATCATGCACAAATAATGAGAGAAAACTTAATGTTACAATTGGCCCCAAGGCCTGGTTGCCCCATCAGGGCTTCTGTTGGTCCCCTCTAAACTGTTTGCTGACAGATATGATAAATGTCCTTGCAGGAAGAATGGAGGGTTGGCTAGTGGGCGGTGGAGTCCAGTAGTAGCTTTGGGGTCCTTTTCACAATTACAGAAGGCTTGCATACCTGATTGAAATGTGAGGAAGAGAGAGCCTTCTTGGGAACGTTCCTCTGTGGACCTCATGGCCCACCCCATTCCCACTGAGAGGGAAATGGCATAGTTCAGGGTTTCATAAATGTATTGTGCTTAGACCAATGCAATAAAGTGTTAGCAGTTCTTATCAGTTCTGTGTAAAGAGGGTAAACCGAGGCCCAGGGTTACAGTTGGTGACAACAGCCAGCTGGGACACCCATTTCCAGAGCATGATGATGATGTTGGTGCTTTCTCCTCAGTTCACCTGGGATCTGAAGCTAGGTCAGTGCCTGGCACTTAGTGTTCAGGGAGAAAGGGTCTAGTCTTCATTTTTGTCATGTTATCTGAGGGGAACTAATTTATGACCCAGTGGCTTCCTATGATTTTGGACAGTTACCCCACCTCTCTTGGGACACCTCACCTTCCCAGGGACCTCTATTGGCCTGTCTCTATTGTAGACACTCTGGCCAGCCTGCAGCTTTCCTGAGAGGTAGTTTTCAATTGTGGTTTGAACTTGAGACCCCAACGATGCTGAATTCTGAGCTATAATTGTATTTTGCTAATTACTCATGTATTAGTGTTATTAAGGAGGAGGCACCCATTTCAGCAGCAGCATTTGGTCAAATCCTTATGACAGATAATGAGAAGGACCCCTCTTGTTATTGCCCCTGGGTCCTCCAGTGGTGACAGGTTGAATTCTACTTTGGAGTCGCATATTTGACTTTTGGCTTTTTCTTATTAGAACCTACCTTTAAGCCACCTTAAATTTCATTCACAGTGAAGTCAGATAAAAATTAACGATTGAAATATGCACACTAATACTTTAGTTTCTTTTAATGTCCTGTTGCTAATGACCTGTTAAAGCTGTTCTCCTTTTGTCAAATTTATTTACTTTGAAAACTTTTTTTTTTAAACTCTGTATTTTAGCCTATGAAAGTAAATGTTGACAGTGCTGCGTATTAGCTTTCTGAGGACAGATATGTAGTGTCCACGCATAGGCAAGCATTAACCTACCAGTTTTCATAGCTGGTCCAAGTAAGTGTTAGGACTGTGCACATCTGAGAGGAAGTACAGAACCACCTATGGAACCAGAAGGGGTCAAAGTGGAAAGTAGTTCCAAGAAGCACGTTTGAATGAACTAGAAAGATAACGGTACTAAGAATGAAAGTGAAATATTAGATGTATATTTGAATCAGTCACTATGTAACCTTGGTGGCTCCAAACTATCCATTTAGCTGTTCTTTCCAGAATTGCACTAAGACGTCAGTAAACAGGTAAAGTATAAACTAGCCACAGGACAGAAAGGAAGAAACAGTGACACGTTGCTGCGATTTGTAAGGTGCCTCACTCAGCCCAGGGGGTTGGAGGTGAGGGAGCAAATGAAGGTGTTGATGAAACCTCAGGGTAGGGGGAGGTATGGCATCCAGGAAGCAAGTGATCCATGTCCTCCCCACTCTCCAGAGAGGTTTGTTCTCTGGAGAAATGGACTAAGAGCCTCCAGATTTAGAAACACAAGTGGTACTGACCCCAGAGGCGCTAAATCAGAGCGCACATGCTTTAGGGAGAGAAGAGCTCCAGCCTTGAATGATGGATGCTCCTGTGTTTGGTCATAAGACAGGAGATCAGAGGCCTCATCTTTGGGCAAATGGAACAGCCCAGATAAAAGACCTACTGGGCATAGATCTAGTGATGCCTCCATCAAAGGAAGAAAGCACTGCTTGCAGCTCCTTTAATGGAAATGAAGAAATTGCAAAAGTTGACAGAGGAGAAGAGAGAAAAGCAAACAGATTTTACTTAAAGACTATAGCATCAGATGACATTTAACTTCTCAGCAACAATAATTGATATGAAAGGCAATGAATACAAATAATTTTCAAATACAGAGTTCCCAAAAAATATATACACACTTTAACAGCTGATAGCTCAATTTTGAAAATGAAATGTATTTTGATATGTCTCTCTCACATCGATGTTTCTGTCTCCCTTCCACTCTCTAAAGAATCAAGGGGAAAAATATCCTCAGGTGAGGATTAACAATAAATAAATAAATAAATAAATAAATAAATAAATAAACACTGCCTTGATTAAAAGTGTGTGTATACATTTTTTGGGGACATCCTATATATTTATACAAATAAATTTTCAAAGTTATAAGTAATTTTGTTTAGAATTCTGACTTGAAATATGGCAGTTATGCAGCAAGTCTGGACCAACCAGCCAGGCTTAGAGCAGGAGGAAATTCCAAGAGAGAAGTCTTCAAAGGAAAGAAAACTAAAAAACTGTCACAAGCTTGTCAGTGTTTGACCACAGGGGAAAAAAGAATTGGAAAGAGTTTTTCAGTGCTGTTGGGTATTTTGAAAAGATTAGCAATAGGTACATTGAAAACCAAGATAATGGAACAAAAAGATACATATATTAACTCCAGAGTAACAAAAAAGTGTGAAATAGGAGGGTATTCATAGCATACTACTGACTCATAATCCCAGTAATGGTATAGTGATGGCCATGGTGATGTAAGGAAGAAGTCCATAAATTGTCTAAAATGGACAATTAAGTAGGATTATAAATTCATATTTATAAGTATGACTAAATACAAGGTAACTTTTTCATAATAAGACTTAATAGTATGCTTTGATTTCTGTGCATCTATGTGATAAACATACAAAGTAATTTTTTAAAAGATCATTTTAAAAAGATCCTTTGTAGATAATAACTGGAAGAGGTTCGGTAGCTATAAATATTTCAGTCATTAAAAACTGTTAATTAATGATGTTAATGTGCTTGCTAGATGAAGAGTTTATAGAACCGAACGTGGCTACAGTGTGTAGGTATCTTTTTCACAATTCTAACCCAGTTAACCTAATACGTGAAACCCACAAACATACTATCAAAAATTGAGGTGCAGCACTGGTGGCTCAGTTGGTCGGAGCATGGTCCCGTACACCAAAAGGTTGCCGGTTCAATTCTTGGTGAGGACATATGCCTAGGTTGCGGGTTCAATCCCCTGTCACCCCAGTTGGGGCATGTACAGGAGGCAACCAATTGGTGTTTCTTTCTCACATGGATGTTTCTCTGTCTCCCTTCTTCTCTCTAAAATCAACAAACATATTCTTGGTGAAGACAAAAAAAAATTGAGGTGCAGAAATCACCATAAAAGGAATATTAAATCCCAGAGACAGATAGCTCTCTTGGAGCCATCATGGAAAACCAGGGATTAAACAGTTTTGTTAAAATTGCTGTCTCTGGCTTACTTTCTATCAAGTATTACTGGTCATTTTCTGACGAGGTAGCAATTAATGTTTAATGCTTAGTGCTCAGAATTTCTTCGTTTCTGAACTGTAATGATTAATCTTTCACGTAGTACTTATTTTATCTAGATTGTGCTTTTACTGCTCTAGTTCTAAAGTATAATAGGTATTGTGATTGCCACCTTTAGGTTGCATTTGACCAATACCCATTGAATCATTTTTATCTGACCATGTTAACATTTTTGGTAATTCATCAAAGCCATATTGAAATATAATTTGTTTAATCATTTAGCTTCAAATGGAATAAGATTCCAGAGAGTTAGAAATTTTGAATGAACAAAGATGGAAGCTTATTCTTAATCCTAGTTATCTGAATTATATTGTTAAAATAGCCTATAAGATTTATTTTAAAGTTATCTTTAATGATAAATGTAATTTTTAATTTTATCAAGTTTTTTGTTTTTACCACTTTCCATATCTTTATTATATAAAGAAGATCATTACTTCATTCTGTGCTTTGGGCTCCATTTTCTTTTTTTTCTTTTCTTCAAACCCTAAAGATTTCAGACGTTGCTTGTGGCTTAGTTTGCATCTCTTCCCATGACGTATTAGACGTTTGTGATGTGCAGGAATGTGCGCTGTTTCTAAAGGCTGTCGTGTTGGGTGTGAGCCTTGTCCTGTCCTGGATGCTTCTCCCTTTCCTGGTCATCGTCTATGGTGGACAGGCCGCTGTGCCTGCTCCCATGCGAGCTCTAGCTCTGCTGTGGGAATGCAGTGAGTCAGGCAGGGCTATACTCAACCAAATGATTTGCTCCACAAAGTAAATTAACTCCAGCTGCCAAGTAAAGCCTCACCTTACTTTGCTATTTCCCTTAACTCAGGGGTGGATCAAGCTTTGCCGCCAGAGCGCCGAGCTCCGGTTACTCCTTCCTCTTCCTCTCGCTATCACCGCCGAAGGTCCTCAGGGTCACGAGATGAGCGTTATCGGTCGGGTAAGGCACCTATGTGACGTGAGGTCACTAATATCCTGCGCTGTATTGTTGGTGGTTGAGTAGGCGCGTGTCTGTAGCAGCCATGTGTATGTGAGGCAGAAGTATATATGTATGTTTGAATGTTCTCGTGATTGGTTGTAGTTCACAGAGGACTACATCCTACCTCATACACAGATGCTTTCTCCAGGATGCACATTAACATTCAGTAAATAGTAACTATTTTTGCATTTTTAAAGATAGTGCTGTTCACTATTTAGAATTTGATAATTTTAAAAATAGTAACTTCTCATGAACCAAATTTTATTTTTTTAGGTGTCACTGTTCAGCAGTTTGTTTTAATTTTTATAATGTTGGCTGGTAGTATAATTTTTCTTCTCTTTTAACCTCAATTTCTGTTTTTCAAGTATAGGTTTCATAAAAGAAACAAAATCCTTAAATTTTTGTATGTTCTCTTTTATTGCCTTTGTGTTTTATGATGCTCTCTACAAGAGTACTGTCTTGGTGATTCCGTTCTATTGTATTCATTACCTCGACTTGGCTGGCTTGAATTTATTTCATTAGTTTAGCATCAGAAAATTCGTACTGTGATTAATATTTCAATTACTTTTTGAGACCTTTTTCCCCAACATCTAGATTAAAGTTGCTTTTACCTGCTTCCCTAACTATAATTTTTAAAAGAAAATTATCATTAGGTGTTGTTGCAGGGTCAGGGCACATGTGGATTGATGATGGTAATGATCAAATTATAACATTTGCGTATCACTTTATATTTGGCAAGGTACTTTCACAAACATCATCTCACTTAGTTTTTATAGCAAACAGGTTAAGTATTATTGTTTCATGTTGCAGGAGAGGAAACTGAGCCTACGGCAGATGAAGTAGCTCAGCCCATTCATACCTGGGTTAAGTGGGTCCACACTTCATGAATCTTTCCATTAATGGGGGCTTATAAGATAAACCACCACAGTTACCTCTAAGGAACTGTCTGACTGACTTCCTGGCCCTGTTCTCCTTTCTAGACGGATAAAGGGGTAAGACAGAGATTTTATGGCATCAGGAGTAGTCATCTACACAAGCAAGAAGAATGGACTTGAGAAATGAGGAAAGCCCAAGTGCAGCCTCACTGCTGCTCTTTCTGACTTCTTGGCCCCTCTAGACGCCTTTGTGTCGGGGTCAATATGTGGGGATAGAATGAAGGCAGGATTTTGTTCTCAGATCCACCTTCTGTTTTTCAGAGGTATTTTAACACTCAGTGCATATCAAGAACCCATCTTAGCCATTCAGGCATCACAGAGGCCCCTTTCAGATATTTAGGAGGGTAGAGGCATGCACATGTGTGCTGTCAGCTTACTATGAAGTGTTTCCATTAACTCCTTTGTCTTGATACTGCTGCTAGTATTTTATATATGTGCATGCACATGTAGACACACACATAGATACACCCATAGTCCTGCATACAGTAGATACGTGGTCACACCCACAGTAGACACACACACACAGTGCCCCACATACAGTAGTCACACCTGTAGACCATATATGAAGACACATGTTTACAATCGTTAGTATCTTCAATTCTCTCAGAAGCAAGTACTGTGCTCTTACTTCCATTCTATAGATGAGAAAATGGAAGCTTAGGCAGGAATATGATTATTACAGTGAGTAGCTCATCAAAATAGGATGCAAATCTAGCCTTGCCTTCTCTGTCATCTGACTTCTTGCCACAAATATTTTATCTTGTGTCCATTTCTAACCTTTAACTCTGTATTAATTTTTAAAATTTAGATGGAAATTAAATCCCAGCAAATCTTTCCCAATGGAGGGTGGGGCTGCTAAACCCCAATATTACATGGCCTTTGATAAGGTGTACTATGTTTTGCAAATCCTCTTTGTTATTTAGGGGCCTGGGTAGGACAGGTAGTCAGATAGTAAAAGTTTGAGAGAGGTTAGTTAACACAGCAGGGATGGTGATTCCTTGACCTCAGGTACATGTCAATTCACCTGTGCACATCACCTTCCATCTTTGAGGGGGTGTGGGACAGCACTGCACTGGGAGAGGGTGGGGACTAAGCAGAAGAATCTAGGGCAACTTCAGGGGTTATTTTCACTAGTCAGTAGAAACACTGCCAGCATAGTCCTCTGCAAAGGAAACTAGACCCATCTGGGTTCGGCCTAGCTCAATCCCTACTTATTACTGTTAATTCCTCACCCACATCACTGAGATAGAGGAGTTGTGAACAAAAGCTGCAGCTAGCGTTAGTCCTTTCCAGTTAGAGCTTCAGACTCGGATTTGAGCACTTGGTATTACACCCCCAGACCCCTGCCCCCCTCTCAGAGTTTTAACAGGCTCCTGACCTTGGCAGCTTTGTTTCCTGCGGGCATCTCTCCAGGCCCTCTTGTTTCCTCTACATAGTGCTGATTTCCTCTCACTTGGTTTCCCTTTCTTCCCAGTCGTTGCGATCACCCCTTCCCTGTGGCTGAATTTTGGGCTCCAGGCCTAAGATCAAAGACTAGTTCCGTCCCTCCAGTGGCCAGCACAGTCCTGGAGCTCTGTCTGAGCACCCAGCACCCGAGGAGTGTGATGAACTGTCCATCTGAGCACCCAGCCCCTGAGGAGTGGGGTGAAGTATTCTTCATGATCTGCTTGGTGCTAGAGAGCTACACAGAAAATAAGGCATAGCCTCCCCCCTCCCCAGGAGTTCACAGTCCAAGGAGGAACCAGACCAGTAAACTGAAGGTTATAATGTGTAAAGGGCAAATGTTACTGTGTAGTATGGTCTCTGAGAAGGCTGTTTGCCTCACTCTGAGCTCCTAAATATACATCAGCTGGCGACACTCCTCCACCCAAGTATCCCAGCAGCTCCTATTGCTCTCAGAGCAAGAACCATGTCCCTGTAATGACCCACCTGCGTTGCGTGGTTTGGCTTCCATTTCCCCATGATCTCGTTTTTCACATTATCCCTCCTCTACAGCCATTCTGGCATCCTGGATGATATTTTGCACACAGGTACCTAACTGCTGTAGGACCTTTACAATGCTTGTTCTTCTGCCTCAAATGTTCTTCCGTCATATCTATACACTTGGTTTCCTTATCTTCATCAGGTCTCTGTTCAGGTGTGACTGCTTTGGTAGGCATTCTCTGACCACCCAAATAAAATAATAAAACACCATGTCACCTCACACATGATCCCTGTGCTTCCCCATCCTGGTTCATTTGTGTCCATTGCTGCCATCACCCCAACACTGTCAATCATCTATCTTCGTATCAGTCCATCTCCCTGCCTATCAAGCATCTCTATCAATAACCCATCTATGATCTGCCTACTTACTACCTTTATCAATCATTTATCTAGTTAGCTATGTATTAATCATCTACCTACTTGTCTGTCAATTTTCTTTCTATGATCTATCATCTATCAACCATCTACCTACGTACCTACCATAAGAATGTAAGATCTACAAAGACAAGATCTTTGTTTTGTTAATTCATGTATGCCAGTCACATAAAATGTTGCCTAGTTAATAGTTTTGGAAGGAAGGAAGGAAGGAAGGTGAAGGAGCATAGCATATCTGGGGGAAAGAAATTATGTGCAGGAGGCCCTAGATTTTAAGGTATCCGGTATACCATGCTTGGGAATTTGAACTTTATCCCGAAGAAGTTGATAGGGTGCCACTTGAAGACTTTGGCAAAGACATGACAGAAGCAGTCTTAGCATTTGAAGATTACTTTGGTAGCACTGTGAAGTATGGATTAGAAGTGGAGCCTGGCCGGATGTTGCTCAGCGGTTGAGCATTGACCTAGGATCCTGGAGATCAAGGTTCGATTCCCGGTCAGGACACATGCCCTGGTTGCAGGCAGGAGGCAGCCAATCAGTGACTCTCATCATTGATGTTCCTATCTATCTCTCTCCCGCTCCCTTCCTCTCTCTGAAATCAATAAAGATATTTTTTTTAAAAAAAATTGGAGGAATTACAAAGACCTGAATGCCTAATATTGATGCATGTTTAGGAGATGAGTCGGTGCCAGTTAGATTTGAGATATATTTAGAAGATAATAGCAATAGGACCCTAAGGCTGAGGTAATGTAGGGTATGTGAGAGGGGGAATTAGGGCTGACTCCTAGGTGTCCAGGTAATACACTTGCATAGATGATGGTTTCTGAGTCTGCCTTTAGAGAATTAAGGTTTCTTTCATTCATAGGTTAGAAATGGTGAAATTTGCCTCAGCTATTTACTATGTAGAGAATACTATGAAAAATTGTATAGACATTCCTTGAAGTGTTATGTAAGGCGTGGAAAAATTTATTCTGTATGTACTATTTTTAATTTTAAAAATCTGAATAATGACTGCATAATTTACATATGGGACAGACCTGTCCAGAGGATCTTTCCATGTGCTTGTGAAATCTCAGTAGGGGTTCTCATTTTCTATAATCAACACCCAGCCCCCACCCCCCCATATATATGGCAGCCACCCTAAAGGAAAACTAAGGAGGACCCTTGGAACATTATGAAGTCTCACTTGGTAGTCTCACTTACCACTTTATTCTCTTCTATCTCCTATTGTTAAAAACATCTAGTCATAAGTGTTCTTATTTTAGACATTTCACTGATATAAATTACTTTGTCTTAGAGTATATGCTCTTAACATCATTTTAAAAATTACAGTATGAAATCTTAGCTGATTTTAGTCTATTGCCAGTGTACATGTTTCAGGATTTTGTTTTATTTTCTCCTGAGTTAGCATGAAAGATTTAAGACATTCAGAAGGAAAAATTTGTGGCCCTCAGGAGATTGCTTTCTGAATTTCTTTGACCACTTAACTTGCAGTAGAGTTCCTTTGGTTGCTTCAGTTACCAAATTATATCAGCCTAGAAGTAATTTTATTATCTCGTAGATAATTGACCTAATTAACAGTCAATCTAGTCAACCATATAGCCTCAAATTTAATCTCTCCTGTCAATATTTTTCCATTTCACTTCTAAACCCATGGCCTTACATTGTGATGAACTCCCACTAGAATTTTTGATAAATAACTTTCTTTGGAAACTTAAATTTGATTTGGAAAGTGAATGAATGATAAACAGGCATCTATATATTAGGCACTTTCTTTTACATGACAAAGTCTGAATTAGAGCTTAAATTCTACTTATTTTAAACACCCCTTTTCTCCCAACTAAACACCCTAAAAAAGAAAACCTTGAGATTTGTATTGTGTATATTCCAACCAAGACTGACAGTTTTCTAATATGTTAAAAATGATTGTTTTGTCTTTTTATGAGCTAAGAAATGGTTTTAAAATCACACCTCATATTTTGCGTGTCTGCACACAGACAAGGCAGCTGCTTCTCAGTGGTCAGCTACCCTACCCACCCTCACACTCATTCCTGGAAGAATGTCATGGAGCCCTGTGTTCATCAGCTAGGATGGTGAACTCAAGTAGTTCAGGGGCCCCACGGGAACTGGAGACACTTTCAGGGATATCTCTGAGGTCAAACTATCTTCAAAATGACACTTAACACATTGTTTGCCTTTTTCACATTTTTTCATGAATGCACACTGGAGTTTTCCAGAGCCTGCATGACATATGGGGGTGTTGTGGTTCTGACAGCCAGTGGAATCTGTGATTGTGAAGTCCTACGTTTTAAAAATTTTAAAGTTTGCTTTCTAATATAGCAAATATGCAAGTACAGTATTAATCACATAAGCAAAAGCTTTTAAGGGCTTTTGGTAATTTTTAAGAGTTTAAAGTGTTCTTTGAGTCAAAGAGTTTGAGAACCATTGCTATGAGACTTGTAAAATGTAATTCTTTCTTTTAAAAATTGAGAGATAATATGAATTAGAAACTTCTACACCTGAATCCACCCCAAGACTGGTTTTATGATGACATCAGTTTAAAGTCTGATTCATGGCAATGCTCACTTTCTGGGAATAAGGACTTATATCCTCGTATTCATTCAATAAATGTGCAAATAATTTTGTGTACAAAGTACTCTGCTATGTAGTATAAGTGAGCGAATAATACAGAAAACGTGTTTGCTTTTAAAGAGTTTATTTATCCTATAGTAATTTCTTCCTCGATGCTTCAGTTAAATTTTCTAGATTGAGAAGGTTTTTCTTTCTCTAGTCAACTTGAATTTGCTGATTTTAATGTGGTTCCTAACTCTGTAACCTGTGTTCTCTCTGAACAACTCAGTTTTCATTAATTTATTTACTCTAGTATAAATTAGAAAATAACATTTTCTTATTTACATTAGAATAATTAAAGTTAAATTTTTTTTGCTTCACTAACCACTTTTTTTTTTTTTTTTTTTTTTTTTTGGTAAGTGACTACTGGGCAGTGCAGATATGGAAATCACCAGCACAACAGAAAATTCTCCTTCATAGTGCTATTCTAGGGCCAAGGTTGTGTAAGAGCGGGGCCAAGGTAGAAGATGCACTTAAGACAGATCAATAAGACCTGTTTGTCCTAAACTAATAAAATTAACTCAGTCTTGATATCTACACCTAGTAATTTAAACAGAAATGACACAGTCAGATTTGCATTTTAGAAATGTCAGGGTAGCAGGAATATATAGAATAGATGAGTTGGATTGGGGTGGTCTCCTGGCTGAAAGCAGGGGCATATTAAACCTGTATTTTAGGTGGGGAAAAAAAATCATCAAAATTTGTGTGATGTACCAAACTAGTACTTATTAAAAAAGTTGATAGCCTAAAATATTTATCTGAGGTAAGCAGAGATCATGGACATTGAAAAAATGAGGATTTAACTTAAAAAGGTAGAAAAGGAAAATTAAAAAGTCCATAGAAAGGAAAATGAGAATATAATAGAATAAAATAGGAGTAGAGGATACAAACTTGGTTTCCACTCCAGCATGTTGTGGGACCATGGAAGTCATCACACCCATCCTCATCACAAGAGAAACGCTTAACAGATGGAAAATCAACAACCCTTCTTTGATCTATCAAAGAACTTAGGTCATTGGGCAACCCCCCTCCCCCCCAAATTGGGGATGGGTAATGTAAGCAGAGGTGGAATCTCTAAGAAAGAATCTAAAGGTAGTGCTAGAAATCAAAAGCATCGTGACAGAAATGAAGAATGGCTTATCAATAGACTGAAGGTGGATAGGTCAGATACTCAGATCTACATAGAGAATACTGGGAGATTTTAAAAATATCTTGAAATGGAAAAATACAAGTGATCAAAATTTGTGAGATGCAGCAAAACCATTGCTTAGAGGCAAATGTATAGCATTGAATGCATATATTAGAAAAGAAGAAAGATCTAAAATCCATAATCAAAGCTTCAACCTTAGGAAACTAGGAAAATAAGAGTAAAATAAATCTAAAGAAGAAAAGAAATAAAAGTTGGAGGAAAACTAATGAAATTGAAAATGCAAAATCAATAGAGAAAATCAAGCCAAAAGCTGGTTCTTTGAAAAGATCAATATAATTGATAATCTTCTAGTCAGATTAACTAAGAAAACAATAAAGATGACACAAATTACTAACATCAGAAATGAAAAAACAACCACCACTACTGATCCCATAGACCATAATGATAATAAAGGAATATTACAAATAACTCTGCCCACAAATTTGATATGATGAAATGAACTCCATTTCTTGAAAGACACAGTCTACCAAAACACACAAGAAGAAATAGACAATATAAATATGTCTTTTAAAGAAATTGAATCAATAACTAATAACCTTCCAAAACAAAGCACCAGACAAATGGGTTCACTGGCAAATTCTACCAAACAGCTAAGTAAGAAATTATACCCATTCTTTATATTTTCTTCCTATAGATGAAAGCAGAGGGAATACTTCCTAATTCATTCTATGAGGCCATCATTAACCTAAAACAAAACTAGACAAAAACTAGACAAAGACGTTACAATAAGGGAAAACTATAGACTATGGACTGTATTATGAACATAGATATAAAATTTCTCAACAAAATATTAGCAAATCAAATCTAATAATGTATAAAAATAATTTTGTATTGCCACCAAGTGGGATTTCTTCTAACTGTGCAAGGCTGGTTTCACATTTTAAAATTAATTAACTTAATACATCAACTAAAAAGAAAAACCACATGACCCTATCAATATATGCAAAAAAACAACCCCAAAACATTTGACAAAATTTAACATCCATTTGTGATAAACGCTCAGAAAAATAGCAATAGAAGGGAACTTCTTCAATTTGATAAAGAACGTCTACAAAAAACCTACAGTTAACATCATACTTAGTGGTGAGAAACTAAGTGATTTCCCAGTAAGATCAGGAACATGGCAGGGGTGTCCATTCTCCCTACTACTTTTCAGTGTTATACTGGAAGTCCTAGCTAATGCAGTAGGACAAGAAAAGGAAACAAAAGGTATTAGGAAGGAAGAAATAAAACTGTCTTTATTCACAGATAACATGATTGCCTATGTAGAAAATCCCAAAGAATCAAGAAGAAAATCTGAAACTAATCAGTTATAGCAAGGTTGCAAGATATAAAGCTAATATACAAAAACCAATCATTTTCTTATATACCAGTAACAATTGGAATTTGAAATTTAAAACACAATGTCATTTATATTTGCATCAAAAAATGAAATACTTAGAGCTCTTTAAAAATGTACAAGGCCTATATGAGAAAACTATAAAAATAATGAAGGAAATCATAAAAAGATCTATGTAAATATGCATGGATAGGAAGACACAATAATGTCAACATGTCAGTTCTTCCAAATTTGATCTATAGATTCAGTGCAATCCCAGCCAGAATCCCAGGAAGTTATTTTGCTACTGTCAACAAACTAATTCTAAAGTTTATATGAAAGGTAAAAGACTCAGAATAGCCAACACAATATAGAAGAACAAAGTCGGAAGACTGACATTACTCAACTTCAAGACCTACTATAAAACTTGAAATGGGACAGTGAGTGAGTGAGGTATTGGTGAAATAATATACTTACAGATCAATGGATCATATTAGCCCAGAAACAGACCCACACAAATGTAGTCAACCAGTATTTGACAAAGAAACAGAAGTAATTCAGCGGAGAAATGATAATATTTTCAATACATAGCACCAGAAATCCACATATTAAAAAATGAATCTAGAACAGATCTTAAAGCTTTCATGAAAATTAACTCAGAATGGATCATAGACCTTAATGTAAAACAAAACTGGAAACATTTTAGAAGATAATATAAGAGAAAATCTAGATGAATTGGGGTTTGATGATGACTTTTTAGATACAACACCAAAAGTACAGTCCATTAAAGAAAAAGTTGGGCCCAGCCTGCGTGGCTCATTGGTTGAGCATCAACCTATGATCCAGGAGATCGTGGTTCGAGTACTGGTCAGGACATATGCCTGGGTTGTGGGCTTGATCCCCAGTCAGGGGGCGGGGTGGGGGGGCGTGCAGGAGGCAGCCAATCAATGCCTCTCTCATCATTGATGTTTCTCTCTCTCCCCCTCTCCCTTCCTCTCTCTAAAATCAGTAGACATATTTAAAAAAAAAGAAAAAAGTTGGTAAACTGGACTTCATTAAAATTAGAAACTTCTGCTCTATAAAAGACACAGTTAAGAGAATGGAAAAGACAAACCACAGATTGGGAGAATAACCTTTACAAAACTCATTTTTTATAAAAGACTGGTATCCAAAATATACAAAGAACTCTTAAACTTCAGAATAAGGAAACAAGCAATCCAATTAAGAAGTGGACAGAAGACTTGAACAGATACCTCACCAGAAAAGACCTACAGATGGCAAGTAAGTGTAGAAGAGATGCTCCACATCACATGCCATTAGGGACTTGCAAATTAAAACAACAGTGAGATACCACTGTTAGAATGGCAAAAATCCAGAACACTGGTAATACCAAATGTTAGCGAGGGACAGACACTTAGGAAGGCAGTTTGGTGGTTCTTGTAAAACTAAACACTCTGAATTATGGGGGAGACCACTTTGTGGAGTATATGATTGTCTGGCCACTATGCTTTATGCCTGAAACTAGTACAGAATAATTTTGAATGTAAACTGTAATTGGAAAAATTAAAAAAGCCCTATATGTGGAAAGCAGTATAAAATAATAATAATAGACATTTAGGACTTACTGTTTACCTTCAAGAGCATTTACTGTTTGCACTGCTGGTTTGGTGTAAAATCCTATCTCATCCTGTATTGTTACTGAGATATTTTCTGTGATCCTTATTTCTTTGATAGAGGGAGCTAGTTTCTTAGAAAGCAATAATTTCTCTTAAAATTTCTTGTGGTGTTCAGCAACGTTTTAAAAACACATTATGTACTCAATAAACATATAATGTATGAATGACAAAACAGAAACTAAACGTACTCTTACCGAATGATCCAGCTATTGCACTCCTTGGTATTTACCTAAAGGGGTTGAAATATCTCTTTATAAAAATGTGCACACAAATGTTTATAGCCGCTTTACCCATAATTACTCGAATTTGGAAGCAGCCAAGATATCCTTCAAGGTGGAAGGATATAAACTGTGGTCCATCCAGACAATAGAATATTAATCAGTTATAAAAAGAAATGAGCTGTCAAGCCATGAAAAGACATAGAGGAACCTTAGATGCATATTACTCAGTGAAAGAAGCCAATCTGAAAAGTCTGCATACTATATGATTTCAATCTGTAACATTCTGGAAAAGGCAAAACTATGGAGACAGAAGATTGGTGGTTGCCAGGTGCTCAGGGGAAAGGAGGGATGAATAGGTGGAGCATGGAAGATTTTCAGGACAGTGAATCTATTCAGTATAATACTATAATCACGGATATAGTTCATTGTACATTTGTCAAAACCCGTAGAATGTACAACACCAAGACTTACCCTTAATATAAAATATAGGTTGTATTTAAGAATGTATTGATATTTCCTTATAATCATAACAAATGTACCACGCTAATGCAAGATGTTAATAATCGTGGAAACTGTGTGTGTGTGTGTGTGTGTGTGTGTGTGTAGGCAGAAATGGGGTATATGGAGATACCCTGTATTTTCCACTCAATTTTTCTATAAACCTAAAATTGACCTAAAAAATAAAGTCTATTAATTTAAGAATGAAATAAAAGACAACGATAAAATTTAGAGGATCAACAAAATAAAGAGGATTCTTGGGAAATACTAATAATATTGAAAAACCTCCAATGAGAATGATGAAACAAGAAGACAGAAATAAATGATCTAAGGAATTTATAATGGGACATGACTACAGATACATCAGAGGGGAAAAAAGATAATCAGAATACTGTGAATAACCATATGACAGTAAATTTGAAAACTTACTTAAATGGACAGATCACTAATTTTAAAACTTAAGAGGAAATAGAAAGTTTGAGTAATCCTATGGTCATTAAATAAATGGAAACAATAGTTTAAAACCTTCTCATAAAGATTATACCAGACTCAGAAGGTTTTATATTTAAGTTATACCAAACTTTCAAGAAGTTAACCAGTCTGATTCTATACAAATAGTTTCAGAGAATGGAAAGAGGAAAAAGGTATTCTTCCCAGTTCATTCTAGGACAGAGGCCTGTGTCAATAAAAGACAGAAGTATAAAGAAAGGAAAAGTCCAAGACATCTGCATAAAAACCCCCAATTATGAGAAATATTGAGGGTTTAGTATAATGGCTCGATAGAATCTGAACAAAAATTAATCATATTTCTATATACAAGTTACAAATGTAAAACTAATTTTTAAAAAATGCTGTGTATATAGGAACAAAAACTATTTTATAAGGAACCTAATGAAAATTTAAACAAAAGACTTTTGTAGGACTTTCTTGGTGAAAATTATAAAATTTTATATGAAAGAAGTCCACAATAAGTGGATTCACTGTGGTAATGGATGGGGAGTAATCCTGCAGAGATACCAGCTCTCCTAATCTGTGTTCAGCTCTAATAAAAACCTCCACAGGGTCCTGTGTGAAACTGAAACAGACTGTAGAACTGACATGAAAGAATGAGGGCTGAGGATGGATAAGATGCATTAAAGAGAAAGTAACTACCACAGACGTCAGATGTATCATGGGTGAAACTCAAAACATTAGAAAGAAGGACAGACAAATCTTACAGATTTTCATTTGTTTGAAATTGTAAAACGTGGACCAGAGGCAACAGCTAGCACATTGGTACTTAATATGGCCACCAAATACGCAACAAAACCTGATGTCTGTTCTAAGTAGTCATAATCCTACTATTTATAAGCCATTATTAATGGCACCATTATAGTACCATAATGTAAGCCAGTGTTTATTGAGCATTTGCTTTGCACCAGGCATGTTCTAAATGCTTTTTGTGTAACTCATGTAATCTCTGTCACAGGATTCAAGAGTGTCTCACTACCTCATTTTATAGGTGAACAAAGTCATTGGCCTTTGTTTTATAGTCAACTTTTGGTGTCTTTCCTATGTACTCAGTTAATAGCTGTTATAAAATTTTACCCCCTGTATAGTTCATTAAGGACAAAAGCATGAGTTAAAATGTTAGTTAAACATGGGATGAGTTTATGGTGAAAAAGAGATAACTTATGCCTAGAGCAGAGCCTAGCACAGAGGACGTTCGATCCATACTCATTTACTGATTGAACAGTGACATTATTCTTCCTTCATTGGCAACAGTTCTAAAGACCAAAGACAAAGCAATGACCCTGTGAGAAGTGGTGTGTCTGTAAAAATAATTTTTTATTTTTATATTAAAAATAAAGAGAAAGAAGAGGAGGAGGAGGAGGAGGAAGAAAACTGGTCAGAAAGTGGAAAATGAGTGTGCACGTGTCTGGAAGTTCATCCTCGGTGTCAGATGTCAGCTGCGTGTCACTTCTTGTTGAGGCCTCTCCTGATGGCTCTGCCCCAGATTCTCCCATCTATGTCCTCACAGGTCACAAACTCCTCATGTAATACTCATCACATCCTATTATCTTCTTGGTTTTCTGGTCTACATCTCAGAGTTCTGTGAAAGGGGGACTTGGTATGCGAGTAGGTGCTCAATGAATGAGTACAGTTGTGACCAGAGCCTCTTTCCATGCACTGTCCCTCACCCACACCCACACCCCCACCCCACGCATTCATGCAACTACACATTTTTCCTGGAGATTGAGAGGTGGAGGGGATTGAACTGAAGCAGCAAGGAGGTGAAAACCAAGTGACTGACATGGCTCCTGATGCCCCACTGCTGATCAAGAGACAGCGCTTCTAGGAAATGCACCTGGCCTTACCATTCCTTTACTGTTGTCACTGTTCTTACACAACTCCCCCCTCCTCTGCTTCTGCGTGCATATTCTGCCCAAAGAACAAAAACCAGAACAGCCACAGAAAACGCTCTCGTGAAATTGAGCGTGAGTGGCCCTGACTATGAGGAGAGGGCACAGTACAACAGGACACAGGAAAGCTGGTCCCCACCTAGCTCTTTGGCACAGTTTGGTTTCTCCAACACTTGGCTTGCTTCTCTTTGTCTTCTCTGTCAGGCTTAGTGGTGACAATAATGAGCAGCATCGTAGTTGAACCTGACAGCACAGTACAAAGTGTTCACGTCGCCATGTGCCGGGTCTGCCCAGTAGCCCTATAGCACAATGACTCATTTAACCCTCATAGCCTCCCAGGGAACAGGTATTCTCATTATTCTTTTTTCTACCTGTAAGGAAACTGAGGCACATATAGGTTAAGTAATGTGTACAAGGGTGGCTGGAAGAACTGGGATTTGAACCCGGACAGTCTGGCTCTAGAACTATGGCCTTAACTGCGCTGCTGTTATGACACAAAGTAAGCTTCCTTAGAGAAAACAGTCTCTCTTATTGATCCACTGTTGTCTTTAAAGTTGGACAGCTGTCAACATATTATTAGTTGTATGATGCTATGAGCTCTAGGAAATGGATTGTGTTTTTTTACATTAGGAGGGAAAAGTGAAAGGACAAGCATCAATTTCTCTTAAATTTAAACAGATATACAAAGACACACACTTTCTCAGGGATGCTAAAGGTGTTCTGATTATTTTTACTTTTATTCTTCAAATATTCCATTGCATGTTGTATTACAGGATACTAGTTTCTTTCAGAATGAATGCAAGTGCCATGTATTTAAAGAAACCAAAAAGAAAGTGAGGTTTTCTATTCAGTATATTAAGAACTTTTTAAAATATGTTTTTACTGATTTCAGAGAGAAGAAGGGAGAGGGAGAGAAATAGAAACATCATTGATGAGAGTCATTGATTGGCTTCTACTGGGGATCTAGCCCGAAACCCCGGCATGTGCCCTGACCAGGAATCGAAGTGTGTTCTCCTGGTTCATAGGTCGATGCTCAACCACTGAGTCACACCGTCCGGGCTATATTAAGAACTTTTATCTGTTTAAGGAGCTTATTGAGTCTTTTGACACAGGAGCCCAAAACTGGGGTCTTGTGAAGAGAAAGGACCGATGGCCCAGTGACTGTCCTGTGGGATTTACTTTCAAGGTGCAGACCAGAGGATGTGGGTGGCCTGGCTGGCCCATGCACAGCGTTGTCAGCATGAGCATCTGTCTTCCCCTGTACAGGGAACCATTCATAGGTTAAACTGTGGTCTGTGCTGTGTGTCTTGTAGGAACATCAGCATCAGGCAGTGTCGCTCCCAGAATTCAGGTTACAGTGTGTGAGGGAACCTCCAACAACCTGATTCCTTCAGGCATTTTCAGTTTATCAAACTGACTGTACCAAATCCATTGCTTCAGAATAGTACTAAAGCTGCTATTGTTAATGAGTGCCTGCTGGGACAGGCAGCTAGAGGCTTGCTTATATATTTTATCTTATATCATTCCCACAGTAACTAGGATTTTGTTCCCATTTTACAGATGATCAAAGTGAGACTTAGAGGGATTAAAATATTTCTTCAGTATCTTACAGCAAATAAATGGCAGAGCCAGGATTCTGATTCTAAGCCCTGACTCTTCAGTAACCTATTGTTACCCCAGAACTTTGGGAACATCTTATATTTCTGTGTCCCTTGTAGCTTCCTGACAGTAAGACAATGTCAGCTTGTGGAACTAAATGGGTAGAAAAACTTTGTAAGTTTCTTTGAGACAACAGTAGGTGGAGAAATGGTCAGAAGTTAAAGAATAGGGTTAGGTTCACCTTTCAGTACATTTTTGGTGTTATTCATTCAGTTTTTTAAAGTAAAATTACTTTTAACACAAGCATTTTAATTATAATGACTAAATCATGGTCGGTTAGGAAATAAGGAGAAGAAAAGAATACCAAGTTAGAGGCAAAAGAAGAAAGACCATATGTAAAGAGGATGTAAAACTCCTTAAAACTTTATTTAAGAAAAGGTGGGCCCAGCTGGGCGTGGCCCAGCGGTTGAGTGTCGACCTAGGATCCAGGCGATCGGGGTTCAATTCCCGGTCAGGGCACATGCCCAGGTCGTGGGCTCGATCAATGACTCTCTCATCATTGATGTTTCTGTCTCTCTCTCTCTCCCTCTCCTTTCCTCTCTGAAATCAATAAAGAGATATTTTAAAAAAAAGAACAAAAAAGAAAAGAAAAGGTGGATATCAGTTGTGGTGGTCATATTTATTTTGCTTTAAGCACAAGAGGCCAAATTACTGTTCTGGGCACTGAGGACTAAGGTTAATGTGTGTGGTGGTGGCGTTTCGGTGCCACGTAAACCCCAGGTGCACATCGTCCCTCGTAGTAGAACAAGCTCGGGTTTCAGCATTGTTGCTGTTGTTTTGGTTACTTTCCTAAAAACTGGTCTTTTGAAGGAAAAGTTCTGAAGAGAGATTAGGAGGTAAATCTGAAGTGACTGAAATCATCAGTTTGGGCCTGGAAGGGAATTTCTCTACTCTGGGTGTGTGTCCCTGTTCTTAACATGATACAGAAGGATGAGGAGAGGGACAGTGTGCAGCTTTCATTTGCCCCCATCCAGGACAGGTGAGGAGAGAGTCTGCAGAGACTGGGGGACAAGACCTCTTCCCACTGGCTCTGTTTAATAGTTGCCCTTTGTTTTTGTATTGAAATTTGATTGCATTTCCCTGGAATTTTTAAAAATACCCTGTCAATTTTTTACAAAAACTGTGCTGTGATTAAAATAGAACAAAGAGTTGCTTTTTTGAAAATAATTAGTTTGATCATTAAATATAACTCCTTTATTTTATGGATGTTTCTACAGAAGTTTAATGATTTGCCCAAGGTTAGTGTGTATGCTGACTTTTTTCCCAAATTACTGTGGTATGCCAGTAGCTGTCGAAAAGTATAAATAACTGGGCTACATCTTTCCTCTCTCATCTCATCACTGATTCTCCGTTTCATTTGTGAATGAACTCATCCAGATCCATGGGAGAGATCAGTTGAGTAGTTGCTGATCGATTTGCATCTCATTGGCTATTAACTAATCAGAGGAAGAAATTTTTTGTAAAAAAATGGATCAGTTAAATGGAATCTTCTATTATTTTTTCCCCTTAAGTGTAACTTATAATTAGAAAACTTATAACTGAAACTATTTTCTTAAAACAACTGAGCTGAGATAGTGAATGTAGGGAGATTTCAGCTTTAACAGTTTCTTTAACAGTTTAACTTAAAACAGTTGCAATAAAGAAAAACAACAAAAAGAATCCAATAATTTGTGACTTTTACTCCAAATTTTGGAAGTGAGTTTTAAATAATTTTTTTGGGGGGCATGGTCAGGTGATAATATGATCTATTCTTCCCTCTTAGCTTCCAATGTTTTCAGTTGATCCTGTCACCTTTCTTTTTTATTAATGTCACAAATTTTTGAATACACTTTATGGAGGACTTGATTTAGGTGAGACTCTTCCATTAAGATGATTATAAGTCACTTTCAACCAGGTGGGGTTTGAAGTTATATTTTACTTGACTTGAATAATCTTATTATTTAATTTTAAAAACTGATGTAGGGTTATCGGATCTGGTTCTGAAGTTATCAGATCAACCCTCCCACATATTACAATAATAATCTCAAGACACAATAGTAACTAATTATTGAATGCACTGGAGAGCAACTCCCAAACATAGGCAGAAATGGAAGGACCATGTGAAGGAAGGGCACAGCACTGAGTGAGGTTCATATTTATTTGGTCATGAAGTGTGGAACTTCTAAAACCCAAGCTGAAAGCCAGAGAGTTACTGGCATACTTTTGGGCTGTCAGAACAGCTGGACGTTAAGGGGGAATTCTCGGCAAGAGTGAGCCACAGTGCAGGGAGCCCCCAAGTCTGTGTATGAACTCCATTCAGATTCTTGACAAAGCCTGGAACTGTGCATGCTTGTAAGAGACCCACAGACAAAACAGCTATGGAAGCAATTCCTGGGACAATTGGCACCATTTGAACATGGACTTTAGATTAGATAATAGTACTATGTGTAGTATTACACCTGTTCAGTTTCTTGATTTTAAGAATTTACAAGAGAATGTCTTTGTTTTTAGGAAATACATTAAAATATTTAGGTATAGAGGAATATGGTATCTGTAATTTATTTTCAAATGATTAGCAGAAACAACACACACAGAAAGCAGTGGGGTAAATGTAAACAATTGTGGATGTGGGTAAAACTTTACGGAAGTTCTCTGTACTGTTCTTGCATATTTTCTGTAAATTTGTAATTATACCCAAGATGTTTAGAAGTGGGGTCATGTGAAATGGAAAGTGTTTTTAATCTGAGAGTTTAAGAAAAAGAGTGATGAGAAGCTTGGTTTTTGTCTCAAAAGTACTTTGAGTCTAGTTAGGGAGAAAAGAATAGTGTACACACAAGGTGAACAAAATACAGCAAAACATGTTCATTGTGTTTTGTATGTGATGTGCTCTAAGACGGGTGGCAAATGATTTCTATAAAGGGCCAGATAACAAGTATTTTCAGCCTTCTGGGCCATTATGTCTCTGTCACATACAGTGTGAAAGCAGACATAGTGTACATACAGGAAGGGTGTGGCTCTGTTCCAATAAAGCATTATTTACACAAAGAGGAGGCAAGCTGCATTTCCCACGGGTGGTGGTTGGCTGACCCCTGCTGTAACATGTTACCAGGGTGGAGCTTTCCTAGGAACCGCAGGAGTATAGCAAGGTTCATGGTGAAGGGCATGGGCCCTAGCAGCACTCACACCTGGGTTCAAACTCTGGCAATGCCAGTCACCAGTTTGATAGTCTGAGATAGCTTCCTACTTCCACTTGCTCATCTGTGGCATGGAAAGGCTGAGAGCGCCTCATCTGTACTACTGTGTATGTTGTGAGTGTAGTTGTATCTTGCTTGTCTGCTGCCCTCATGTCCACTCTCCTTCTGCAGCCTTTTTCACAGCAGCAGAATGATCCCATCAAAACGGAATCTGATCATGTCATCCCTTATGATCCCCTAGTGCTCCCTGTCAGATCTAGGATAGGAGCCAAACTCTTTAACTCGAGTTTGGCTCTCACCCTCTGCACCTCTCTCCTAGGGTCCTGTTTGTTGTGCCAGCACCACCTTCACTTTCAGGTTAGGGCTTTTGAGTGGAGTTTCCCCTCTCCCTGGACCTTCTTGTCCTGAGAGAGAGGCTGGTTCATTCTTACCATTCAGATTTCACATTGAGGTAGTTCTTTCCTGACCTTACAGTGAAGTAGCCACTCAGTCCATTCATTTTCCCTGCTTTAATGCTCTACCCTGGTCGCTTGTCAGTGGTCTGTATCTCACCCAATGAAAAGTAAGCTGCATGGTCCTGGCCGGGTGGCTTGGTTGGGGAGTTGTTCCGTACACCAAATGGTTGTGAGTTCGATTGCTGGTCAGTACACATACCTAGGTTGTGGGTTCAAACCCTGGTCAGGGCATGTATGGAAGGCAACCTATCAGTGTCTCTCTCTCTCCCTCCCTTTATCATCCCTCCCTTCCCCTTCTTTCTTTCTAAAAGTATATCCTCAGGTGAGAATTAAAAAAACAAACAAAAACGTTAAGCTGCATGATTCATAGCACCTTGTCTACCTGATTCTTCACCGTGCCTGCCCTGAGGACATGACCTTACAAAGCAGGCAACCAGTAAATATTTGCAGTTAATATTATGAGTTAACATACACAAAGCACCTAACACAGTGACTGACCCCATAACTGAGTTCTTGGTATGTGTAGCTAAATCATTACTGACAGCCGGTAGGATGTACATACCTCCCTTAACAGTGAAATGAATTATGAGGCTTGAAAATGTGAAGAAATATCTGAAGGTCAATTCCACTCACCCTAAGAAAAGAAAAGAAAAATCTCACATAAATTTGCAGCCAGCACTTACATTTATACTGAGTCTAGGGTAATAAATGAATAATTAAAAGTCTGTGAATGAATTTGTATGTTGTCTTACTGGAGCTTTTAAGCTGTTAGCAGGTTCACACTTTCCCTTTCTTCCCCACCCATTCATTTGTTACAGTTTCTCTTGGAAGATAAACTATTCCACAGGACCAGAGAGAAAGAAAAAGCATGGGGCTTTCAGTACGACCCTGAACAATGGAGTAATTGAGCTCTTTTTTTGTTTTAGATGTCCACACAGAAGCTGTTCAGGCAGCGCTTGCAAAACACAAAGAAAGGAAGATGGCAGTGCCTATGCCTTCCAAACGCAGGTCCTTGGTTGTGCAGACCTCGATGGATGCCTACACACCTCCAGGTGAGCAGCAGGCCCACTGTCTGCTTTGTAAAGTGAGGAGCATGCCTTAGAATTAATTCACTGCCAGCCCTGCAATTGCAGTCTTCCTAGCTTTCAAAATAATGGCGTTCTAACTCAGATTTTGTGAACCACAGGTCCAGAAACAGAATACTTGCTCTAAATTAAACTTGGAAGGAAAATTACCATGATTATGTGTATCTATAAATATGTATTTTAAACTTTTCATCAAGACTTGTAAATATGAAAGGCTTAATCTTATTAAATTTTATTTAATACTTGATATAGCAAAAAAGAAGTGTTATACCTCCACAGTTCTAACTGAACATGCACTTTCCTTCTGTTTAGACTGCTATGTACATATTCTCAAGTCTTTAAAATATAAGTATGTTTAATGTTGTATTAAGAAACCAAATGAATTGAAAACTTTAGGCGGTTAACTTTAATTTGGGGTCATCAAACTTTTCCTTAAAGTGCAGACAGTATTTTGGTCTTTGCCAGCAGTAGTGAATAGGTACAGCTGTGTGCCAATAAAACTTTATAAAAATGGGCAGAAGGCTGGTTTGGTTCATAGTCTACTGACCCCTGATTTAAGTGGTTGAAGGTAATATCCCATTTACATTTCTGATTTTAATACTGTTTTTATTTAAACTTGAATTTTATATAAATACTTAAGTTTTCTTCTTCACTCTGTTCAAATAATTAAAGTCTATATCTCATAATCTTCAAAACCAAAGTGAGGGCACATAGTTAAATCATCCAGGTTATCTATCACAGACATGAAGAATTGAGTCTAATCTACTTGATGTTTTTTCCCCTGTGATTTTGGTTCTAGCATTATTAATGTCATTGTTGCCAGACCTAAGTTTCTTTCCTACACACCTAAGTTACCTTGCACACTACTTTGTACAGTTTTAAATGCCATGATCTTTGTTCACAAGAGAAACTTACGGTGCAATAAGAATAGTTGAGCATATACAACACTTTTTGGGGTCTTTGAAGTTTAACCCTGAGTGTTTGCAAACGGTGAGGTTAATGAAGCTCTCACTTCAACTCAGAGGTGATCAAATATATCCAGTAATTCTCCAAACAGTTCTTAAGTATTCAACTTTGCATGCAGCTAAAGGTGAAAGTCCTGAGCTTTATAAGACAACACAAATAACTATTGTATTCCTTAGTCATTTAAAAAAAAGTAGTCCAACAAATATTCTTCATCTCAACAATATAGTATTCTTGTAAGAAAGGGAGTTTGTTTGTTTTTTTGCCAGTTTACTTATTCTCCTTCCTTTATGCTGAGCCTTAATGTAATTTGGGACTATTTAAAAATTAGCATAATTAACATGTTCAATTCTGTTTATTTAGTTTGTTATAATTTGCCAAAATTTATAATGGGTAGAAATTTTTAGTTTTATATGTTGTTTGTGCAACCAACAGAATGGGCTTATGAGGATAACAAATCAACTTAAAATATTTTAAACCAAGTGTTTGAACTAGGCAGTATTCAGGAAGATGGACATTTTTCTGAGCCCCCTTTTATGAGAAATGTTGAGTTTAGTATTCAAGAAGCAATGCGGTTATTCATGTATGTGTTTTTCTCCATATTAAGTCCATCCTCAGAAATATTAGTGTCATACATGATGAAAGCCAGAACTTTCAGAAAAACAAACCTCATAGAAATGTCTTTGCAAAATATAAAGAACATTATCAGAAATGTTGTTTTTGGTGTAACATTTGCATTTAATTATTTGACTAGAATTTCCATATACACCATATAATACATTTTGTAAGCTGTCTGTCATTCAGGAGTCCTAGTGATGATGTCACGAGAGGGTTTTGTAAAGTCATAAATTTCTATTTATAACCATGTTTGCTTGAACAGAATCTTGGCTCAGGTTCATTTTCTCTCTTTTTAGCTGCCAGTAACTTGTTAGAACTCATTTCATGTCCACTGCTCTTCAAGGAATATTCCTGAAGTTTATATTCTCTGCATGAAATGAGTGGTTGCTGACCAGTGTCAAAGTTTCTAGAAAAGATCTTATTAGTCTCATTGCACTGCCAGTCTTCTACAGGTGAAACTTACCTTTAGTTTTCACATATAAAAATATAAGAATAAATTGGCAGTACTTCCACTTCTAGCCGCATGGTGCTGGACTAACCTAGGCACTATAAACAGCTATAAAACTGCACAAACCAGATGAGACAAGTGTCTTTAGGCTGTGGACCTCAAGCAGCACAAGACTGAACTGAGAGCAGAAAAACTCATGAGGTGAGCCCCACAGTTCCCAGTTCTCTGCCTGGAGAAAATTTTCAGACTATGGCACAGATTGGGATATGAGCGAACATGACCATCCTGCTAAGTTGAGGAAGGCTGAGATCCAAGTTCAGGAAAGGTAAAGGAGCTGAAGCTTTCCATAGATCCACACTAGTAAAAAAAAATAAAACTCCAAGTCCGCTCAAGGTCAAGAGGATCTACCAGTAATTGAAGTAAATACTAAAGTAAAAATCAAGGCTTCAGAAGATGATTATAGAATTCAGAGTCTCCTTAACATACCACCCACGGTAACTAGTACTCAGTAGACAATCAGTAGATACGCAGAGAAACGAGGTGTAAGCTGTGGCCATCAAAGGACTCAATAGAATACCAACACAAGACTGCTCCAATTTGCTCTCTGTAGCCACTAATCCACTGTCAAGAACACAGAATATTGCTGGACTCAATTGTTTTTGCTATAAGCATGAAATACAGATTTTGAAGAGCTTATATTGAAAAAATGACTGGAATATATTTCACTCACTTTTTATTACACAGTGAAACAATATTTTGGATATTTTGTGTTAAATAAAAATATATTAAAATTAATTGTACCTCTTCATGTATTTTATAATGTGGCTACTAGAAGGTTTAAAATTATGTATGAAGCTCCCATTACATTTCTTTCAGGAAGTACTGGGGTAATTGTTTGATATAGAGGAAAACGGGGTTTTAAAATGTGATTGTAAAGATTTATCTGTGGCCCGGCCGGGCGTGGCTCAGTGGTTAAGTGTCAACCTAGGATCCAGGCGATCAGGGTTTGATTCCTGGTCAGGGCACATGCCCGGGTTGCAGGCTGTAGCCGATCAATGACTCTCTCATCATTGATGTTTCTGTCTCTCTCCCTCTCCTTTCCTCTCTCTGAAATCAATAAAGATATATTAAAAAAAAAAAAAAAAAAAAGATATCTGGGGAATAAAAGGAAAATATGTCAAAGAAATAAAGAAAAATATTGTCTTAATGCTTGAGCAGAGAAAGGGAAAATATTTTTTAAATTAATGGAAACTCTGAAACTGAAAAGTATAATACTGAAATGAAATTTCACTGAATCTGTTTAATATCAGATTGGAGAAGGAAGATGGAGTCTTTGAACTTTCTAAGAGAGATCAAGAGAAGTTAACCACACTTAAGAACAGAAAAACAGAAGATTAAAGTAAAAATAACTGAACCTCAAGCATCTGTGAAACGATGGTAACATACTTGTGATTGGAATCCAAGAAGGAGGAGAGTGTGAGGAGAGGGCAGAAAAATAATTTGAAGAAATGAGGCTCAAAATCTTCTTAGTTGATCTAATCACATATAGATTCAGAAATGCAGTGAACCCCAAGCAGAATAAGTCTAAAAGGAATCAAACCTAAGTTGATAAACGTCAGAGTGCTGAAATCCAAAGATTAAGAGGAAATCTTAAAAGTGATCAGAGGAAAACATATACTAGAGAACAATTATGAATAATAAATGACTCCTATGAAGATACAGTTGGAGCCAGAAAACAAAGCAAAAACATCTTTAATGTCCTGAAAGGAGGGGGGAAAAACTGTCAACTCAGATACAGTGAACATATCCTTTGTAAGCAAGGATATTAAAGCATTAAAGGAAATAAAGACACATGAAAGCTGAGAGAGCAGGGTGCCAGCTGACCTGTACTGCAAACATGCTAGCAATGGCATAAAGGCTAATAGGTAATGATACAAGATGAAAACTTACTCTGCAAAAAAGAGAACACAAAACTATAACTAGCTGAACAAACATAAAAGACTGTTTTCCCCTCATAATTTGCTTTAAAACAATAGTTGCGCAAAAGATAGAGACAGGTGAATCTAATTATACTGTCGTATGGTTATTACCTTTGTGAAGTAGGAAGCAGTTTGTAATGTCAGATTTGAAGAGCAAGCAGTCAAAGTATTGACCCTATATACACATTAAAGATGCGTATTGTTAGCCCTAGAGCAAGCTCTAAAACATGAGAAAAGATACAGGTAAGAATAGAGGGCATAAAATGAAACTCTTAAAAAATAGTGGCTAATAGAAAAGAAGTCAGGAAAAATCAACAGAGATATAAAAAAAAAAAATTGGAGGAATGAATGGAAAACAAGTAGCAAAATGTTAGCTTTAAACCCACTTATACCAATTATTATAGTATGTGTAAATGGACCAAATACCCAATTAAAAGATAGAGATGGTCAGACGGGGTAAAAAGGGAAAATATATACATTTATATGTTGTCTAAAGAGACACACTTAAATATAAAAACAAGGATAAAAATAAAGTGAAAAAAATATAAATGCAATTTTAAGCATGAGAAGGTGAACAAGTCTATATTAATATCTGACAAGGTAGACAACAAGACAAAATAGTACAAGATATAAAGAGGGATATTGCATAATGGGAAATGAGCAATTCATCAGGAAGATATAAGAATAAATACTTACACAGTATACCTAAAAACAGAATATTATAATTTATAAAGCAGAAACTGGCATATAGAAGGGAAAAGTAGAAAAATCAAGACTAATAATTGGATGCCCAGCTGGCATGGCTCAGTGGTTGAGCATTGACCTATGATCCAGGAGATCGCAGTTCGATTCCCAGTCAGGGCACATGCTTGGGTTGCAGGCTCTATCCCCAGTAGGGGGCATGCAGGAGGTAGCTGATCAGTGACTCTCTCTCTCCCTCTCCATTCCTGTCTCTGAAATCAATAAAGACTTAAAAAAAAAAAAATTGGAGATTTTTAAAATACGCTTCTTACATAATCATTAGAAAGTTATCAAAACCAACACTATCAGCCACTTTGATGTAGTTAATATTCACAGAATATTGCACCCAACTATTGCAGAACACACATTTATTTTTAATACCTTTCTTGAGGTAAATTTAGATCCCATAAAATTGACCCATTATAAGTTTATAATTCAGTGATGTTTAGAAAATATATAGATTGTGCAATCATTGCCACAATTCAGTTTTAAAGCATTTCCATTACCCCCAAAATTTTCCTTATACCCATTTTCAGTTTATTCCCATTCTCACTTCAGCCCTAGGATGCCACTAATCTGATTTATATGCCTCTAAAAGATACTCTAGATATTTCACAAATGAAATCATGAAATAGATTTTTTGCATTTTGTTACTTCAGCATAATGTTTTAAAGCATCTTCCATGTTGTAGCATTCATCAGTTGTAGAATGCATTCTTTTTTTTTTTTTTAAGTATATCTTTATTGATTTCAGAGAGAGGAAAGGAGAGGGAGAGAGAGAGATAGAAACATCAATGATGATAGAGTCATTGATTGGCTGCCTCCTGCATGCCCCCGACTGGGGATCGAGCCCGCAACCCGGGCATGTGCCCTGGCCAGGAATCAAACCCTGATCACCTGGATCCTAGGTCGATGCTCAACCGCTGAGCCACGTCCAGCCGGGCCAGAATGCATTCTTTTTCATTGCTGAACTGTTTCCTCTTAGAAAGATATACCACATTTTGTTTATTCATTGAGTAGTTAATGGATATTTAGCTTGTTTCCAGTTTTTGGTTATTATGAATAGTGCTATCAACATTTATGTACATATCTTTGTATACTTATAATTTCATTTATTTTGGGTAGATTCCTAGGAGTAAAATTAATGATATATTGTAACTTTAACTTTTAAGAACTGCCAGATTATTTTCATAATTGCTCCATCATTTTACATTCCCACCAGTAATGTATGAAGCTTTCAGTTTTTCAGCATTCTCACCAACACTTGATATTGTCTATATTTTTTATTATAGCTATTCAAGTGGATGCAAAGTGGTGTATCATTATGGTTTTACTTTTCATTTTCCCTAATAATGCTAAGCATCTTTTTATGTGCTTATTATCCGTTTATATATATTCATTGATGAAATGTCTGTTTAAATTTTTGCCCAGTTTTTAAATGTTTTTTTGTCTTCTCTGGTTAGGAATTCTTTATGTAATCTGAATATAAGTCCTTTATCAAATATACAGTTTGCAAAATGTCATTTATCTTTTTCTTAATAGTGTTTGTGGTAAATAGAATTATGCACCCCCCCCCCCCAATCCAAGATATCCATGTTCTAATTCCTAGAACGTGTAAATAGATTACTTTACATTGCAAAGGGGACTTTGCAGATATTATTAAGATCATGAGATATGGACAATTATCCTGAACTAAGGAGGTGTACCCGCTGTGATCAAAAGGGTCCTTATTCAGACAGAGAAGACAAATACTGTTTGATCTCACTGATAGGTGGAATCTAAAAAACAAAAAAAGCAAAAACCTCATAGAAAGAAGATTTGTGGTTTCCAGAGGCCAGGGGTAGGGGGACCGGGAATTGGAGAAGAGTGGCCAGAAGGTACCAACTTCCAGTTATAAGATAAGTACTAGAGATGTAATGTACAATGTGATAACTATAGCTAACACTGCTGTAGGATATACATATGATAGTTAAGAGAGTAAATCCTAAGAGTTCCCATCACAAGGAAAAAAAGTTTTTTGCATTTTCTTTTTATTGCATCTGTAAGATGATGGGTGGCAACTAAACTTAATTGTAGTAATCATTTCACAATATATGTAAGTTGAACAATTATGCCATATAACTGAAACTTATACAGTGATGTATATCAATTATATATCAATAAAACTGGATGGAGGGAGTTCCTCATAAGAGAGGGAAGAGTCTCTAACTCAGGAAAAAAAAGAATTGAACCAGAGGTTGGAGGGTTACGTTTTAAAGATAAATGAAGGGCCCAGGAGCCAGGGATGCAGGTGCCTCAAGAAAAGTCAGAGGGCCTGGCCGGGTGTGGCTCAGCAGTTGAGTGTCAACCTAGGATTCAGGCAATTAGGGTTCGATTCCTGGTCAGGGCACATGCCCGGGTTGCGGTCTCAATCCCCAGTCAGGGGCGTGCAGGAGGCAGCCAATCAATGACTCTCTCGTTATTGATATTTCTATCTCTCTCTCTCCCTCTGCTTTCCTCTCTCTGAAATCAATAAAGATATATTTAAAATATATATATAAGTCAGAGGAATACAGAGTTCCCCCTAAAGCCTCCAAAAGGGATATAGGCATGGCAACACACCTGGGTTTAGGCTTCTGACCTCCAGAGCTGTAAGGTAATGAATGTGTGTTGTAAGCAATTGACTCTGTAGTGATTTGTTACATTACTCATAGGAAAATAATAGTGTCCTTTGAAGCTTAAGAGTTTTTTATTTTGATAAAGTTCAGTTTATCAATTATTATTTTATGGATTGTGCTTTTGGAAGTTTTAGAAATTTCATAGTTTTAGTTCTTTCATTTAGGTCTCTGATTCATTTTGAGTTAATTTTTGTTTATGGTGTGAGGCAAGATCTATGGGGTATTGGTGGTTTTTTGTTTGTTTTGATATGAGAATATCTAGTTGCCCAGCAACATTTGTTGAAAAGATGCTCTTTTCCTCATTGAATTACCTTGAGAACTTTGTCAAAAATAAATTGACTATAAATGTAAGTTTATTTCTGGATTCACTTCTGTTTCATTGATATCTATGCCTATTCTAGTCCTACTATCACTGTCTTAATTACTGTAACTTTGTAGTAAGTTTCAATATCAGGTAGTGAAGTCGTCCTTCTTTCTCAAATTATTTTGACTATTGTAGGTCCTTTGTATTTTCAAATGAATTTTTGAATAAGCTTTCAATTCTCCAAAAAAAAAAAAAGCCTTCTAGGATTTTATTAGATATTACCTTGAATTTTTGTTAGATGTATTGCTAAGGGTTTTATCTTTTTTGATGCTGTTGTGAATTGAATTTTTAAAGTCTAATTCCCCTGTTGTTTGGTGCTAGTATATGTATATATAAAGATCTTTTGTGTCTTTATCTTGCATCCTGTGATCCTCCTAAAATTATTTCTTAATTCAAGAAATTTTTGGTATGTTCCTTGTGATTTTCTACATGCAAGATCATGTCATCTGTGAATAAAAAGTTTTATTGCTTGCTTTCCAATCTGGTTGACTTTAATTCTTTTTGCTGTATTTCACTGTCTAGAACCTTCCAGATAATGTTGAATAGAAGTGGCAGGAAGGGACATCTTTGCATTGTTCTTGATCTTGGGGAAATGGATTCAGTCTTTTACCATTAAATACAATGTTAGCTGTTGGTTTTCATGGGTTCTTTATATCAGGTTGAGGAAATTGCCTTGTATTTCTGCTTTGATGAGAGGTTTTCTCATGAGTGGGTGTTAGTTTTTGTTAAGTATTTTTTCTATGACTTTTAAGATTAACTTAGGGTTTTTCTTCTACTATTATGGTATATAACAGTATTTCACTTTTTGAATGTCAAATCAACTTTAATTCACATTTGTATGTATAACCCTGGTCACCACTTGGTCATAATGTACTATCCATTTTATATGTTGCTTGATTCCATTTGCTAAAATTTTTTGAGGATTTTTGTGTCTATATCATGAGGGATATTCTGTGGTTTGTTTGTGGAAAAGTAGGATGTGGAATGAAAAACTGATTGTATAGGGGCATGAAAAATCTTTCTGGGGAGTTGGTGATGTCTGGTATGGATATATGGTTGTACACATTTCTAAAACTCTTAAAAAAGTTTATGTCACAATGACAATAAAATATTAGTGTAAATTCCTTTACAAATATTGTTGTGTTAAAAAAGACTCCTATGTCTTGATTTAAGTTAAACTCTAATTTCTCTTATTGTCATTAAATGTTCTAAAGCAGCTACTCACAGCTTTTTTCCCCTCTTGGCATCTCACATTACTCATCTATAGGTAGGATCCTAAATGTTATGATTACATGGAAGTTTAACAAGTCCACCAATAATTCATTCTTGAAAACCTTGCTGCTATGTGAAAGCTAATAAATGCAAAATATTTTTAATAATTTTAATTTAAAAAGTGATGTGTGTTTTCTCAATCTAAGATATACAATTTTCACAGATAGAAAAATAAATAATTAAAAATTTTATAAAAAATGAATGTAGACTTCTGGTCAAGATGTAGGTAAGTGGTTCTCGCCTCCTCCCACAACCACGTCAGAATTACAACTAAACCATAACAACCATCATTCAGAACTGCCTGAAATCTGGCTGAATGGAAGTCGTACAACGAGGGAATTAAAGAAGAAGCCACATTGAGACTGGTAGGAGGGGCAGAGGCTTTTGGACGCTGGTCCTACACCCACATATGGAGGATAATAATTGGGAAGGATATCTCAGCTACAGAGTCCGTCCCCCCCCCCCCCCGGGAAGTGAGGGGTCCCAGCCCCACACCAGATTGAAGCCCAGGGTTCCAATACCAGGAAGAGAATTCTCCATTAACTTCTGGCTGTAAAAACCAGTGGGGATTGAGGCTGAGAGAGACAGAGAGCTGCTGGAGTCCCGGGCAGTTCGTCTTAAAGGGCTTGTGCATGGACTTACTCACTCTGAGCTCCACCACTGGGGCAGCAGCTTAAAAGGCACCAGAGACATATAGGGAGGAACTGAATTGTCTGGCATCAGGGCAAGAGCTGGGCAGAGGGGCATATTTTTGCCAGACAAGTGCTAGCAGAGGCCATTGTTCCTTTGATGAGCCCTGCTCCCACAGAGCGAGTAGGTAGGTGACTTATCTTTGAGACTCCATCAACCTGGTCTGTCTTGGCTCATGCTTCAGATTTTCCTAAAATTCTTAAACAAGCAGCATCTGTCTTCAGTATGTCCCATATTTCTTGCTAAGTGTCCGCAGGCCTGGCAATAGCAACAGCTGGCCATGGTTCACAGCTTGGCCTCTCCTGAGCACCTCTAAGCCCACTACAAGTAGCAGCCACCTGCAGATCGCTTTATAGTTCATGCCAAAGGCCCTCGGGCAGAACATAGTTGGCACCTTAGCCTACACCTCCTGGGAAGCCCCAGAGCCAGTGCACCCAGTGGACAGCTTAAGACCACATCGAAGCATCACCATCCAACCACTTCTACAAGTGACATACTCAAAGGATGGACTCAGTGGGCACCAGAGCCCCACTGAAGTAAGTCCTGCTATGTGGGGTAGGCCCCTGCACAGCTGATCTTCCACATTGGCTGGAGGTCGGTGGTCGCAGCCTATACTTGCAGCTGATCAGCCTGGGAGCAAATCACTCCCATTGACATGCCAACAGCAGTCAAGACTCAATTACAGCAGGAAGGTGCACACTACCTACAGGAGAGCCCAGCTCGGGTGACCAGGACGGCTGCCTCACTGGGCCTAACAGCACACCTACTCTATAAGGCCACTTTTCCAAGCCTGGGGGACATAACAACTCTACCTAATATATAGAAACAAACACAAGGAGGCTGCCAAAATGCAGAGACAAACATGTCCCAAATGAAAGAACAGAATAAACCTCCAGAAAAAAAACAACAAAATGGAGACAATCTATTAGATGCAGATTTCAAAACACTGTTTATAAGAATGCTCAATGAACTTAGAACTTCAACAGCATAAAAAAGGACCAGTCAGAAATGAAGAATATACTAACGGAAATAAAGAATAATTTACAGGGAATCAACAATAGAGTAAATGAAACCACGAATCAAATTAGCGAGTTGAAATATTAGAAAGCAAAAAACACCCAATTAGAAGAGCAAAAAGAAAAAAGAATCCCTAGAAATGAGGATAGTATAAGAAGCCTCTGGGACAACTCCAAGCATACCAACATTCACATCATGAGGGTGCCAGAAGGAGAAGAGAGGCTAAGAAATTGAAAACCTATGTGAAAAAATGACAGAAAACTTCCCTAGCTTGAAGGAAATAGACATACAAGTTTAGGAAGCAGAGTCTCAAACAACATGAACCCTAAGAGGCCCACACAAAGAGAGGATCTTAAAAGCAGCAAGGGAAAAGCACTTAATACCGACAAGGGAACTCCCATAAGACTGTCAGCTGATTTCTCAACAGAAACTTTGCAGACCAGAAGGGATTGGCAAGAAATATTCAAAGTGATGAAAAGCAAGGACCTATAGCAACATTACTCAACCCAGCAAAGCTATTACTTAGAATTAAATGACAAAGAGCCTCCCAGACAAGAAAAAGCTAAAGGAATTTATCACCACCAAACTAGTATTATATGAAATGTTAAAGGGTCTTCTCTAAGAAGAAGAAAAAAGAGGTAAAAATAGAACATTAAAATGGCAACAAATACATATCTATCAACAACTGAATCTAAAAACCAAACAAGCAAGTGGAACAGAAACAGACTCATAGACACAGAGAACATTTTGATGGTTACCAGATGGGAGGGGGTTTGGAGGATAGGTGCAAAAAGGTGAAGAGGTTAAGAAGTGCAAATTGGTAGTTACATAATAGTCATAGGAATGTAAAGTATAGCATAAGGAGCGTAGTCATTTATATTCTAATAACTATTATGGTGTCAGGTGGGTACGAGATTTATCGAGATGATCACTTAGTAAGTTATGTAATGTCTAATCACAGGTGTACACCTGAAACTAATATAATTATGTCAACTATAACTGTAAATTTTTAAGTTATTTAAAAAAATGAATGTAAGAGTAAATACATTTAGTTTTATCATAAAGTGTAGTGTGATGATTTATTGCCCTCACCAAAGGAGGAGGCAAGGTCTTGAGCATGTAGGTTGGTGGAGAAGGTGGGAGGATTCATTGTGAGATGCGTTCTTCCTTCTCCACCATTTTCTTCACTGATATCTCACTCTTTAGGGAGGTGCATTGTTATGTTGCACTCAGACTGAATTTAAAAGTAAATTATACCTCAGAGAACCACTTCAGGCTACAAACATCTCACTTTGAAACACATGAAAGTTCAATATCTCTGAGAAAATGCCACTCTCAGCCACCTCACTTGATGTGTGTGAGCAAAAACATTTGGCTTCTTCACAAACTGTTCAGTGGAGAAAATCGGTGAGTATGTCTTAGTCTGAGATTCTAATGCCAAAAAAGCCTTCTGTAGCAATTTATTTGAAGGTATTTTGAAGGAAAAATTCATTATACTAAAAAATAACTTATCTGAGAAGTGGTGTAATTTCAAGAGTGTTCAAAGCATAAGTCCTTCAGCTGTCCATGTGTGAATAAGTCAGTGTTAGTAGTGTTTGATTGGGATGTGCATCTTTAATTCTCTGCATAATAACTTTCCTATCACACAGATACCTCCTCTGGTTCAGAAGACGAAGGCTCTGTGCAGGGTGACTCCCAGGGGACACCCACCTCCAGCCAGGGCAGCATCAACATGGAGCACTGGATTAGCCAGGCCATCCATGGCTCCACCACCTCCACAACCTCTTCCTCATCCACTCAAAGTGGGGGCAGTGGCGCCGCCCACAGGCTGGCCGACGTCATGGCCCAAACACACATAGGTGAGTGCCTGTCACTGCGTGGTTCTCGTTGTATCTAAGTGGCCCAGAGCAGCCGAGTTCCTACTTAGAAGTTTGTCTATCTGGGCATCACTGCCTTGAAATCTACCCAAGATTCCGCAGAGTCTCACTCCGGCTCCTGGCCTGCTTTGTGCTTTGGTTTTACTGTTTTCTGAACCCCTTGGTTTTATTATTTATCATTATCCCAGATGTCTCCTACAGCTGGAATTCAGGAGCTTGCTGCTTATAAAGGAATGCACTTGTCACTAGGGAAATTTGCAGCCATATCTGTTTACATATTTTCTTCTCATATATGCTAAAATATGCTCCTAAATGAAATATTAATAGTTCTAATAAACAGGCAGGGAATTTTAAAGTGTGTTTGCTGTGACTTTGGAAACCATTTAAGGAATCCTAGAGCTTTGATACTACAGTTTTCTGCTGAAGGTATTTAGATTTCTCTGGTGGTTCTTGTCATTTTGTATGTAGGTTCTATGACGAGTAAGATCTTCTGTATTGGAAAAAGCACAAAGTTAGGAAGCTTTGCCTGAGATGTTTGAAAATAGAGCAAAAAAGGAGATTAAATAAGAATTATTAGAGGAAAAGAGAGTGATTGTATGAGCATTGTGGCTGTTTCAAATGTGGGTGAGTGAGGTGCACATTTTTCTGCCCCCACTTGTGCCCATCAGTCATTGGCCAGGGAAATGAGCCCTTATTTGGTGTAGAAGAGACAAGTATGAAGTCCAGATCTTTTCTGATCCATTTTCAACTGTGGATTAAGATTTTAAACCCAGAAATGAGACCCTGTGTCTACAGGCGGCAAGGCACAGGCAGCCTCCAGGAGAACTGGGTCTGATCTTGCTTCTCACGTGAATGGCTGCTGGCATCTTCAGAAGTCACTTCTCCCTGGCTTAATTTTGTAGTGGGGGAAAAAAGAGTAATACTTTCTTTCCTTTGTACCTTTCAGAACTGTTGTGAGTAAAGAGAAAATAGGAAAGTTCTTCCAAATTTTTTAAAGTAACATTCAAATGCAAAGTGGTGTTATTAAATTTCAGTGTAGAATGTTTTCAGTAGCATGGACACTGGATAATGTGAACTATGAATCTCTATTTGAAATCATAGTAACTTAAAAATTAAATGGAAATGTGTGGCCATCAAATATTTTTAGATAATAAAATGTCCTCCTCTGTGTTTTGAAACATGAGACAGTGGCTGAGGTCCTGCCCTGGAGCTTCATTGGGCACCTGCACAGGGTCAGACGTGGAATTCTCTCACCTCTGCCTCCCACTCCAATCCTGCAGATGTGTGTGCTCTGACCCAGTTCCTCTCCAAGGAAGGGTCAGAATCTTACCAAGAGAAACACATAATTTCGAACAAATTAATCACTGCATTTGATTTTCCCTATGTGAATTTGCATGTGGAGTGCTGAAGGAAATGATAGTGTGGAGAATTAAATTTACCCAGACTATAAAAGGGTACATGATTCATGTACATAGGTCTCAATATAACCTAAATATAGCTTTTGAATGTGTGACATTTAAGTAATTTCTATATTGGGACAAAGATAAGTTCCTAGAATAGCTGGGAGTTTTCGGTAAATATGAAAAACATTTTAGAAGGAAAGCAGTGGCACCTACGCCAGTGTGGCTCAGTTGGTTGAGCTTCATTCCATGCACTGAAAGGTTGCCTGTTCAATTCCCAGTTAGAGCACATAAACAGATTGCAGGAAGCAATTGATAATGTTTCTTTCTCTCACCGATGTTTCTCTCTCTCTCTCTTCCTCTCCCTTCTTTCTCTCCAAAACCAATAAAAACTTTTTTAAAAAAGCAGTGGCTTTGTGACAATTGGAGCCATTTATCATGAGTTTGAGTTTTTGGACAAAAATCAGGAAGCTGTTGTCTGAAGTTGAAGACTCCTATTCTGACATTAGAACATACTTCCTACAATTCTAAAATGTGTCTACCAGTTGCATTCACTTCTCTGTGGGATTTTCATGGCATAAATGTGGGAGGGAGGCAGTTCCAGGTGTGAGAACCTGTGTAATCCTGAACTCAACCCTGACTCTAAGGACACTGCTGAAAGGGAAGTTACAATATAGAACCTCTAAGTACTTTTCATTTATTGATTGCGGGGGGAGACATCGATTTGTTCTACTTACTCATGCATTCATTGGTTGATTCTTGTATGTGCCCTGCCTGGGGATGGAACCTGCAACCTTGGTGTATCAAGACAACGCTCTAACCAACCAAGCTGCCCAGCCAGGGCCTCTAAGTCCTTTCCTAACCATCTCCAGGTTTAGTCCATGGGTGATTTGCCTGCACATTTGAAAAGCAGCTGTTAATTGCCATTATCAGTATCACACTCACATGCTCACACACACACAAGCTCACACACACACACACAATCACATCATACACATCCTTACGAGCTCACACATCACGCACACATTCACACACACACATAGGAAAAGTTAATCAAGGTAAACAAAGTATATTGTTCTTCTGTCCCTGAGTGGTTATTAAAGAAATAAGATAAATCCTTACATTACATATTGTCACGTGTCACTTTTGGTCAAGACACAAGTTAGATCTTCCCTGTGAGGTGCCTTCCATGAGACCCAGTGAAACTGGACTTTACTGGTAAAACTGAGGAGGAAAGTCACCTCTTCTGATTTGTTGCACATGGGAGATGGGTCATTCTGTCAAGTAGTCCAGCTGAGTCCCCCAGCAGCAAGGCTAATGTTTGACTTCCAACTTCTGCAAGGGCTGTCTCTTCCCCTCATTGTCTTTGCATGTTCCTTTTACCATGTGTTGTCTTTTGTCAAGATCATGGCTGGTGGTTAAACTTTGTCCACGTTTACATTTTCATCCAGGGACCTGGTTTTCCACCACTGTGTAGAGTGCATGGTTACATTGTCTTAGGAAGCTGGGGCAGCTGGACAGACCAGGCTTGGATTACAGATACCTTCTCAGTGACAACAGTGGTCGAGTTGACAGGAAACCTGGGATGGAGCATTCTTGGTGTACAGAAACTTGGGTTCCTTTGAACATGTTACTTACCAGGCATCACCAATTAGTGAACCACAAGCAGGTTAGTTTTTACATATAGAAACTGGATTTCCTACTTTTCTTTATTTGGGGACTGAAAAATAATTAACATTGGCTTAAAAGTGGGGCTTATCTCCATGACCCCTGCAGATTCCAGCTCATACAGTTAGAAAGAAAGAGCACTTCTTGCTAGTGGGCGTTAGAACCGGAGGCATTTTATCTGGTTGTCAAGTGCTCTTTCATTCATTCATTCTTTGAACTATTCTTCCAGCATTTGCTGAGCAGACTGTGGGCTGGGTGTAGGTAACGTCAGCCTCTGAGTAGGACACAGGGAGCCCGACTGGGCCAGACACCTGCCAAGCATGTGATTGGGGGGAGTCGAGGAAGCAGGAATTTCCAAGGTGGGGTTTAGCAGGGAGACCAGCAGGACCCTGAAATGTTCCTAACCAGAAATAGCTGTGCAAATGGGGTGCATTGCTGGCAAGAGTAACAGGCTAAAACCCTTGGGGGGTGGGTGTGAGGTGTCAAGGACTGAGGTGAGACCCCTGGTACTGATGGTGCCAAAGCAGCATGCAGATACTGCCGTGAAAGATGGTAGAATTGTACTTCCCTCCTGCCTTTCTCTTGTGCCCATCCGAAATTCCTGATTCATGGGGAACCCATGTCAGCTGCTGACAACAAATGTCAAGCAGGAGTAGGTGAAGCTGAGCCCACCTCGTGGCAGGCAGATGTGAAGGGGTCAGATAGCTCTTGGAGCATTTACAGTGGAGATGACACTTGACAGGTTCTGGAAGGATGGCTGCCATTTTTCTCTTGATTTTAAAGTACTGGGAAACTGATCTAAGGAACAGTGGGCTGCCTTGCTCAAAAGACACAGCCCCGCTCTGATGAGGGCTCTTAATCTACAAAATGCTCCTGGCACACGTGGATTCCACTGGCTTCATGCCTGGAGCTGGTGAGCATCTTAGACCTTTCAAACTGTACCATCCACCTAGCTCCACTTTTCCTTACCCACTGACAAGTGTTTCCTGAGCATCTGTTATGTACAAGGTTTTGTTAAATACTCCCCCAAAGATAGGTAACCTAGTTAAGCACTTGCAGTCTTTATCAAAATAAAACGGTACGGTGTGTCACTGCAACGTCAGCGTGTCCTCTGGCTCCTAACAGGAGCAGCTGCTGAGCTGGTGATCCCACAGCGACAGCACACCCAAGGAGTTAGGAAGGAAGTGGGGGGGGAGGTGACAGCTAAATAAATTTGGAAAGCACTTTGAAGTCACGCAGCTGTCACTGTTCCTACTTTATAATCACTAGATGTATTGGAATCATCATTTTTCCCAGCTTCAAAGTGGAAACATGACAGTATTCCTGCCGCCCAGCACAAAGATGGATTGGCCATCTATCACCAATGATGAGGCTACAGTGCCACTTAAACACCAGTGAATCTGGATAAAATCGCAATGTAGTGAACCTGCTTTTGTTTTAGGTGCTAATTTGAAAGTGTACTCAGTGTACATCAACATCTATTGTATTTTCATCTGAAATATGAGGCCCCAGTGAGTGTGCTACTTGGCTGTGGAGAATTAGATCATTATGCCATGTGAAATAAGATCAATATGACAAAAGCACAGGTAGGGGTGATGAGAGGATGAACAATCTCTGAATCATTAAAGAGGTGATTTGAATGATCCTCTTCTCTCCCTCTCCTACTTCCCCTCAGTGATCTACCTACTTGTTAAAATTGTTTGTAACCTCAAATCAGTATGCTCCGCCTTCTCGCAGTCATGAATGGATGTTTGCAGAGCAGTGAAAATTTAAGTCCCTGACACGCATGTTCGCAGCTGAGGGCAACGTTTTGCCTCCTTGTTCCAGCCTGCAGATTGAACAGTGTCCTTTACAGGAGCCATTTGGTGCCCTGCTTTTCCTCTTCTGATTTTTGTTGGTGATTCACTGTTTACTCAGCCCCCACCCCCACATGTGATGCTGAAGAGGGAGTATGTGAAGGAGGAGGCTTTCCAGTACTGGCTCCCCTTTCTACATACAGCACAAGGAAATCGCTTCTGTCACATGGAACTATGGAATCTTGACAATTTCCATCTAATAAGGATTAATGACTCAAAATTAATAACATGACACCCATTATTAGGACTCTGGATATACAAAATGTCATTGGTAGTCTCATTTGATGTGCTCTCCTGAATGCCTTATAGTAAATATTGGGGAAACACTTCATAAAGTATATGATTGTTTAACCATTATGTTGTACACCTGAAACTAACACCAAAAAAAAAAACTGAATGTAAACTGTAATTGAAAAATAAAGTTAAATAAATACATACAAGAACAATAAATACAAGAACTGTGCTTTCCTCACGTAACTGTTTTAGTGCTTGATGTCATCATTGATGAAGATTGTGGGGAAGGCCTGCCACACAGTTCACTGCCTGACCATCACTGATGCACATGAGATTGTAAAAACATGTTTTTTTTTAAAAAAATCCTCACCTGAGGGTATGTTTTCATTGATGAAAGAGAGGAAGGGTGGGGTGGCATCGATGGGAGAGAGAAACATCGATCAGTTGCCTCCTGTATTCACCCTTACCAGGGATCGGAACCTGCAACCTAGGTATGTGCCCTGACCAGGAATTGCACCTGAAACCTTTTGGTGCATGGGACAACACTCCAGCCAACTGAGCCACACAGCCAGAGCTAAATACATGCCTTTTGAATGACTGTTCAGTATTATTCATGCTGAAACAAACAAAATAGCTAATATTTCTTGAGCTCTCAGCCTCTATCAAGAAATGTCCTAAGAACTTTTCCTATGTTAACTTTGTTTCATTTTGAGCAGTACAGATTATCTTAAAGATCATCTTTATGCTGAGATTTTTGTGGTAGACTTTGATTCAGAATTATGGTCTCAGGATGTGTCCTCTTTTGAAACCCTGTTGCTTGCTTGGCCTTTGGAATAACTCATGATCATCAGAGAACTTGTCATTTACTTCTTTACAGAAAATCACTCTGCACCTCCTGATGTAACCACATACACCTCAGAACACTCAATACAAATAGAAAGGCCACAAGGCTCAACGACATCGCGGACAGCACCAAAGTATGGCAATGCTGAGCTCATGGAGACTGGCGATGGTATGTCTCCTGGCATTTTCTTTCCTCCTTTGTAAACTCTAAATTTTTACTAACTTACCTTTTAGACCATGATTGAATGCATTTCTTCTAGATAAACAATCAACTCACCGAATCTAATTCATCAAGTTCTTTACAAACCTCCCATAGTAGGTGACATGCTCACAAGAAATGCAAATTACCTCCAAGTTATTCCTTGTAGGAAAAAAATGATGTAGGAATTTAGTCATGAGAAGAAAAGGAAATTTTATAAGATTCTAATGTATTTGCTAACAAATAACTAAATTTGGTTCAGCAATTGGCAAATTAGTGTACAAGTGTTAAGATCATGAATCGTTACTTAGAAGGGCAGGGTGAAGTTAAATGTGAACAAATTGATAGGTATGGGCCAATGTAATGCTTTAGAATTTGGAAGAAAGAGGGTCTTTTTTCCTCCATATTGGAAAATAATATTAGTGATTTGATAAAATACAGCAGTTAGGGGTCTTCTTTATTCCTCATATCATGAATCTTGGTATATTTTGATTACAGTTGTAGTTCCTGTCACCCAATCTGAAGTAGAAGAATCAAATATGAACTTCATGCATTATTCTGCTTTCCTTAAGTTTTAGTCCTTTCCAGGGTCATGAAAGTTATAATAGAACCCATTGATGACATGAAATGCTATTTTTTGTGGAAGATGGCCAAAGTAGCATTGGTGTGCCATCCAACTGTGCTCATGTCCTGTGATACAGTGTGATTCAGAGGTGACGAGGAAAGCCTGGACCCAGCCTCTAATAGGCAGCACACCACCTCTTTATAGTGGCGAGAGCCCAAAGTTAGTGTGGTTCATGAGCTCCTGTTAGGACATTGGAAGTCACTCCAGTTTCCCATACGATTGGTTTCACTGGAACACATTCAGTTTCAGTGTCTGCTTTCATTCTCTGCTAAATTCACTGTATATTAAATTGGTCATTACTGTTATTTTAGTCATTATCTTTTTAATAACTGTTGTTTTTGAAGCCTGTCATCTTTACCTGCTCTCCCAGGTAAGTTCATATGTTGCCCACGTGACTCCATTTGATTCACATGTTGTCCAGTCCAGTTTTTCAGTGTGTGATGACCTCTTGTATTAGAATCACTTGGGGCACTTGTTAGAAAGCAAGTTCTGGGCCACCCCCAAAACCTAGCACATCAGAAACTCTGGGCTAGGCAAGTCCTAGAATGATTCTTACACATTCTCAACTAAGCTGGAAAGCCAGTGGCCTTGTGAAATGATCGGATTCTTCTGAGCCAAGAACTATTTAATGAAAAATATTCTGTTTAGAGACTGAGAATTCTGGGTTGTGTATTTTTTCTGTATTTTCAAAACTATAAAATATTTAATGTCTCAATTCTGAAGGTGCCTGTATTTTGAGATTACCAATGAAAATGTTTCTGATTTGATAGAAAAGTTTCCTTGAATTCTGTCATATTTATAACAGAAGCTCAGGTCTATTTTCATGATACCTGCAGTGGAGGAGGGCTCTGCCTCAGTCATTATGGGGGAGACCCCTTCAGCTGTAGGTCTTAGACTGTGAGAGCAGTGGAGTTTCCACACCCCTGGTTACCAGGTGCGGGTTTCCAAGCAGCTTTCAGCGGGAGTGAGATTTGCCTGCAGTGGTTGCATTTGAATAGTTAAGGACAGCAACATCTTGGTACTCGTTTTATTCATTAATTTGGGTTATTTAAAAATTTTAAAACTTCTTGCCTTTTTCAATGATCGTTTCACTTAATTTTCAAAATGATGTCACATTCATTGCTGTAAGAAATACATTATTGTAACACGGAGTTAATGTTTCTTAGTACACATGGACAGATATATGCTAGTATTCTGTGTTACACAAAAATTGAATTTAGAGACTAATTGCTGTGCTTCTAGAATGTGTTGCCTGAATGTTAACTTAGGAGAGTGTAACCAAAACACTCGGTAGGGACGGGGTGGTCACCTGCGTGGTCAGGGCCTGCCAAGGTGCTTGTAGGACCCAGTGCCCTTGCTTTCGTTAGGAGGTATGTGTTCTGGGACTGGCCATGCAGATGCTGCAGGGTACCCAAATTCAAACTTTCCAGCAAAATGTTCTCTTGGCCCAATGAGGCCAGTACCAGGGGCCTCTCTTGGCCCAGTGAGCCAGTACCAGAGAGTCAGGGATTCAAGGAGGTCTTTCAGTTCATCAGCTCTCTGACCCCCTTTGAAAGAAGGGGCCAGAGACTGTTAGTGAGAAGGTGACAAACCCTATTTTAGGAATTGGAGGTGGGACCAAGCCTGATCTGTGGTCGGAGCTCTTCCTAACATCACCACATCAGGATGGCTCATGAAGGTGTAGAAGAGAATTATTTCTGCTGAGTCTCTACCCTCTTGAGGCTTCCCAGCAGGGTCAGTGTGCTGTGACTCTCCACCTAGTGGAATGTCTTCACTCTGCACATCATCGTAGGTGACGCTTTGAGGGACACCCAGTCTCAAGGCCATCCCTGCTTCTTTCAGCTCTGAGGTGGGGCATTGGGCATGGGTGTCTCCACCATTCCACTGTGGTGCTTGGACTGAAGTCAGTCCGTCTGCCCATGGTTCTGTTTTTCAGGAGTGCCAGTAAGTAGCCGGGTATCAGCAAAAATTCAACAGCTTGTCAATACCCTTAAACGACCGAAACGACCACCGTTGCGGGAATTCTTTGTTGATGACTTTGAAGAATTGTTAGAAGGTAAAAGAACCCTTTCCTACCCCCATTTATTCCAGTGTCTCTTTGAGCCCATGAACTATAATGATATTTTTTCTACCAAGGCTATTTTACTTTTTAAGAACAGTAACCTTGGCATTCACTACAAATGGGGAATCTTTATCTAGAGACCATAGGTACTGTTCCTGCAGGTCCCGTAAAGGGTACTCAAGTACCTTCTCATGAGCCAGGCCTCTTTCTAAGGACTCTATCGGCTTTCAGAAATGCAAGTAAATCATAGAAAACCTTGCCAACAGTGACACAGTTCCCTCTGAATAAGCTTAAGGGGAGTGCAATGAGTATGTAGATGGTCCCATTCTGCTGCCACTCAGTAGAAACCTAGGAGTGGGTGTCTTAACCCTTGAGTGCTCATGAGCCTTTCAACTCAAACCACTTAAAGCAAAATACTTATATGAAATGCAAATTCTCTGTGTTCTTGTTCTTTACATCACAAGTAAGATATAGCTGATTTTCTGCCCTGCATGCGGAAACTTATCAGTCATAAACTATGAGAGAAAACCTCTTCCAGAAGTGAGAAAAAACAACTTCTCACCTATCTAAACAGTTGGGCAAATTGTATTTTATTATGAAGCTTTTATTTTTGTTTTACTCAAGAAAATATGTTCTGTGCTCATCTGTAGTAGTTGTAGCAAATTTAAATTTAATGCAGCTCAAAAGATTTGAGCTGTTTTTTTGGAGTCCAGAATTGTTAGTCTATGTTGATAATTGATATTTTTCACATAGTTGTTGCAATCCTAGACTCTAGGCATGTTCAGATACAGAGCTTTACTTGCTGTCACTTTGTAAATGCACTCGGGTCTTCTTAAGCACCTCACCTGACATTGCCTACGAAGTTGTAAGAATTAAGTACCTCTATTACATTCATGAGGACAGTATGTAGGTCATAGCCCTAATTCTAGAAAAGCATGTTTTCTGTGCTCTAACAAATTTATACTTTAAGTTTCCTAGTTTCTTTAAAAGGAATAAAAATATGATTGTGCTAATATGGATATATTTTTTAAAAAAAAACTTGTGTCTACATGTGTTTAGTTCAACAACCAGATCCAAACCAGCCAAAGCCGGAGGGAGCACAGATGTTGGCCATGCGAGGGGAGCAGCTGGGTGTGGTTACGAATTGGCCCCCGTCTTTAGAAGCCGCATTACAGCGATGGGGGACCATCTCACCGAAGGCCCCGTGCTTGACCACAATGGACACAAATGGGAAACCCCTATACATCCTCACTTATGGTAATCCTATAAGGCTGTTTTCCTTCTGTTTGCTTACGCACGCACCTCCCACTTTCAGGGTGGCTTGATTACATTTGCGCTGCTTTTATTTTTCTGGTCCTGAAATAAATCTAAAAGGAAATATTTTAGGAAAATTATTTGGTTTGAATATGGAAATATTTATTAACTGTTTTTTGAGTAAAATCCAGAAATGGATCTAAAAACTGAGTGATCATCACTGTAACAAGATGTTGGGATGTATGTGATATTCTTGAAATTAATGGTTTTAAGAAGGATTGGTAGTTAAAGAATGTGTATCTAAACTCTTTGACATACATATTTCAGAAGGAACAAAATCTGTTTGCAAAGTACTTTTTCAGAAAACGAGAAACAAGCTATTTCTGAATTCTTCATTCAATACGATTAATGCAGTCTCTAAATTTTTGGAACTAACTGTACCAGAGGGATCCCCGTCTCTTTGTTCCATGGATAAGGGACTGTGAAAAGGCAGATTGTCAGATTATTTGCACACTGCCTGCTGCAGCTTTGCAAAGAAACCAACTTAAAAACTAAAAGACCAAAATGGCTCATATTATATCTGCATGCATGAGGTTAGAGTACCAGTTTTTTTTTTTTAGCTTTGAGTTTTGTTTGCACAACCATCATTACCCTGTGCATCTCATGGCCAGAAATGGGATGGGTGGTTTAGGACAGATGTTTCATAGCCTCATTTTTATGACTTTTTTTTGGTAATTCTAAGTGGATAAAGAGTATTTCACCCACGATGAGGCATAAGCTTGATTTTTTTAAAAAATTATGGTGTTGGAAATTGGTTTCATCCAAAAAGATAGAATACTCTATTGTGTGAGCCTCACTTCTTGCCAGATTCAGCTGTGGAACCAGTTGTGTACTTGGAACTGCTGCTCCTTAGCTGATTCTTCAGGGCTTACCTGCCCACATATTGGGAATTCTAGGACCCATCTGTATGCATGCATGAATGCAGCACTCATCTGTCAGCCACAGGTCCTGCTTAAGCACTGACTGCAGTGGCACAGCGCTAAGGCTTGGGGATCAAAGATGAGTGAGACATGGTTCTCAAGGCCGGTGATCCACATTGGAAGTATGGCCCAGCTTCTAGATGGAATGGAGAGCAGAGTAGTGCTGACTCTCCTAAGATGAATTTGAGGCATCAGATACAGACTGATGGTATTTCTGAAAATATGGAGTGCATGTCTACATCAAGGCATCTCATCTCCTGCTTTTCAATCACCTATATTTTGTTGTATTTTAATCATCTATATGAGATATATGTTATGAATCAATCTTTGTTTTTATTTTGGTAAAGAAATAGAAGAAAGCAATTCTTTTCCAAATGTAAGATTGTAATTTATCAGGACTTAAAATGAAAGTGTTGATTACTGCTATAAAAACTGGAAAACAGTAGAAACACTAAATAGGTGAACATTAATGATCAGATGTTGCTGAAAAGATGCCGAGAAAAGTTTATTGAGTAGAATTGTTGTAATACCAAGTAACTTGGTATAATTGGAGAGCTAAGGCCATTTACAAAATGTGGTTTACATTCAGCTCTGAATTGTAGCTTCCTCAAAGCCCTTGGGTAGCAGAATTCCCAGCTGAGAAACAGGAGCAATAGAAAATGTAGATGGTGAATGAAGGTGTTAAGCAGACTTTTTAAAATCTTATGCTTTGCATTTGAAGAGAACACATGGCATTCTATCATGTTAAATTAATAAGCATAAATCATGCTAAGCAACTGACTTCCTTCTATCATGCCTCACTTCCAAAACTTCTCAGTCTTCCTTCTCTGCCTTCTCCCTGGTCTTAGTGAGAGATCTGCTCATTCATTTTGCTTTGGTGCAGTGTGCTTTTCTCCCCCTCTCTCCCTCCCCCTCTCTCCCTCACCCCCTCTCTCTCACCCCCTCTCTCCGTCACCCTCTCTCTCCCTCCCCCTCTCTCTCCGTCACCCTCCCCCTCCCTCCGTCACCCTCTCTCCCCCTCCCCCTCCGTCACCCTCCCCGTCACCCTCCCCCTCCGTCACCCTCCCCCTCCGTCACCCTCCCCCTCCGTCACCCTCCCCCTCCGTCACCCTCCCCCTCCGTCACCCTCCCCCTCCGTCACCCTCCCCCTCCGTCACCCTCCCCCTCCGTCACCCTCCCCCTCCGTCACCCTCCCCCTCCGTCACCCTCCCCGTCACCCTCCCCCTCCGTCACCCTCCCCGTCACCCTCCCCCTCCGTCACCCTCCCCGTCACCCTCCCCCTCTCTCTCCGTCACCCTCTCCCTCTCTCTCCCTCCCCCCTCCCTCTCTCTCCGTCACCCTCCCCCCGTCACTCTCCCCCCGTCACTCTCCCCCCTCCCTCCTCTCTCCTCCTCTTTCCCCCCCTCCCTCCCCCATCCCTCTCCCCCGTCCCTCTCTCTCCTCTCCCTCTCCCCTCTGTCTCGGATTTAGATGCTTGAGCTATAAAATCATTGGGCAACCTTTTTCATTTTTTTGTGTTGTTGCTGATATACTTCTCAAGCTCCCACTGCAGATTCCAAATTAAATAGCCACTGTGCTGCGCATGACCTCTGATCACCCTTCCTTACTAACCTGACTCCCCCATCAGAGTTACACTCTCTGCACAGTGCTTACTCCTCACTTAAATTGAAGTAAAGCTAAAATTTATATGTAATAAGATAGTGTTCACATCATTTCCACATTTTTTCCCCCCACAGCATGCACATTGCTGTCCCAGAGCTTCTATATCTGTTTCCCAGTTAAAATATCCATTTAACTTACCTTAAATCTTAGGGAATTTTGTGTCTAACTCCCAACTTTTAAATATGCAATACAGTGTTATTAACTATATGTGCCATGCTGTACATTATATCCATGTGATCGATTTATTTTTCAACTGGAAGTCTGTGCCTTTTGACTCCCTCCAACCATTTCACCTACCTCCCACCTGCATCTCTGGCCACAACCAATCTGTTCTCTGTATAAGCTTAGGGGTTTTTTTTTGTTTTTTAGATTTCACTTAGCATAATACCCTCTAGGTCCATCCATGTTGTTGCAAATGGCAAGATTTCATTCTTTTTTATGGCTGAGTAATATTCCATTGCTTGTATACACCACATTTTCTTTATCCATTCATTCGTCAATGAACATTTAGATTGTTTCCATACTTGGCTATTGTAAATAATGCTGTAATAAACATGGGTGTGCATATGCCTCTTTGAGTTAGTGTTTTTGTTTTCTTTGGATAAATACCCAGAGTGGAATTGCTAAATCATATGGTAGTTCTATTTTTAATTTTTCAAGAAACTTCCATACTGTTTCCCATTGTGGCTGCACCAAATACATCCCTACCAGCAGTGCCCAAGAGTTCACTTTTATCCATATCCTTGCCAGCATCTTGTCTTTTTGGGAATAGCCATTCTAACAGGTGTGCTCATTGGGGTTTTGATTTGCATTTCCCTCTTGATTAGTGATGGTGAGCATGTTTTTATGTACCTATTGACTACCTGTATGTCTTCTTTGGAAAAATGTCTATTCAGATCCTCTGCTCACTTTTTAAAAAATATGTTTTTATTGATTTCAGAGAGAGGAAGGGAGAGAGAGATAAACATCGATGAGAGAGAAACATCGATCAGCTGCTTCCCACGTGCCCCCTACTGGGGATCAAGCCTGCAACCCAGACATGGGTCCCTACTGAGAATCAAACTGGTGACCTCCTGGTGCATGGGGAAATGCTCAACCAACTGAGCCACCCCAGCCAGGCTTCTCATTTTTAAATTAGATTGTTTGGAGGTCTTTTTGCCCTAGGGTTGTATGAGTTCTTTATATACTTTGGATATTAACCCATTATCAGATATATCATTTGTGAATGTCCTCTCCCATTCAGTAGATTGCCTTTTCATTCTGTTAATGGTTTCCTTTGCTGTGCAGAAGTTTGATGTAGTCCCACTAGTTTATTTTTGCTTTTGTTGTCAAATCCAGACAATCATCTCCAAGACTGCTGTCAAGGATCTTTCTTCTTCTATGATTTTTATGGTTTCAGGTCTTACATTCTAATCAGTATTCCATTTTGAGTTATTTTTTTTGTGTATGGTGTAAGATAATGGTCTAGTTTCATTCTTTCGCGTGTGACTGTCCAATTCTCCCAACACTATAAATTGAAGATACTGTCCTTTCCCCATTGTATATTCTTGGCTCCTTTGTCATAAATTGACCATACTTGTGGATTTATTTCTGGGTTATTTTCTTTTCTCTTGATCGATGTGTCTTATTTTTATGTTACTATAGCTTTGTAATATAGTTTGAAGACAAGGACCATGATACTTCCTTCTTTGTTCTTCTTTCTCAACACTGCTTTGTATATTCATGGTCTTGTGGTTTCATACAAATTTTTGAGTTCTATTTCTGTGAAAAATGCTTTTGTATTCTTGATAGGGATTACATTGAGTACATGGATTGATTTGTGTAGTGGGGACATTTTAACAGTACAAACAACCCTTGGAAATATTGCAGGTTTGGTTCCAAACCATGCAGTAAAATAACTATTGAAATAAAGTAAGTCACATGAATTTTTTATTTTTTCAATGTAAGTTACACTATACTATAGTCTACTAAGTGTGCAATAATGTTGTCTAAAAAAGCAATGTGTATACCTTAAAATACATACTTTATTTCTAAAAAATGCTAACAATCATCTGAGCCTTTAGCAAGTTATAATCTTTTTGCTGGTGGAGGGTCTTGCCTCAATGTTGATGAAAACACAGTATCTGCAAAGTGCATGTATTCTTACCATCCATAAGCACAGAATATCTTTCCATTTATTTGTGTCTTCAGTTTCTTTCATCAGTGTCTTATAGTTTTCAGTGTACAGGTCTTTCACCTCTTTGGTTAAATTTATTTCCTGGTATTTTATTCTTTTTAATGTTATTTTAAGTGGGATTATTTTCTTAATTTTTCTTTTTGATAATTCATTGTTAATGTATAGAAACAGCAGGTTTTCATATATTGATTTTGTATCCTTCAACTTTACTAAATTCATTTATTAGTTCTAATAGGGGTTTTGGTGGAATCTTTAGAGTTTTCTATAGTATCATGTCACCTGCAGATAGTGACAGGTTTACTTCTTCCTTTCCAATATGGATGCCTTTTATTTATTTTTCTTGCCTAATTGATTCTGGCTAGGTCTTCTAATACTATGTTGAATAAAAGTGGCTGGAGTGGGTGTTGTCTTGTTAATCTTAGAGGAAAAGCTTTTAGCTTTTCACCATTGAGTATGATGTTAGCTTGTCATATATGGCCTTTATTATATTGAGTTACATTCAATATAATAAAGGCTAACATTCTCTTATACCCACTTTGTTGAGAGTTTTTATCATAAATGGATGTTGAATTTTGTCAAGTGTTTTTTCCTGCGTCCGTTGAGATGAACATATGATTTTTTATCTTTTATTTTGTTAATATTGTGTATCACATTGATTAATTTGTCCATATTCACCTATCTTTGGAATAAATGCATTGGTTATGGTGTGATCCTTTTAATGTATTGTTGAATTTGGCTTGCTAATATTGCGTTGAGGATTTTTGCAGCTGTGTTCACCAGGTTCATTACTCTACAATTTTCTTTTCTTGCAGCATCCTTGTCTGATTTTGGCATCAGGGTAATGCTAGCCTCATAAAATGAGTTTGGAAGTGTTTCCTCTTCTATTTTTTGGAAGAGTTTGAGATGGATTGTGATTAATTTGTCTTTGAAAATTTGATAAAATTCACCAGTGAAGCTGTCTGGTCCTGGACTGTGTTTTTTGGGAGATTTTTGATTACTGATTCATTCTCCTTACTAGTAATTGGTCTGTTTAGATTTTTGTATTTCTTCATGATTTAGTCTTGGAAGGTTGTATGTATCTAGAATTTATCTATTTCTTACAGGTTTTCTAATTAGTTGGCTTATAATTGTTCATAGTAGTCTCTTATGATCCTTTGTATTTCTGTGGGATCAGTGGTAATGTCTCCTTTTTCATTTCTGATTTTATTTATTTGAGTCCTCTTTTTTTTTTTTTTTTGATGAGTCTAGCCAAAGGTTTGTCAGTTGTGTTTATATTTTCAATAAACCAGATCTTAGTTTCACTGATATATTCTGTTGTCTTTTTAGTCTGTATTTAATTTATTTCTACTCTAGCCTTTGTCATTTCCTTCCTTCTATTAACTTTGGGCCTCATTTGTTCTTTTTCTTGTTCTTTGAGGTATAAAGTTAGGTTGTATATTTGAAATTTTTCTTGTTTCTTGAAGGTAGGCATTTATTGCTATTAACTTCCCTCTTAACACTGCTTTTGCTGCATCCTATAAGTTTTGGTGTGTTTTATTTCCATTTTCATTAGTCTCAGGTTATTTTTTATTTCTTTGTTAACCCATTGATTGTTCGGCAGCATGTTGTTTAATCTCCACATATTTATGAATTTTCCACTTTTCTTGTGATTGTGGTCAGAAAAGATGCTTGATATGATTTCAGTCTTCTTAAATTTGTCAATACTTGTTTTGTGGCCTAAGATGTGGTCTACCCTGGAGAATATGCCATGTGCCCCTGAGAAGAATGTGAAAACTGTTTCTTTTGGATGAAATGTTCTATATATATCTTAAGTTCATCTGGTCTAATGTGTCATTTAAGGTTGATGTTTCTTTAACATATCTGGATGATCTATTCATTGATGTAAATGGAGTATTAAAGTTTCCTAATATTATTATATTGCTGTGTATTTATCTCTATGTTTGTTAATAATTTGCTTTATATATTTAGGTGCTCCTGTGTTAGGTGCATAAATATTTGCAAATGTATTCTCTTGTTGGATTGACCCCTTTATCATTCTGTAACATCCTCCTTATCTCTTATTGCAGTCTTTGTTTTATAGTCAATTTTGTCCGATGTAGGTATTGCTACCCCAACTTTCTTTTGGTTTCTATTTGTGTGAAACATTTTTTTCTATCCCTTTACTTTTAGTTGTGTATGTTCTTACATCTGAAGTTAAGTCTCTTGTAGGCAGCATATAGATGGGTATTGTTTTGTTTTTATCCATTTCACCACTCTATGTCCTTTTATTGGAGAATTTAATCAATTTCATTTTAAGTAATTATTGATAGATATGTACTTATTGCCATTTTGTTAATTGTTTTCTGGCTGTTTTGTAGTTGCTCTGTTCCTTTCTTTTCCTGGTCTTCCTTTGTGATTTGATGACTTTCTTTATTGGTATGTTTTGATTCCTTTCTCATTATCTTTTATTTATCTCCTATAGGTTTTTGCTTGGTGGTAACCATAAGGTTTCATGTAACACCTTATATTTATGTTAGTCTGTTTTAAAGTTAGGTTGTTTTAAGTTGATAATAACTTAAGTTTGCGTGCATTCTAAAGCTCTGCACTTTTAACCCCACACACACATTTTATAATTTTGATGTCACATTGTACATCTTTTCATCTAGTATATCCCTTAACGAATTATTTTTAGTAACAGTTATTTTTACTACTTTTGTCTTTTAACCTTCACACTAGCTTTATAAGTGATTAATCCACAACCTTTACTATATATTTACCGTCACCAGTGAGATTTATACTTTCATATGTTTGATGTTACTCATTAATGCCCCCTTTTTTTTTTCTAGCTTAAAGAAGTCCCATTAACATTTTTTGTAAGGCTGGTTTAGTGCTGATAAATTCATGTAGCTTTTGCTTGTCTGGTAAACTCTTTATGAGTCCTTTAATTCTGAATTATAAGTTTACTGGTAGAGTATTCTGGGTTGGAAGTTTATCTTTCTTCTTTATAAACCAGTCAGGAACTCTTACCTTCTTTAACTTAAATCATCAACTTTTTCTTTCTTTTTCTCTTTGAAAAACACGAAGTATATTTCTAGAATTTTGCCAAAAGGGTGTTGCCCTTTTCAAACTCTCTATTATAATCTGGCTTTAAATGAATTTATGGTGATACCAACTTTAATATTCCGAGCTGAGGATGAAGTTGAAACTTTAACAAGATATAATGGTGCTAATTGATTGTAATAGACTTGTTTATTTACAACACATAAATTTTTTTCCATTACAACAAATTGATTGTAATTGTTTGTTCAAGTATAATCCCTAATATTGTTCACATTAAAGAGATCTGAAGGCACAAAATAATTGTGTTTCCTTAAGAAAAAAATTATTCCAAGTGATTTCTTTTTCATTAATCCTCACCCAAAGATATTTTTTCCATTGATTTTTAGAGAGAGTGGAGAGAGGGAAGGAGGGGGGAGGGGGGAACATCAGTATGAGAGAGGCACATCAATCTGTTGCCTCCCGCATGCACCCGACTGGGGCCTGGGATTGACCTATAACCCAGGTATGTGCATGCCCTTGACCGTGAATCAAATCCTCAATCCTTCAGTGTGTGGTCCGACATTCTACCACTGAGCAACACTGGCCAGGGCCCCTTAATGATTTCTGATGGCTAGTAATTATATATTTGGGGAAAAATATAATCACCAAAGGAAATACCAAATAATTGTAAAGTAGTCAGTCTTGAGGAGAAGAATTTAGAGAGGATGGAGGTGGGAGCACGAATAAAATGTCATACCTGGTAATTACTCCAAACCCTCAAGAAGCATGCTAAAATGTATACTATAACTTTGTGTTTTTTATAGCTTGCTTATGACATTAATAAAACAAAGAAACATTTGTTGAGCACATACTGTGAACCAGGAATGTCCTAAGAATTAGAGGGATCAAAGATAATTAAAACATTTTCTGTCTCACTGGGATGAGACAAGCTGATAAATCCTGTGGCAGGTAAATAGTTTAATAACCATAATTGAGTTGTTGCAAAATCCACTATGAAATAAAATCAGATTTTTAAATTATTTTTTTAAATATATTTTTATTGATTTCAGAGAGAGGAAGGGAGAGGGAGACAGAGTTGAAACATCAATGATGTGAGAGTCGTCATTAATCAGCTGCCTCCTGCACAGCCCCGACGGTATCGAACCGCCATCTCCTGGATCCTAGGTTGATGCTCAACCACTGTGGGGCAAAATTCAGATTTTTTAATTCAAAATATATATTGTAAACAAAAGCTTTTTAATTTAGCTTTTAATATATAAAATAGGGAAAAGATTAAAACAGTGATTTCATTTATAGAAAACAGTTGAAATTGCTGTTAACTTTATTGTGCTGTTACTGAATTAATAGAACTTCTAACACTTCTGAAAGCTCATAGACACTCAAGTTGTAAAAGACCTTTTTTAAAAAAAAATTTTTTTGTTTAAAGGTGGGGAGAGAGACACAGAGACAGAGACATCGATTGGTGCCTCTCACATGGGTGTGTGAATCCACCACCTCTGGTATATTGGATGACACTAAAACCAATTGAGCCGCACCAGCCAGGGCTTTAAAAGACCTTTATGTGTTCAAGAGCAAGTCATGTTTATTACATTTCAGACTATATATTGTACCCTGGATGATACTGAGGAAAAGTCTGGCACTGGGGTGAAGGGATTTAAAATCTGCCAAATTCTTCAAAGCTGGTCATCCTTTTAGAAGTGTTTTTTCTAAATCCTGCTTTGTGCTCATTTTTTCTAGAGTTCAAAACTTTAAAATAATTGAAAATATTTACCAGTATCTTTATCTAGGTTCAACAGTTCCTCTCCTAAAACCCTGAGGTTAGAAAAATTCGAAGTTGAGAAACATAGGACTTGGGGAGGGAGAAGGGTCAGGCCCTTTAAAGCCTGTCTTACATACCCTTTACATTCATTACAGTTGCACAAGACAGAACTCATTAACAGAGGAAATATATGTCATTTTGCACAACATAAATTAGCAGTAGCACACTGTTGCTGTGGTCTTTGCCCTCCTTTACTCCCCAGAAATTTTCCCCATAACTTCTGTGGTAATTGAAATTCTCTATGGCTTTGCTGTTGGCACTTTGCACTCTTAAGAGTATTTGTATTAGCACTATATTCCAGTGTTCAGTCTTCTCAGCTTTTGTGAGTCAGAGCTGCTGGCTTTTATTTCCCATCTTGATTCCAGGGACTCAGTATAACTTACTTGAAGGCTTAAAATGAAAAAGTAATACTTTCTATATAGTTCAATGTGCACATTATACATAGCTGAAAAGTCTTGTGTCCAATTACTTGTGTCTTTATAATTTGTGTTGATAGGCAAACTGTGGACAAGAAGTATGAAGGTTGCTTACAACATTCTGCATAAATTAGGTACAAAGCAGGAACCGATGGTGCGACCTGGAGATAGGGTAAGTGAAGTTTAATTTATTACATCTGCAAAACACATTGACTTATGTGGAAAAGATGCCCATGGTTATAAAGTTTGAGAGTCCTGTGTCTCCTAAAACTAACACTACTAAATAAGATTTTTTTATCATTTACTATGAACCAGGAACAATTATGTAACAAGTAATTTAATCTTGAGCAACTCAGTGGGCTTAACTAGAGTACTTCTCACATTTTTTCCACAAGTTCACTCGGACTTGAGAGGTTAAGTATCAAAATCAGATGCAGGCACAGAACTAGTGAGTGGCATAGCCAGCACTCATACCATTTCTGTCTGACCCCAAAGCCTGTGTCATATATTGCCTCCTAGTTTGAAAAATACTGTGTTGTCCACCTGAGCAGGCAGGGCAATTATATTTAACACTTTTCTACATTAGTCAAAGAGATTGACAATCCAGACAGCGAACTGCTAGTACCATTCCTTTCCCAGCATTAAATTTCGTGATATACGCCACTGTCTTTCACTTAAATGCAAATTTTTATTCTTATTGCAATCTAATAAGTTAGAGAAGATGATACTGGTATTTCCATTTCAATGTGACACAGCAGGTGTAATAATCTTGCCCAAGTTTTAGATGTGGGGCTGAGTATAGAACCCAGTTGTCTTGCTTTTTTTCCTTATGCTGCTATGTACCTGAGATGCCATAAGACTGGGTTATCCTACCTGCGCCCAAAGGACTCCAAGTGAATTTTATAAAAATATCATTGTAGAGTACCATAACCCAATAAGAAAACAAGCTATGATTTACTTAAGAGATAATATAAAGACACTCTAGGATTCTGTGGTAGACTATGATTCTTTCCAGTTTTTTATTTAACAGGTTTAGCCTTTAGCTTGTCAATTAGAGGCCTCACACTTACTGATTATAAAACTTACTAAACAAAGGTACAGTAATCAAAATAGTGTGGTACTAACATAAAGACAGACATAGACCAATGAAATAGAGAGCCCAGAAATAAATCCTCGCATATAGGGTCAAATGATTTTCCATAAAGATGCTAGACATTAAATGGGGAAAGGATAGTTTATTTAACAAGTGGTGCTGGGAAAACCAGATATCTACAAGCAAAAGAAGTTCTTTAACCCTTTCAACACATACAAAAAATTAATTCAAAATATATCAAAAACCTAAACATAGGTACTAAAACATTAAAACTTTTAGAATAAAACATAGGGTAAAACCTTCATGACATTGGATTTGGCAATGACTTCTTGGATGTGACATCAAAAGCCCAGGCCAAAAAAAATAAATTTATAAATTGGACTTCATCAAAATGGAAAAAAAAAAAACTTTTTTGCACCAAAGGACACTACTGAAAATGCAAAGGCAACATAAGAAATGGGAGAAAATGTTTGCAAATCATATGTCTGATAAGTGATTAGTACCCAGATTTTACAGTATAAAGAACTCCTACAGCTCAGCAACAATAACCAACACTAAAGGGAAAAAAAATCAAATAATATGTGCCCCCCTATATTCATAGCAGCATTATTTACAATAGCTAAGATCTGGAAACAGCCCAAGTGCCCATCAGCAGATGAGTAGATAACAAAGCTGTGGTGCATTTACACCATGGAATCCTAGGCAGCTATAAAAAAGAAGGATCTCTTACCCTGTGAGACAACATGGAGGACCCTGGAGAGTATTATGCTAAGTGAAATAAGCCAGCCAGAGAAAGACAACTATCACATGATCTTACTCGTATGTGGAATCTAATGAACAAGATAAAGTGACAAACAAAATAGATCCAGAGACATGGAAGCATGCAACAGACTGACAATTCTTAGGGAGGGGGTTAACCAAAGAACTTATATGCATGACTTATGCACACAATGGTGTAGTGAAGGGGTGGGAGTGGGGAGGAAGGGGTCAATGGGGGAAGAAAGGGGACATCTGTAATACTTTCAACAATAAAGATAATTTCTTTTTTTAAGAAATGGGCAAAGGACTTGAATAGACATTTCTCTGGAGATTTACAAATGGCCAATAAGCACATGAAAAGATACTCAGCATCACTGATCATTAGGGAAATGTACGTTAAAACCACAATGAAATACCACCTCATATCCATTAGAATGGCTACTACAAAATTAGAAAATAAGTGTTGGCAAGAATGTGAAGAAATTGGTACCCTCATGCATTGCAGTAGGAATATATAGTAGTGTAGCTGCTGTGGAAAACAGTATGGTGGTTTCTTAAAAAATTAAACATAGAATACCATATCATCCAATAATTCCACTTAATTTTCAAAATAATTGAAAGAAGGGACTTGAATAGATATTTCTACACCAATGTTCATAGCAACATTATTCACAAAAACCAAAAGGTGAAAGCAACCCGTGTCCATAGATGAATGGATAACAAAATGGTGGAATATATATATATACACACAATGGGATGTTATTCAGCCTTTAAAAGGAAGGAAATTCAGGCAATGCTACAACATGGATGAACCTTGAAGACATTCTGTTAAGTGGAATAAGCCAGTCACAAAAGGACAGATATTATATGGTTCCACATATATGAGGTACTTAGAATAGTTAAATTTATAGAGATGGAAGAATGATGGTTACCAGGGGCTGGGGGAGGAGCATGGGAGTTTCTGTTTAATGGGGATAGAGAAGAACAAAAAGCTCTAGAGATGGATGATGGTGATGGTTGTACAACAGTGTGAATGTATTTAAATCTACTGAATTGTACACTTGAAAATAGTTGAGATGAACTTTGTTATATATAGGGTGTCCCTAAAAAATACATATACACACTTTGAATAATTATAAAGGCAGTGTTTGTTAAAATACATTTCATTTTCACAGTTGAACTATCTGTTGTTAAAGTGTGTATATTTTACCACAATAAAAAATGTCAGTTGTAACATATTTCCTTATCTATAATTTGGTCATACTAATACTCTTAGTATTTTTTAAAAGAATTCTTTTGTAGTATTGCCTGCAAATTCTTGAAGTTCCCTTATAATTACAAAATAAACAGGGTGGGGTGGGGTGTGGCACTGTGAGGGCACAGTTTGATAGCATAAAGTATGTAAAGGAATTTTTTTGGTCAGTGGCTGGTTTGTGTTGTATGAGGGAGACTACTTTTCTAAATTATTCTTTGATTATTATTTGTGGCGGTGACGTGGCCAAGATGGCGGTTGGGAAGATGGCTGCCCTACGGCCCCGCCAGAGAAGAGTTCGAGATCTTGGATGCGAGCCACCTGCTGGGCTGGGGGACCTGCAGAGTGTGGCTTGGCCACGGGCAGTGGCGGAGGGCTGGTCAATGCCCTTCCTGACCCTGGCGTGCAGGACCACAGGCAACCTGCCATTGAGATGCAGGAGCTCGCAGGAGAAAGGAAGATAACAATGTCTGGCACAAAAGCCATCAACAAAAATATCAGCATTGTGGGTAATAAAAAATACAAATACTTAACCAGGGCGGACCCCCAGATTTGCAAGTGCGATGAACAGCCATGCCAGACTCGGGTGATGACAGAATGGACCCCGTGTTCTCGAACCTGTGGAAAAGGGATGCAGAACAGACAAGTGGCATGTACCCAAGTACTGAGCAGTGGAACCCTGATTAGGGCCCCGGAGAGGGACTGCATGACCGCGTGGGAGGCGGGAGTGTGGTCAGAGCGCTAGGTCAGGTGTGGCAGAGGTGTCTGTCCCTGGACTGTGAGGTGTACTACTAACCCTAGAAAGAAGTGCGTTCTCTCCACCAGACCTAGGGAGGCTGAGGGCTGGGGGGATTATTCAAAATGCTTTCTGTAGTGAATGAGTGACTAGTCTAAACCCACCGTAGAAACTTCAGAATTTGTTTCAAAAAATTGTTCCCAGCACCAACACACACACTGGAGTCAAAGCCCCTCTTTATGAGCTTCGCTAGCTCCGCCCCCTCCACTGTCACCATGGAAATGTGGCTAGGGAGTTGCCTACATTCCACATTCCATATTCCAAGCTGTGAAAGAGAGTAAAACAGGCTCCAGCAGGCTCTAACCTGCTGGAGACGAAAGAGTGAAAGGATGCGGAAGCAGCATCCTATGCTAAACTGGCGCGGGAGCCTGCCCGAGACAGTGGTGAAGATCTGGCATCGTGGGGAACTGGACTCCCAGTGGCCTAAGGAGGACGAGCTCGATGCAGTGAAAACGAACCAGGGGACTCAGAGGCCCCGAATCCTGAAACAGCCTGAAGAGTTGAGATCCCAGAAGCTGAAGCCAGACCCCAGTGGCAGGGAGAAAACCATACAGTTCACTTTCAATACCCAGGAAGTGGAAACCACAGCTTCCAGGGACCTGAGTGCCTGTGCTGCGCCACCTGGGACCTCGGTGCCTCTGAGGTCTAGAGAGCCCACCAGGACCGCGATGCAGTTGAGGTCTGCAGCTCCCACCAGGACCGCCATGCAGTGGACATCCAGAGCACCCACCAAGGCTGCGGTGCCAGAGAGGTCCAGAGAGCCCACCAGAACCACAGGGCCACTGAAGCCCAGACCGCCAACCAGGACCATGGTGCCACTGAAGTCTGGAGTGCCCGCCAGGACTGTGGTACCACCAAAAACGGAAGCACCAACCAGGACTGCAGTGCCACTCAAGGCAGATCCAGTCAGTATCCAGGTAAACTGGGACCCACAGGGGTTCTGGGCAGTGGACACAAGTGCTAAGCTCAGACCCCAGGAGCCAGGAATATTTCCCACAAGGGAGGACGTCAGTAGTCCCCCTGTGTTGTATTTTCGTTTAATAAATGATTTTTTGAAGCCAGAGAAGCCAACAAAGGCAGCAATGGGGCTCATAAAAGAGACAGTGGAAGTAATGAAGCTGGACCACCAAATAAGAGAAACCCAAATCCAGCAAAAAGTGGCAAGGGAGGAAGCTGGGCTATTACTCAATGAAAAGTTACCTTTCCAGGCTGGCACTAAAGTCCTGCTAGCAAACCTGACCAACAAAGCTAAGGAGTATAGAAGGGAAATTGAAAATCAGTGGAACAACTATGCACAAGAAAGTGGTGAGATCCTACAAACGGAACAAGAATTAGCCTCCAAATATGCAAGACCAACTTCAGAGCTTAAAACAACACAGTTCTTGGGGAAGGAAAAGCTGGAATACAATCTGAAGCAGCAGTTGGAAACAGTGAGGGACATTTCACTGGTAAGGGAGAAACAGCAGAGAGAATTGCAGACATTACAGGAGAAGCTAAAGAAAGCCCGTGCTGAGACAGCTGCAAAGGCCCACATCCGGTACCTAAAGGAAAAAGCATTATTGGAGAAACAACTGAATGAGCCAGCCCTGAGCATGTTGGGAAAGAGAGAAGAAAAGGAGCTGAAAAGGAAGGCCCAGGTCATAGAAGTAGCAGCAGAGAGGCATGCTTCTGAGTTGCGCCACCTCCAAACAGAGAGCCAGGAGTTACACAAAGAGTTAGAACAGCAGTCCTGGGAGGAAAGGACCCCCCAAAACTGGTTAAAACTTCAGAAGCAGCATCTGCAGAAACATTGGACTACGAAGTGCTTATCAGAGAAGCAAGGACTACAACAGGCTGCTCCAGGACTACAGCAGGCTGCTCCAGGACTACAGCAGGCTGCTCCAGGACTACAACAGGCTGCTCCAGGACTACAGCAGGCTGCTCCAGGACTACAGCAGGCTGCTCCAGGACTACAGCAGGCTGCTCCAGGACTACAGCAGGCTGCTCCAGGACTACAACAGGCTGCTCCAAAGAACAGAAGAAGTTCTTCCCTAGCCACGGAATCGACTCATTCCACAGTAGCTTCTAAACTGTCACAAATTAAATAAGGACTGGAGCAAGTATTCTTAGGTGCTGCATAAACATGGTTAGGAAGGTTTTTGGATCTCATTGCTATTGTAAAATATCCATCGTGATGTGTTAGTGTGAAGGATTAGGTGCTTTTTTCCAGCCAGACTGCTAGATATTTTTGTGAACAGCTTCCCTTAATTAGGTTTTTCTTTAATTAGCTCTTAGTAAACAGGATGTTTCGCAAACCTTCATAACCTAATACCATTTGCCAAACACTCATACATGAAATGAAGTTGAGAAAACCACCTTAAGGAAGTGAAAAGAAAACAGTTGTGTGATTTATTTCATCTAACTGAATCAGATTTCTTTATAGAAAAAGCACCTTTAAGGATAGCATCTCAGATTGACTTTATATAGTGCTTTCGGCTTTTTAAACAGCCAACATCAGTTTACCCTCATTCCTTTTGGCCAACTCAGCACAAAGGCAAAATGTTTTTAAGTGTTCTTTAAATTTTGGGCAAGTGACCAGGTAGCCCTTTCTATAGTTTGCTCATGAGTGAGAAGGTATTCTATCAAGATCAATAAACGCTAGGCAGAACGACCTTTTGTCTGATGCAGCCCTTACAATTTTAGCTTTCAATACATTGAAAAGGGAAGATAGAGGAGACATACATTATGTCAACTCTTTTGGAATTTTTTTTCTGTGAAGAAATACCTTTAGAATTAATAAGGTGGTTGAATGCCTCTGCTTGTTTTTAGTTTATTTGTTTGTGATGTGTGGTTTTTTTATATCAAAATAAAAATTTTAAATATTTGACAACTTTAAAGAGTGTTGTGCCATCCATTTCCCTAGCAACACCCTAAATTCTAAGATGACATGATTCCTTAATGTTAAATATAGTAAGTACTTTAGTTTTAGGTCCCCTATTACATTTTCTTACTGTGTGTACACTTAATAGTGCATGAAATATCTTTTGTAATTAACATGTGCCATATATTTATGCCTATTTAATAGAACTGGGAATAGGATTTTAAATTACTATAGCCTTTTAGGGGTTTTTGGTTTTTTTGGGGTTTTTTTTTTTGCATTTATGACCTATTGATGGTTAGACCAGTGATTTATTTGAATGCTTAATTCTAGTATAGGAATATAATCCTGTATTTTAATATTCCTTTTCTATGGGGGAATTTAATCAACTGTATGTTTTCCAGAAATTGTCAGTAATGAAAAACTTCAAAATAACTTTCTTGAATTTTATTTTATTGATGTATAAAAGGAATTTCTTTAAATTGCATTACAGCCCAGCTGGCGTGGCTCAACAGTTGAGCATAGACCTGTAATCCAGGAGATCTTGGTTTGATTCCCAGTCAGGGCGCATGCCTGGGTTGTGGGCTTTGTTCCCAGTTGGGGGCATGCAGGAGGCAGCCAGTCAGTGACTCTTCCATCATTGATGTTTCTATCTCTCTCTCTCTCTCCCTCTCCCTTCCTCTCTCTGAAATCAATACATATTTAAATAAATGAATAAATTAAATAAATTGCATTCCAAAAAGACTCTCCCTCAATGTGCCTTTAACTTCTAGCTTTAACAATTTTTCTGTTAAATATGTAGTTTCTATATTAAATAAGCATTTTGTTCTGGGGGGGAAAAAAAAAAAAGCCTACTTGGGTTTAAAATTATTTTATTTATGTGGTTAGTATCTGGCATGTGTGTATAAATACTTATTAAATAAGCATATAGGAGTATAGTGTTCAATTGGTAATAACCTTCTGTTGCAGTAAATGATTCTTGGAAAATCATTTTTGGAAGAAACATAATTTTTTCCAGAATAATGAACATTCAGTCCTTAGCAGGAAAATTGTAGTCACTTTTCATGCAGGTCACCCTATTAATGCAGTTTGGGGATACCTTCTTGGGTTTTGAAAAAGGCATTAAAGGGCCTAAGCTGAATAGGTTTCAGGATGTTGTAGGAGGAGCTGTGGAAAGGTTACAAGACTTATCACATGAGAAGCCTACCTTCAGGGAGCTTGCAGTCGTTTTTTAAAAAAATAGACAAATTGATAATTAGCTTTTCTATAAATTGGAAAGGGATACAGTTCCCCAAAAGAGATGGCTAGTGATACAGCTGAACTGTTTGGGAAGGAGAGAGAAATCCTCTTTCATTTAGGGAGCATCTGGTATCTGAGAAGTTTTGTCAGGGTGAAAAAGTAAGGCTGTGAGCTCTTGGTCTGGTTCAGGAAAGAGAGTGTGAAGGAGCTGGGGTTGGGGGACAGAATGTAGTTTTCCAATGAAGGCAAGCCAGGCACTTGAACAGTAGGGCTGGGTGTGGAAGGAAGATGGAATCAGCTTAACAAGATTAAACCTTAGCAAACAACAGGTGGGCTCCTGCCTCTTGAGTTTTCAATGTCTCCTTTGCTCTGTGGGTAATTACATGCCATGAGATTTCAAAGGAATACACAGAGGTCAAATGAAGGGAAACTGGATTTATGGTACAGTTGAAATCACTGTGGAGGCACCAAAAAACAGGACTGTGACTGATCCAATATTAAAGGAGAACAGTGAGATGATGAAAGTACAGACTTGCCTTCAAACAAACAGAAAAATATATATATCATTTTTTATTCTAAAAGAGCCTTTAGGTATTTGACCCTTTTCTATCCATTATTTTTATGTGGTTGAGCGCTTCTTACAATGTACAGTTTTATATTCTGCTTTTATTCATTTTACATTAATATAACATTTCATCCTATCTTACCTCTGCAAGGTTATATAATATGGCATTATCAGCATAAACTGTAGTGATAAAGCAGGGGGATTTTTAAATCTTAGATCTAGTTGATCTTCCTTTGAGCAGAGCTGGGATGGCAGCCAGACTCAAACCTTGGAAACAGGATTGATACACAGTCCGGCTCTGGGATGTTACCTCGTTTCTCTCTGTTCTCTGCTCATGAGGCCTCCCACCTGCAGAACAGGTATATTTTAGGAAGAACAAGCCAGTACTTAACGGCTTTTATGACTAGGTGACACCATCAGTTTCAGATGGAGCTTCGGTGTCCTGCTTTTTTATTGCAGTTTGATCAGCTTCCTAAAACATTTTGGTCTACTTCAGGGAAAGAAGTCATGTGGCATTGCTGCCCTGGAAGATTTGCAGACATTTAATAGAATATTGTTGCTTTGCCGGGTCCAGATCTAAAGACAGATGCTGTCAACTCTCAGCCCACCAGTTGAAGCAGAATACCTGAGGCTAATGCACACCTCAGATGTTTTTTTAAAATAATTGGTTCATATGCGTAGACATACAAATATGTCCTTTTATTCCTCCTTGAAAGTCCTATTGATGGTAGCCTGCCATCTGTCTGGGTTCTGTTGAGACAAAATAAGGATTAATATTCAGTAATTATTTCACAGGATATATGAAATAAAATTAATCAGTAGTGCAGAATGGCTTTTATTGGCCTTTCAGTTTTGTCTGACTCTCATTTAGATGATTTTAGTAAACTTAAGGAATTTTTCACAGAGAAAGGAAATGTTCCCAAAATTAATTTTGTTTCCACTGGCCATGCTATTAAATTGCCAATATGTCCAAATTTAAGATATAGCTTGTTTCATTTGCAGCTGCATCCTAATCCTTTTATGCTACCCTGTTTCTTTAGATATTTGAAATAGAGTGTTTTATCCAACTGTTCATGACACAACTACTAACTTCTAGTTAGGACATTTTTTTAAGAAAAATTTGTTTAAATTTCAAAGTATGCTAGTGCAAAAATGATATGCATGTGTTACATCATGGGATATATGTGCTTTGAAAACACACCAAACTTATAAGGAAGAATATCGCCGATGCTACGGCAGCATGTGAGAGGAACTCATGTTAAAATGAAGCAAAATCCTGGAGAGTATTGTGGAGAATCCAGAAACAGGACTTTTTGAGATCCTAAAGCAAACTTTCTTTTTTTTTTTTTTTTTTTAATATATCTTTATTGACTTTGGGGAGAGAGAGAGAGAGAGAGAGAAACATCAATGATGAGAGAGTCATTGATCGGCTGCAGCCCGCAACCCGGGCATGTGCCCTGACCAGGAATCGAACCCTGATTGCCTAGGATCCTAGGTCGACGCTCAACCACTGAGCCACACCCCACTGGGCCTAAAGCAAGAGACTAGGTCGGGCTACTCCAGAAGGCACACTGGGGTAGCAGGAGGGCAAGTTAAAGCTACATTCAATTAGCTACACTGCTCACACTAGAATGAGCTTCAGATGAATTTAAATCAGATGAAATATTTTTTAAATGATAGGTGATAAAGAAAAAGCTTAACAAATGTACTTAAAACATTAAATGCACCAATAAAAATTAAAAGACTATTATACCAAGAAGTCTTTGCACCAAATGTAAGAGTTAATACTATCAAATTTATTTAAAATTTATCCAAATTTTAGGGGTACTGTCAAAACACTAACAGATAGGTAGGCAAGGGAAATGAAAAGCAGTTCATCTGAGGAAGGGTACTTAAAAGCCATCCCATGGAAAATTGTTTATCACTAAGATACCCTAAGGACTATAAGAAAACATATTCTAAAATCATACTATCCATTATTTGGTTATTTGGATGGTAATTTAAGTTAACCTGGCTTTTAGAACCTTTACCACAAAGCTAAGATGTAGGTTCTAGTGTTCTCGTTTTTCACATGAGAAAACTAAGGCTTAGAAGAGCTAAAACTGTGCCTGAGATCCCAGAGCTAAACCTGACCAGGATCTGAATAGAGTCCTATGTGGGTCCAGCTGCCAGCCTAGCACCCTAGTAAGGAAGCTCCCAGAATTCAGTCATGATTATGAAGACTACCAGGGCTTTTTCATAAAGCCTTTGTTTTAAAAAGTGGAAAACAATAGTGTATGCACTGTAGTTTCTTCTATATAACAATATGTCAATATAGAAAAGATACAAAAAATAAGGATGGTTGTATTCTGGTACAGACTTACAGATGACTTGCTAATATGTTTACGTTTCACAGGCATTAAAGGAAAAGTATATGATACTTAGTAAATTGTGTCTTCCTAAAATGCATTTTTAAGTAAGGCACCTAATTTTTTTTCCAGCATTCATTCTGTGGTGGGTTGTATCCTTTCATGGTATTTCCAAAGTTGTGTTAATGGTAAATCTACCCCATCCCCCTGTGTCTGTCCAGGTGGCGCTGGTGTTCCCCAACAACGACCCTGCTGCATCCATGGTGGCCTTCTACGGCTGCCTGCTGGCCGAGGTCGTTCCTGTGCCCATAGAAGTACCACTCACGAGAAAGGTAAAGAACACGTTGTTTCATTAAAGCCTGTTAATGGGAATTACAGGCTTGGCTGCACTGGAACATTCTCTTATGAGGTCAGAATGTGCAGACGGCTGATTTGAAAGTGGCTTTTCATCTCAGCAGGGTGTGGATCAAGAGGAACAGAGAGGTTTTTCCTTGTTTCTGAGGCTGTCAGGTTTTCAGCAGTTATCTCAACAAAGGGGCCAATAACCTCATATTCATTTAGCTTCGTGGTTTAGCAGGAGCAGTGTCTCAGGGACAAAGCTTCTGTGCATTGTAACACCGTTGAGCCAAGTAATTGTCAGTAAAGCAGGTGTTTGAGTATCTTTTTCTTCAGCAGTTATTGCTTTCATTCAGGTATTTGGATGGTATCAAGTCCCAGGTTCACCTACAATTTGTCAGATCTTATTCTGTAATTATAAGTAGCTAATCTTGCTCTTAAAATGATAGCGTCATATGTAGTCCAGTATAAGAAGGAACATTGTACTGTCCTACGCATCAGTGTAGGTTTCCTTGTCCATGTGAATGACTTGCTCTCCATACTCCATAGCTGTGGTAACTGTAGGAAGAAAGATAACGGGAGGAGACCCTATAGGGTTGACACTGATGGCCACCAAAAACAGATGGTCTGACATTGTCCAAGGATCCTCAGCTGGCAGCCATGGACTGGTCCCCTCTGTTACTCAGGCTCTGTGACTTCAGAACATGACATTTGTTGTGTTAGAGAACTTCTCTTCATTTTAAATAAATGAACCATTGACTCAAATACAGTTGAAAAGGGGGTAGGATGTGCACATGAACGTAGGTGATGACGTGAGTATTTCCTCTTTGTACCAGTTCTGTTCCCACTGGACTTGTCTTAAAATAATGGGCCTAATGAGAACCAAATTTTCTGAATCTTGAATGTTGCTTAGTGAACCTGACCGAACATTTATTCTCTGTTCTAATTCTTGGAGTGAGAGGAGAAGCTCATTTTTCCCTTAAGGATACCATAGCAGAAAAGGTCAGTGTTCCACGATGTTTGGCATGGGGAGGAGTGAGAGGAGTGTCCACGCATCTGTGCCAGGACAGGCCTTGAGTGGTCACAGCAGACCTGAGAAAGCCAGCACCCTCTTGAGATGGCTGAGTGGGTCTTTTAAGGCCAGCTGTAAGCAGAGCACATCTGTCTGCCCGTGAAATTAGACGGAGCCAGAATTTCTTCTTCACGGACATAGGCTTTGCCACTGGCATGTGAGTCTGACAGGAAAATAGCAAGGCCTTCAGGGTGGGGATCAAATGTGCATATTCTAAGTAAGATAGAACCAGAAACAAGATGGGGCCTGTGGGCTGCAGGAGTCAGCCAACTAGGGCCAGCCTGTCAGCACAGCCTGTCAGCACTCACTTCCTCTCCTTGGAATTCTAACACACCAGCCATTTGTTTGCTTTAGTAAAGGTTTTCAAATACCCCATTAAAATGAAATATCTCTAGAAGGGGTAACATCAATATTGTCACATTTTTTACAACCTCATGATCAGTCATGGAATCTCTACCTCAGGAAATCAGAAGTAGTAAGGAGACCATGGGAACCAGGCATTGTGGGGAGGGACATGGGCTGCCCAGGGGCTACCATCACCCAGCCAAAGTATGTGTGCATGAAAGTGTGAGCCCCACGCGTGGGATTTATTTTAAAATACTCTGGTCTGCATGTACATGTGTATGTGTTCGGGGTGAGACCAGATTTGTTAAACATTGATAGTTGTTGAAGCTGGAGAATAAGTTCATGGGATTTCTTTTGCCTTTTCTCTATATTTGTGTGTGTGCTCGAAAATTTCCATTATAAGTAAAAAGTTAGACATCATCTTTTTATTGTCATATAGATAAGTTATATGTATATCACAAGTTTGTCTTAGTTTTGATAAGTAGAATGTTTTGTGCCCAATTTCTTTGATCCACCTGGTTCCATTGCCATTGATCATCTTTAAGCATGTTGGTCTGCAGCATTTTGTGTTGACGCTGCATCAGTGTCCATCTCTCCATCACGTCTTATTGTCTTTTTCGCTTCCTGAGAGCTAACCAGCAACTAGTTGGTGATTTGGGTGGGCAAGGAACAGAATTGGATAAACTGCGGCTAGTTGTTGTGGAGCCACAAATAAAAAATGAGTTCAAGAAAGAGGTTTACCATGAACTTAACTTCTTGTTTATTAAAGAGAGAATCCTTTTTATGGGTGTGATTGATGCTTGCTGGTGGGGAGACTGAGATGGGACCGGGGTGGATGATGATTGATTAACATGTCCACGTGGCCTGTCTAATGCTTGAGAAGTTACTTGTCAGAGAGGCAGCTGTGAGGCAAAACCTCCTAGGAAGTGACATAATTAGTCAACTCTCTACATATTGGAGAAAGATTGAAAGTGAGAGGAAGGTTTGAACTCTGGTGAGGTCCAGCTTTTCTTGGCAGCTAAAAAAAAAATCATTACTGAGATTTTGTGATAGGGGAACTGACCATCCTTGACAGCCAGCATAGCTCTTCAGAGGAAGGGCCGCCTGCAGACCAGAGCACCCTCACTCCCAGGAGAAAAGCACAGAGAACACAACACAGCAGGTGTGCACACTAGGAGGGGGTGTCATCACATTCTTCCTGAGACGTAGCAGCTGCCTCCCTGAGTTGGCTGGTGGCACATCAGGCCAGATGGAGGCAGGCTTACAAGGCCTGATGTGAGAGTACCATGTGAACAGCTGCACAGGGCAGTTCTGCTCCAGGCTCTGGGTTCAAGCATGTGTTTGTTTAGGGGTCTTGGTGCATGAAGGAGATTCACAGGCTGCCCTAAAAGCAAGTGATGGAGTTTCATTTCAGCCCAGTGGGGGTGAAGCAGGCAGAGCTGTTCTGTGAAGTTGACATTTGACTGGAACTCTCAGTAGGAATTGTCCGGATGACGAGAATGAGAAGCTTCTTCCAGACAAGGAGAGAAGGCATGAAGCCTGAATTTTGCGCTGAACTGTGGCATCCTGTTTCCAGTTTCTCCTCTTCTCACATGGTCTCTTGTCTCTTGTCTCTTCCTCTGTATTTTAGGTGTCTTTTATCTTTGTGATTCCGTTATTTTAGAAATCAAATCACAAGCAGGTGTTGGAAAGACAGGATTCAAGGAACATCATGCCTCTGCTGAGAGTGCCAAAATCAGAGCGTGGGCCCTCAGCGTGGGCACCAGCCCTTGGCAGGTCAGGGCAGGTACCCGCTGGTGTCCTCACTCCCAGTCCATCTTACTGTAGACAGTCTGGCAAACTCATGCTCACCAAAAAACACATTCCTGCTGCCAAACCTGCTCTCAGAACCTGTCTTCTCTCCCTGCTACACGGTCATGGTGTTTGGCGATGGAATATCCAAATTCACATTGAAGTGACTGATTATAATTGTGCTTGAAATACCATTGCTTGAAAGAAATGTACTGTGAACACCCAAAATGTGACCTGCCTCCATCTGTCCATGGGTGCCATATCTGTCCCCTCAGGACTGCACAGGGCTTTGGAGGTTGTGCACAATCCTGTGAAGAGAGATGTGCTTTTAACTGGGGGGTTAAATCTACAATAAGAAAAGTAAAACTGTTCACTTGAAAGACTATAGTTTTAAGATGTCAATATTGTTGATTTTATTCAGGTGAAAACACCACCTTGTCTCACATTTTTCTCCTCAAGGCACAGGCAGGCAGAGTGACAGGCAGCCAGGTATCTGGTCCACTGACAGGCTTGCTGGTTGTGCAGGGTGTTCAGGCAGAGTCCAGTGCGAATGAACAGGTGATGGGTTCACTGCAGTCATGCAGTTTTGACTCCAGCAGTGCCAGCTCCCTCACAGTGTGAGTCACAGCTGGTGTGGCGAGTGGGAGTAATGAAAGCAAATTGACCTGACTTCCTGCAGGGCAGCTGACACAATAAGCAACAAAACAGGGTTCGCTGTTCCCGTGGCTGCCCCACTGGCAGCAGCTGTTCAGATGCCATGTTCTTAAGTCGGTGCTGGTCATTTGGAGGCTCCCAGTGCTCAGTGTCACCAGAGTCAGCATAATACATGGTGGCCTGTCTAGTGCAGAGTGGGGAAAGGTGACCAGGTCTCCATTTCTTTGGTAGATATGATCAAATATGGCAGAGCCCTTTGCTCTGAGTGTTTAAAATCAGGCAGTCAGTAATTATCAGTATGAAGCTGTTTTCTTGGACCCTTTCTGTTCTCCACAATACAGTCATAGTTATGGCCTACAGTTGCCGTTCACAGAACTGAGGGATTTTATGAGGCCCATTTAGTGCCAGCTCCATATTGAGTACTTACTTATGCTCTCCTGGTTTATCTCTCACAGCGGACCTGTGAGATGGCTCTGCCTTTCACCCCACAGTGCAGATGAGGAAAGGGAGGCCATGTAGGCTAGCTACTCCTTCAAAGCCACACAGCCGGCAGACAGCAGCCTGAGACCCAACCCCAGTTCTGCAGAGCCCAGTCTGTGCTAGAATCCTGGGTTGTTTCAGGGAGTTTCATTTCCATCCCAGAACCCAGGGTGAGGCCTTGTTTTGCCAGGAGTGCCACTGTCATCTCGTCTCCGTGCCTCTTCTGTCGCCCTCTCCCAGGATGCAGGAAGCCAGCAGATTGGCTTCCTGCTTGGCAGCTGTGGAGTTACTGTTGCCTTGACCAGCGATGCCTGCCACAAAGGACTGCCAAAGAGCCCTACAGGGGAGATCCCGCAGTTCAAAGGTAAGACATCGATGAGCACTGTGTTGGGAGGCACGCTCTTCACTGGGAAAGAAGGTACTAGGTCGAATCAGAGTACACTTTTCCACACTCAAATGTCTCAGGCAACACGTCACATGTTATCAGCCTCCCCTGTGGCGTGATTCGACTGGAGGTGGCTTTCACTTGTGGATGTTGTCCTTGACTTGATGGAGACAGAAGAGGTTCCCTCTAGCATGTGGTGGTGTGAATCATAGCCATGAATGGGGAAGTGATTCTTCATACCTCTTTTTTGGGAAACGCTCACCAAAAAGGAATTTGTCCTTTATTTCCAAGGTTGGCCAAAGCTATTATGGTTTGTCACAGAGTCAAAACATCTCTCCAAACCTCCTCGAGACTGGTTCCCACACATTAAAGATGCAAATAATGACACCGCGTATATCGAGGTAAGTTACTGGGTCTGGGCTTCGGGACTGAGTTCCCACATTTCTGATGGTTATGCAGCTCCAGGATCAGGGGACTTGCGGCCCCTTACTTAAGCAGAAGAGCTGATGGATGTGGCCCCTGCTTTGTTCTTTGGTACCACTCGTCCCCACACTGTCATCTCGTTTCAGTATAAGACGTGCAAGGATGGAAGCGTGCTTGGGGTGACTGTGACAAGGATTGCACTGCTGACCCACTGCCAGGCTCTCACACAGGCGTGTGGCTACACAGAAGGTATGGGTGGGACTCTCGGAGACCCTCCCTGCGGGACCCTGACTCCAGACCTTGGCCTGTAAGACGAATGTTGATCTTTCAAGGACTGTGTTGTTCCCACTAGTAACCGTTAAGAGTTGCATTAAGTTTGCGCCCAACTCAACTGCTGGTTAACTTGGATTATGACTGACATAACAAATACCACAACCTGGGGGCTTGAACAGTAGATATCTATTTCTCACAGACCTGGCTGGAAGTCTGAGATGAGGGCACTGTCAAGGTTGGTTCCTGGTGGTGAGCACCTTTTCTTGGCTTGTAGGTGGCACCTTCTCTTTGTGTCTTCACATAGCCTTTCCTCTGTGCACATGGAGAGAGTGAGAGATGTGGTGTCTCTTCCTCCTCTCTAAGGACACTGGTCCTATTGGATCAGGCCCCACCCTTTGACCCTTACAGGTCCCATCTCCAAATTCAGTCACTCTGGGATTAGGGCTTCAATCTATGAACTTGAGGGACCCTACTAAGGCCATAACAGATAGATAGTACTGTGTGTGTTCGTCTCTGGCTGCACTTCAGAATCTCTTTGAAGCATTAAAAAATGTTCATGTTCAGCCCACTCCTACCAACTGAATTCAAGTTCCTGGGAGTGGGTTCTGTGAGCTCCCAGGGTTGGGCTACACAGTTGAGAACAATTGTTTTCATGATAGAAAGGGATAGTCATGGAGGAAAAGAGGTATAGGGTGACCAGAGGAAACCATGGTATCAGCACTGACCTGGGATCTTAGAAGGCCAGACCAGATACCAGTTATCCCTCTGGCTGTAGCATCTGTGACAAGGTCCCTGCATTGGGGATGTGCCTGAGGAAGCTGGTGGCACCTGTTGCTCCACTGTAGCCTGAAATGCTTTACTTTTTCTATTTGTATCATTCTGTTTCTCTCTCCCCCATCCTTCTGGTAGTCTCCCTTTTTAAAAACAATTCATTTAGCTCATGAGATGTTCTGCTGATTTTTGTCCCTAAACTGGTTTTCCAGACATTTTCACATGTTGTCTCTAATTATTACCACCCTACTTGTCAGTGTTCTCAGTTTTAGTTTCAACATTTCTTACAACCTCATGATTCATTGCCTTGCCCTAATCAAAGGTCTAAGGTTGTCACTCTTGTTGGGGATGGAGAGAGAGGAAAATAAATAAATAAATAAATGCTCATTTCTCGATTTAAAAAATATTTGTAATAAAATAGACTGTTTCCTTTGAGCATGTTTATTTTGAAAGCCCCTCTGCCCACCCTCTCTGAAAGGGGTCAGGCACACAGTGCTGAACTTTTAGTGAGCACCTCAAGAACAAACAAGTAAAAATGGAAGATGAGGCATCAAGAAATGCCTGGGGTTCAGTGCTGGGTAGTGTTAGGCAGAGGTATAGGCAGCTGGTCCACCTGCCCAGGCCACTTGACAAATGTGACTTCAAAAGCCTTGTTCATGGTGTCACTGGTGACTGGCTCTCCAGGTTGGCTACCATGTCCATCATAGTAGTTCCAACCACATATTTTTAGCTCCTTTTTCTTACCACCACCTTTAAAAGCACTCCATAACTCTTGACTGCTCCCCCATCCTATCCTTCCAAAGCCCTTGCCTCCTTTGTCATCCCAGCCCCACCCCTGAAATTTCTTTGGTGCAACATAGGGCATTTGCTAGAAATTGCCTTGTCTTCCAGATTTCCTGGGAGAACACATGATGGAAATGAAAAGAACCTTTTAAAAAAATGAAAAAAGGCAGGGAAGGGGGAACTATGTATATAAAGAGAAGGAATAAGGTACTTTAAGTAATGGTGTGAAAAGCTATTGCTGTAAATGTGCATACCAGAATTTTCATCTAGAAGCCCTTTCCAGGCAGGCCAGTGTTTTTTTTTAAACATATCTTTATTGATTTCAGACAGAGGAAGGGAGAGGGAGAGAGAGACAGAAACATCAGTGATGAGAGAGTCACTGATTGGCTGCAGCCCACAACCCGGGCATGTGCCCTCACCAGGAATCGAACCCTGATCGCCTGGATCCCAGGTCGAAGCTCCACCGCTGAGCCACGCCCGGCTGGGCAGGCCAGCGTTTTTAAATGGGTTTGCGAGCTGCAGACTTTCTGCAAAGATACAGTGAAATGATGTTATTCCAAGATCCATCACTGCCCCTGACCTGACGCGGGATTTTCTTTGCCCTTTGTTCTGTACCTGTCTTTCATAAGTAAAAAAGTTTCTACTCTCTTTATTTGTACAGCTGAAACAATTGTGAATGTGTTGGATTTCAAGAAAGACGTTGGGCTCTGGCATGGAATCCTAACAGTAAGTGTGAGGCTGGGCCCTGCTGCGTCCTATTTACATTTGAATGTGCTCATGTCAAAGTTAGAGTCAGGATCTTTATACTTAGCAGCTAGGGTAAGCCCCTTCTTCCCAGTTATAAGGAAAAGTCATTGTTGGAAGTCTTGAGTTGTCAGATAAAATAACTTCCAAAACCACTGTAAACCCAGTGGGTCTCTGCAGCCACTTGCTGAGTCACTGAACCACATACTGAGGTTACAGCTGCTGAGGGCAGCCTTTCTTGGGCTCACAGGAAGCAAAGGATCTTCCACTTTCAGCATTTAAGTTTACACAGCAGTGCTAGCAGTGTCTTTTGTTTGAGCCACTTTCCTATACATCTGATTGGCTACCACATTCTTGTTACTTTTCTTACTTTGTGCCAGTATTTATGAATATTGAGGGAACCTACTGTTTCATTCTGCTATGGAGAAAGTCCTTCACGTGTCTCCCCTTGATGAAAATTCAGCACGTGCTATAGAGAATGCCTGTCTATTATTGGTGCCACTTGATAAGTAATGCAGTTCAAAGCTGTAGGCACATTTATAAAGAAATAGCTTATTATGTAAAACACATTTGGCACTTAAAAATGTGCAGTATAACTGCTTACCATGTCTGTTTTATATGTGGTTATTTTTAATCACCGATTTTTCCTTCTGAAGTTTATGTTGAAACTTTGTCTTTTCTGAAGTAGAAAAATCTAGTTCTTTTTGCATGATTGATAGGAACATCAGTACAGAAAGTGGAATTTGTTGTTTCTTCATAAGCTAGAATTTTTCAAAACAAGAGCATTTAAGTATCACATACGACAAAGTTTACAGCTCTAGATTGGCAGCTTCTTTCTGTAATCAATACAGTTCATTACATGACTCCCCACGTGTTCTCACACTGCTGTGCTGGTGGTGTGGGAAGAGCCCCACCCAGGGTCAGTGAACCCAGGCTTGGACCTCAGCCCTTCCTTCTATAGTTTTGACTCCAGGCCAGTCACCTGAGCCCAAGAATCTTTTATTGCCCAAGTCACTCTGAACCTCAGTTTTCCTATTTGTCCAATGGGAATGATGATGCTGCGTGAGAATTGTGGGTCTGATGTTGAGTGAGCACCTAGTCTATCCACCTGCTTGATAATGTGACAGAGCTGCTGTTATGTTGCCATCAGTTTCTCGTAACAGTCTTGGTTTCAAGAGCACTGTGATAGGTCTGTGGTACATCTTACTGATATTGTCTTCCACCTGCTTACTGTTGCTCTGGATTACTGCCCAGGAATCAGGGGTTTCCAAGGTTCTTGCTGCCACCTTCTAGAGCAGAGGTGGGGAATCTTTTTTCTGCCAGGGACATTTATATATATATAACATTATTCACAGGCCATGCAAAATTATCAATTAAAAAATTAGCTATGAAAAAAGCCCTAGATTTATTGAATTTCGAGTCCCCCCTGGAGTTGCCTTGGCAGGGCCATACCAAATGATTTCTCAGGCCATATAGAATGTTCCCCACCCCTGTTCTAGAGCAAGGCAGGTCTGGCTAGACAGCTACACACACATTCTTCTGTGGCATCTTCTATGTGATGGAAGTTGCTCTCACCCCCAGTATGGAGAGGGGAACAACCAAAGTGAGAGTGGCCCATAGGCTCATTTCTACCTGGAAAGGTACAGGTGGTCATTTCCTTCAGAGCTTCCAGAATTAAGCCAGCACTATCCAGAGTGTCTGTGCTCTCTCCTTCCGCCTCCACCCGCAGTAGCAGAGAGAATCCTGATATGGCAGAGCCTGCCAGGGAGGGTTCTGGTTGATACTCCTCCTTTGCAGTCCCTTAACTGGCAGCTCCTTAGTGCATTGGGCTGAATAATGTCCAAGCAGGTGTGTGAGTCCTTCAGGTGTGTAAAGCATGTAGGGACTAACCTTTTTTTTTTTAATTTGATTTTGCATTTTTTAAAAATTACAGTTAACATTTATTATTTTATGTTAGTTTCAAATGTACAGTATAATGTCTAGGCATTTATATAATATATATAGTGATCCCCCCAATAAGTTTAGTATTTTAAAAGTTAGTTTCGGTTACTTGTTTTTAAGGAAATGAATCCTTTAAAAGTTCCCGATCTATGTTACCAAGGCTGGATGGAAGACTGAGGGTGAGCAGACACGTTCCACTGCTCCTTGACATTCCAGTGTAACATTTAATAAAGGAAATACATTTTTTAAAGAAAAGCTAGTATAATATACTAGAAAAAATTAAGCTTCCAGACTGTGAAAAGACTTTAAAAAAATAATGATCATTGAACTATAAATTTTATTTAAAAAAAAGTATTTGGACTTAGATTCTGTAACTGTATCAGGAAAAGCAGGAGCCAAGAAGACTAGATAACCTTTGAGATGTCACTTCCCGGATTATTCTGAGATGCACTGGGATCAGCCACCCACTCTCACTAAGCAGCCCTGGTGTTGGGATGAGCCCCACACCCTTCCTGTTATTTCCCCATTTGGAGCCTGGTGCCATGCAGGGAGCCTCTCCTGTCTCACCTCTGTGAATGTCCTTGCTTTTAGAGCGTCATGAACATGATGCATGTGATCAGCATCCCCTACTCACTGATGAAGGTGAACCCGCTCTCCTGGATTCAGAAGGTCTGCCAGTACAAAGGTAAGTCCCAGGGTGGCCCCAGTGTTCCCCCACTATCACGAGTCCCTCTTTTAATATATCATGGTGTGACGGTCCACATATTAACTCTCTTCCCCCTGCTTCTACTTCAGCAAAAGTGGCCTGTGTCAAGTCCAGGGACATGCACTGGGCACTGGTAGCACACAGGGATCAAAGAGACATCAACCTTTCCTCTCTGCGGATGCTGATCGTGGCCGATGGCGCAAACCCCTGTAAGCATGGTCTGCTGCTCGGGCGAGGACAGGCAGGCATCAGGGTCCTCATCACCAGGGTTCATTCTTTGCACTTTGATTTTTTTTCTAGTCTTTATCTTAAGTTTTCTGAAAATAATAACCATACAAAACTACTCTAAAGGCGCAGTGGTGTGCCATTGGAGAGCATGGGACTTTCAAACACAGCCCTGGACCAAGTCCTGGCACCTCCATGTCCTGATTCCGTAGAGAGTGCCTACTTTTTTAAAATCCTTCTCTTTCTTTAGCTTGAAAATGATAACTAAATCATAAGATTTTATGAGGATTCAATGAAGTAATCCCTATATACAGTTCCTTGGATATAATAAATTCTCAAGAAATACTATTACTATTTTATGGTCTATAGTAGTTTTATTGATCAGAAAATTGTCATTTTTAATGAAATGTCATTATCTAATCGTATAGCAAAAATTATCTAGGTAAAGTTAATTAGCAGTTTCACAAAGTACTGTTAATATACCCTGAGAAATATTTCAGTCAGTTGAAATAAAACCCAGCTAGCTTGTTTCTTATGTGAGGAATATGGAAGCCAGAAGCAAAGTGAATGAAAGTGAATTGAATGTAAGAAAGTTTATTTCTGACTACATTTGTAAACTATAATGTATATACCTGTAAATTAAAACAGCATATACTTTCTTAGAGAATATCTGATATGCAAAAGTGGACTTGCAAACAGATCATTTGTTAGTACTAATTTTATAAATGACTCTTCCGTTTACAAAATAACTCCATAAATTGTGAGCTTTTTTTTTTAAAAGGTTTTTATTTTAAATATATCTTTATTGATTTCACGGAGAGGGGGAGAGAGAGATAGAAACATCAATGATGAGAGAGTCATCGTTGATCAGCTGTCTCCTGCAGGCCCCCGACTCGGGTTCAAGCCTGCAACCTGGTCATGTGCCCTGACTGGGAGTTGAACCACAATCTCCTGGATCCTAGGTTGATGCTTAACTGCTGAGCCACGCCTTGCCAGGAAATTGTGAGCTATTTTAACACACAATTGATTTTACCCACAACTCGACAGAGCATCATATTTTATATAAAGCAAGGTAAACTTTTATTAGGAAATCATTTAGCTGACAGGTTCCTAGTAATTATACCTGGATCTCATCATTCAAGTTAAAGTTTTCTTCAGTTAGCTAAGGCAGTGATTTTCAACTGGTGTGCTACAAGGATCTTTAAAACATGCCATACCTGACTACAGTGGTACCTCGGTTTTCAAACGTCTGCGTTGATGACCATTTCGGTTACGAACACCGTAAACCGGGAAGTAAATGCTTCGGTTTTCCAACACGCCTCCAAAGTCGAACATGACACATGGCTCCCACTGAGTGCAAGATCCTGAGGCTTAGCTGTTGACTGTTGATCCCTCGGTTTTCAAACATTTTAGAACTCAAACGATCTTCCGGAACGGATTACATTAAAAAACCAAGGTACCACTGTATTTAGTGAGGGGCATTGACCTCTTTTCCCTTAGATTGTCAAATAAAAAAATGACAACAGTCAACACAACAATAGCCGTCCAGTGTGAATGAACCAAATTATATCTTATTTTTTTGGTCAGATCGGCAAAAAATATTTGTTCTTTGTACTGCAGAATTTTACTAATTAGTTGTGTGCCGTGAGATGAAAAGGGTTGAAAATCACTGAGTTAAGGTTAGATTTACCCACCTTTTAGAACATGCATATTGAAAATTGTAGAACAAGTCTCAAAAAAGTTGTTTTAAGTTCATCAGTCAGCAAATGTTTTGACATAGCACAGAAGTTGTATTTTGTAAATTCTTGATTCTGTGTGAGAAAATCATCTTTCCTTGTAACATAAATGATAAATTATATTTATATGAAGTGAAATGTTCTTTCTAGGCTACCTAATTTCACATGTGCCTAAATCCTATCTTTTCTATTATGGGATACTTTTAATCAATGACATGGCTTCCACTGTCTGACTACTGTCCCCTCTTTCACTCCAGGGTCTATTTCTTCCTGCGATGCATTTCTCAATGTCTTCCAAAGTAAAGGCCTGCGCCAGGAGGTTATCTGTCCCTGTGCCAGCTCTCCAGAAGCGCTCACTGTGGCCATCCGGAGGTACTTAATGTGAACAGCCTGGGAATCTTAGGATGATATGGATTCTTTAAAATGTCTAGATTCACTAGTGAGGGCAGCAGCCTTGCTCTGGCAGTTTACTGTAATTCCCGTGTGAATGGAAGCCCACTAGGGGGAACACTGATGTCTTGTCTTTGCAGGTTATTCACTTTCTCATTTGCTGGTGTTAGGCCCAGGTTTAAGTTGGGGTGAAATAGAGTCAGTGTTGGGTGAAGTGGAATTTTTGTCCCCTGTGCCCTTTGGCATGCAGTTTCTATGCCATCTTCATTTTCTGTCCTCTGCAACGTTACACATACTGCACTTTAAAAACGCTGGTTTTTTGAGGTCTGGAGCCACTTAGCAGTATATCCAGGGCTCATGGGTCTGTGGTGAGTACGGGTGGTGGGTGCTCTTGCTGAGCCTGTTGCTTGGTGCCCTAGGTCATGGTTGTAGGTCACTGCAGCAGCACCACTGCCTCTGAGCAGCCCTGGGGGATGTGTGTGTGGGCATGTGAAAGTTTGTCTGACCCAAGGTGAGAGCTACCAGGAAGGCGCGTCATCATTATCAGCTCTCAGTTATCCACATTAATGTGAGGGGTAGGTGCAGCTTGTACCATGACTTATTTTTCAGTGTCCTTGGGTTAAGTCTCTAATTAGGTTTTATTTCTTGTCATACAGATGTACTCCATTGTAAGAAGGGATGACAGAGCTGTCAGAACACAAAGCATATATAAGTTCTGTTCTTGATTACTAAAAGGTTGGCTTTCCAAAAATACTGACTGAAAATTGGCTTTAAATGAGAAACCATATACTTTTAGGTGTTTGTTAATGTAAAATTAAGCAGTCCACCTGATTAACAGGCTAAGAAATCTAAAATCTTTAAAGTATCAGAAGCAACTGTTAATTTTGATCGAGCCAGAAATTAAAAGTCTCTGACATAATTTAAATTGATGAGGAAACACAGTACCATTAACCAGACCCCCCTATTCCTTTTCCAAGGTATGGCCCTGTCGCCCTAATCAAATGAGTATCTCCACAAACAATCTTCTGACATTTCTGCCTGACCTTGGAGTACAGAATACTTCAGGGTTGTCATAGCAGATTAACCTCCACAGTGTTCTTTAGATGTTCTTCACTCATTAAAATGTGTGTCTCATTTGAACCTCAGAGTAGATTCCAGGGAGACTGAGCCTCGGGAAGCTTGTGAGCAGGAGACCCTGCAGATGCCCTGCCCAGCCATGTGATCCTGGGCAAGTCCCTTCTCTCCAGGGCCTCAATTTCCTTCACCAGAAAATGGGAAGATTGGGCTCAGTAATCTCTCAAAATTTCCTTCCATTCATAAGTTTTTAGAATTCTACAGTTCTGTGACAAAGCACCATTGCCACAGATAATTCACAGAATGAACGATTCACACATGTAGAAAATCCAGAGTTATAATGAAATGATTTACTTATTTGCTTTTCATAAAAATGTACTCTCTATGCTTATAAGATAAGCAGCCTAGATTATGCCAGAGTTGATTAGCAGAGGGAGAAGGGGTAAGCAAAGGATTTTAAATTGTTTCTCTATAAATCTTTAACACTAAAAATATATTTTAAAATTTATTTCTTTAAAAAGATTAAAAATTTGGCACCAAAAATAGGTAAAATAAGTGGCTACTATTTACTGAGTGTACCTTGCATGGCCATGAGGCATTTTCCACGTGGTCAGTGGGGCTCAAGCCTAAAACTAATCAGACATCAGGCAGCAAAAATGTGGTTCATGTAAGAGTGCTCTTGTATGGGCCCCCGTGTCCAAGGCCGCACCCTCATCCATGGTTCAGACTTCTCCTTTAGTCACCTGCACCTTCCAGCCTCTGTCCCCTTGGTGTGTGGTTACAGTCACTGCACTTAGAGTCAGTGACTTGACACACATCGGCGATCTTGCTCTTAGCTGACACAAGTGCCCATTTGCTTCAGCTTCTCACACTCTGGCCACAGTCCTGGCCACCATTACACCTTTGAGCTCTCATCTGTCATTTTCCAAAAAACAGGTAGGAAAAGCCAGAACTGAGACAGGGGCAGTGGATACAATGACCAGAACTCCTTGCAAGTCATCCAGTGTGTGACATCCTCAGCTGGGAGCTTTCCTTTACCTTGGTTCACTGACTGAGGACTCTCCAGGACGGCCCCTCTGGGGAACAGTTAATGAAGTGTACCCCTTTCATGTTGTTCCTGCATAAAACAGGGAGGGGCCAGAAAATGTACAGGATAAAAAGGTACAATTTTAGGATTCTAAGTTGAATTAGGATAATAAGTCAAAACTAAAAATAGTCCTCTGGCCACATCTTATTTCACATTTGTTCCCTTGCCTTGGTCACGTTCCTCAGCTTTCCCAATACAGTCATCATCTTACTGAATTATTATGTGTATGATGTGAGTTTGAGCCATTAAACGCTGGTGATTATGTGAAAGAGTAATCTTTATAATTAGCCATTGCACTTAGACTCTGTATGGAGGTTAATTTAGGTGACAACGACTTGATTTCAGTGGTAAATATCTTTAGGAAGGAAATGAATGCCAGGCTGTCATTTAGAATCTTTCATTGTCCTTGTTTCTTACATGTTTATATTTAAGTTATTTTTAAGCACATTTGATGAAAACAATATTCATAATGGATTTTTATCCACATAATCCTCCCCGGGCTGTTTTCTGTAACATGTGAATTTAGGTTAAAATTCCCTGTTCCTGGTGTTTCACATGAACAACTGTCTGTTGAAAGGTTGGGACAAATTCTTGTTTTGGGAATCAAGCATTTAAACTCACACTGTACTTTGTGCTAAGTGCTTACTTTCTTCCCTGAAACACATAGAAGACTTGAAATGGAATTTTCCACATGAAGAAGGCAGAGGCCAGGCTGCTAAGAAAAAGTAATTTTGATTCATTATATTCACACCTTTTTGAGTGGGGACCAGGAAGCCTCATCATTCATTGCTCCTCAAGGATTTTGGTATGAGGACTAAATGGATACTTTCTTAAATGTCACTATAAAGTTTAGTGTTAGAAGCCTTGCAATCTCACATTTTGTTTGCTGCCCATAGGATAATTTTTAAAGAAAAAAAAAAAAAAGCTTGGCTGCTACAGTGTCCTATTTTGTTGCAAAGAAAGGCCTGTCAAGGAATAATTACCCCTCGTTAAAGCGAGTCTGCAGACAGACATTTTCCTCCACACAGATGTGTGAGCATTTATGTCCTTGTGTCCCATGCTTTCCTATCATCCTGGGACTGCTTGTTCTGCTGTAATGGTGAACTTCCAGTAAAGAGCCAGGACCAGCTGATTGCTTGGTTGGCTTTTCATCCACTTAATTAGAAAATGATAGTTGTCTGTGGTCATTGGTGAAGATAAAACTGCTGATGCATTTTCATTGCTCGTGACTTGTAGGACTTTCGGTCTTTTGTGAAACATGTATCTGTGATTCTCTTCTGTAAAAAAAAAATGTATGTAAATCAGTAAGCTAATAAGTGGATATGGGAAAGCTGCTCATGCAGCCAGAGGGCTGTGTGGGGATGGCTTTGTGCACCAGTCATTTCTCAGCCTGCTACAAGCTGGTCCTTCCACAGTGGACAGCCAGGCTGGATGGGTTGGTGCCCATGGTTACAGCCTCTTGATGCCACTCCTCTTGTAAGAATGCCTCTTGCTTACACAGCAGGGAACATATTGGAAGGTTGTGGGGTGCACACAGTCAGTGGGTACCACAGGTATACTGCTTGAAAGTGGGCAGGATGCACAGGTGCTCTGGGGTGCCAACAGCAGGACCCTGGCCATGATCAGAGGGAGCAGTCAGCTGGCACCCCAGCTTCCAGGACAATGTGCCCCTCAGATGTGCTGCCCAGGCTGCATCTGACTGCCCAGACTGGCCTCCCGTCAGCATTCCCCTCAGGAAAAGGCTGCTCTCCAGGAGGAAGTGAGATCAGGCCAGAAAATAAGTGATGTTCATTGTAGGAAGGTTGATGATTTTTAAGAACATGAGCTGGAGAATTTGAAGGAATAAGGACAGGAGACATGCCTGTCTTTATACGTGTCCTCTGCATGTGTGTCTGTCTTCATTAGTGTCAGCAGGTGGTGGCAGGAAACCACATTGTTCCCTGGTGAAGTCTGCCCTGGCTTCCTGTGGAATTCATATTTTTACCCAGGTATTTAACCTGCTTGCTTCTTTTTAAAACTGTCATCATCCAGGTCAATGTTGTGTATTTCCTTTTTCTCTGAAGATTTGTTGTAGAATAAAAAATATTGGAGAAATATGGATTCATGATGCCTAAACTCTTCAGTAGAATTTCCCCCCCAAAAGGGCAAATTACAAAATGAACACCAGCAAATTATTTTTTGGCTCCAAGTATCTCCTAGACTGCTGTCTGTTCTGTTTCTGTCTCTAGAATATAGAAAATAGAGCTAATTTTTTTAAAGCTACATTGTGATAATGTTTATTGAACTAAAAAAACAGTCTTTTTTGTGGCCTAACTATAAGGTATTATTTCAATACCTTGACGCTTTAGCAATGAATAGGTAATAATTATATAAAACATGTACATTTTAATATGTAATTAAAACAATTTCCGAGAATAATAAAGATATACCCCCTTGCTACCATAACCATTTTTCATGTTGAAAATGTCTAACCTAGTATTTAGAAAGCTGGGAGAAAACCAAGAGAGAAGATACCCAAAGGGTGATTCTATGCCATACAATGCTCATTTGACACTGGAACTTGACAGTTTCTGCTAGGAGCACACCAACCAGTGGTCCAAAGTAAGAAAACTTAACACAGACCTTAGAATTGAAGTAGAATTTTCAAGAATGTTTTGACCTCTCAAAAAGTCAGACTTGGAGAATTAAAACCTTAATTTTAAAACACAAGAAGATAAAAAAAATACTGTATGAAGTTTTATCTAAAAGTTTAGATAAAATTTTAAAAGTTCTCTAACCACAAAACAGTTTGGAGACGATAATCATCTAAATGAAAATATGACTCAATTAAGTGGCATTGAAGAGCGAGCAGAGCAGCTGTGTTATCTTGTTTAAATTAAGTTCTCCTGACTGCTTGCATTTAAGAGTGAGTTCTGGAGTGACAAGAAGATGGCGGTGTAGGTAACAGCGGTACCCTCTGCCTCCCACAACCGCATCAGAATTACTAAAATACAGAACAACCATCATTAAGAACCTCCTAAAATCTAGCTCAACAGAAGTCCTACAACTAGGGAACTGAAGAAGCACATCGAGACCAGTGGAGAGGCGGAGATGCAGGGCAGAATCCGGGAAGAATCAGGGAGACGCAGCCTACAGTCCCACGCCCAGGTGCCGCGATTTAAAACCTGGAGGGATATCTCAGTGGTGGAGGTTTCCCGGAGGAGAGAGGGGTCCCAGCCCCACATCAGGCCCCCCAGCTCAGGGTTCCAGTGCCAGGAAGAGAAGTCCCCACAACTTTGGGCTTTGAAAACCAGTGAGGATTGTGGCTGAGTGAATGGAGGCTGCGGGAGTCCCTGGCAGCTCCTCTTAAAGTGCCCATGCATGGACTCACTCAGACGTGCTCCCCTCTGAACTCCATTGCTGGCAGCAGCTTGACAGGAACCTGGTACATTCAGGGAGGAACTACCTTGCCTGGAATCAGGGCCCGAGCTGGAGGGACAGCTTTCTCTCAGAAGAGGTGGCAGAGCAGCCATTGCTCCTTTGGCGAGCCCTACCCCCACAGAGCTAGCAGGCATGTGCCATATTTGAATTTCCAGCACCTGACTCACACCTTTCGCCTGGGCCCTGGTGATTCCCACATACCCCTCCCCATCCTTCTTGCAACCTCATCCAAGCCATTTCCAGTGGCTTTTCTATGCAAGTGGTCTCTCGAGCCTCATGCTTAAGACTTTCCTAAAATCTCTCAAACAAGCAGCAGCTGGCCTCAGAGTGCCCCATACCTCTCGATATGTTGCCCCAGGCCTGTCTGTAGCAGCAGCCTGCATTGGTTCATAGCTTCGCCTCTCCTGGACACCTCCAAGCCCAGCACAAGTAGCAGTCATCTATGGTTTGCTGTGTAGCTCATTCTGGGTGGCCCTGGGCAAGGCACAGGCAGAGGCTGACTTTGCACCTCCCAGGAGGCCCCAGAGACAGTGCACCTGGTGGTCAGCTTCAGCCATGCTGGATTACAGCCACCCTACCACATCCATGAGTGACACACTGAAGGAGTGGAATCAGTGAACACCAAAGCTCCACTGAAGTAAATCCTGCTCTATAGAAGTGTTTCCAGCACACCAGCTCTTTGGCTGTAGCTGCAGCTGATCCTCACATCTGATTGGCCAGGGGGTCAATTCCTCCCAGTGACACCAATAGCAACCAAGGCTCAACTACAACAGGACAGTGCATACAGCCCACACAGGGGAGCACCTAGAAGGCCCATCTCAGGTGACTGGGGAGGCTGAGCCACTGGACCTTACAGGATACCTATTACACAAAGCCACTCTACCCATTCTAGGAGACATAGCAACTCTTCCTAATACATAGAAACAAACACCTGGAAGCAGCCAAAATGTGGAGGCAAAGAAACATGTCACAAAGGAAAGAACAGAAGAAAGCTCCAGAAAAAGAACTAAGTGGAATGGAGCCAAGCAAGCTACTAGATACAGAGTTCAAAATGATGCTTATAAGGATGCTCAAGGATCTTAGCAAGACTATTAAGGACATTAGTGAGATCAATGACGTAATAAAGTATCAATCAGAAATGCAGGCTACATGAACTGAAAGGAAGAATAATTTACACGGAATCAACAGTAGAGTAGAGGATGCCAAGAATCAGATCAGCAATTTGGAATATAAGGAAGCAAAAAACAACCAGAAGAGCAAAAAGAAAAAGAATCCAGAAATACGAAGGTAGTGCAAGGAGTCTCTGGGACAACTTCAAGCAGCCCAACATTCACATTATGGGGATGCCAGAAGGAAGAGAAAGAGTGCATGAAATTGAAAACCTTTTTGAAAAAATAATGACAGAAAACTTCCTTTACCTGGTGAAAGAAATAGACTACAAGTCCCAGAAGCACAGAGAGCCCCAAACAAGGAGAACCCAAAGAGGCCCACACCAAGACACATCATCATTAAAATGCCAAAGGTTAAAGACAGAGAGAGAATCTTAAAAGCAGCAAGAGAAAAGCAGTTAGTTACCTACAAGGGAGCGCCCATACGACTGTCACCTGACTTCTCAACAGAAACTTTGCAGGCCAGAAGGGATTGGCAAGAAATATTCAAAGTGATGAAAAGCAAGAACCTACAACCAAGATTGCTCTACCCAGCAAAGCTATCATTTAGAACTGAAGGTCAGATAAAGAGCTTCACAGATAAGAAAAAGTTAAAGGAATGTTAAAGGAATTCATCACCACCAAACCAGCATTACATGAAACGTTCAAGGGTTTTCTTTAAGAAGCTAATGAACAAAAGAATCTGACAAACAAAATAGATCCAGAGACACTGAGGCATGCAACAGACTGTCGTATCTCAGAGGGAAGGGGGAAGCGGTGTGGGGGATGGGAAGAGACTACCAAAGAAGTTATATGCATATCTCCATAACCCATGGACACAGACAATAATAGGATCTGTGGAGGGGAGGGGGGTTAAGTGGGGGGTAAAATGGGACACCTGTAATACTTTCAACAATAAAGATACAAATTTTTTTTTTTAAAGTTCTGTTTTGTGTTGACTTGTGCACAGAATATTTGTTGGTGGGGTCATGAGCTGCACAGAGAGCAGATAGCTGGGAAGTAGCCCATCCCTGATTTATATGCTGGCCTTTCCCAGCCAGTTCCACTCAGCTTGTCTTTAGACATGGAAGAGTAGCTGGGGCAAATGGAAACACAATTGCAAACAACTTGTATGGTATGATTCCTTTTCTGACTGAAAAAAAATTAAGTATTTCTAAATGGTATATTTAGTAAGAAGAAAAAGTCTGAAAGCTACATACTAAACTGGACAGGTGAGAACAGGACACAGGGATGACGTTCTTTTTCTGTTTTATGCAGTTTTGTTTTGTTTTTTTTAAAGGCCATATATTGTTCTCATCAGAGAAAAGCAAGATAATTACATTAAATTAACTCATAACTTGGAGATATGTTGTTTTGACCTTGTGTCCTTCCCTATTAAAAATCATGAGCGTAACTGAGACCTTAGGCATCTGTTGTATTTTGAAAGCCTTTATCTTCTAAACATTGAATGTGGATATATCTATGGATTTGACTGCATTTCTCCTGAAGTTTGTGTTGCAGGAGTGCTCCCTGATATGCAATTTCTATTAAAACAAGGACAAGACCTCAGCTGCTCCCCATCCTTTACAGGACACTTACCATTTATTAGTGGCTATCCTGCCACAGTAGAAAAGATTAACCTGGAGAAGGAAACAAGTTAAAATAGTCTCCAGCCCATGTTTGTATGTTTGGTCACCCAGGCTCCTTCCGGGATCTAGTTGACATTTTGTCCATGAGAAGGACACTCCAGACAAGCAGCTTCTGGAAGACAGGTCCTGGGTTCAGATGGGAAGACCTGGCTGCTAAAGGCCGAAAGGAGGACCCTCCCCTCAAGTAGATTGATGGCCCTGCCACTTTTTGGGTTTATTTGGAGCTCGGATGTATTTCCCAGGGAAGCAGTTATAAGAGGCACTTTGATGCCACAAGGAAGAGCTCCTGGACCACAGGTGCATGTCACCCTCTTGTCCTCTGTGTCCAGGGAGCCTGGCTGAGATCTGGTGTCCTGGACTGTGTTTGGCTCTCCACTTGCTTTGTTTTTCCACTTGCTGAGTTTGTAACTTGGCACAGCCTTAACCTTTGGGCCTCAGATTTTCATCCATAAAAGGAGGGAAATATCAGTGCCCACACCACAGGGTCACGTGAGCATCAAATGTGTCAGTATACACAGAGCTCCAAGGTATGCCTGGTGCACAGTGTTAATTCAACAGGCATTAATTGTGTTATCAATGCTAGCATTACTACAGTAATATTATGTATATAACATATGCTATTTATATACAGGTATATATGTACACGTGTGTGTAATTGTTCTATAATGCTCTATTATACAATGATACTCTAACAGATAAGCATCGTCATTGGAGGAGAAGGAACGTGCAATTACCCGAGACTTAACTCTTTCACTCTCCGCATGTTCCTCAGTTGGAAATTACTAAATTAGAGATTGCCCATACAAGATGGGGGGGGGGGGGTTTCTGCTGGCAGAGGGCTCAGTGAATGATGGCGTCATTGACATTTGCAAATGTGGCTGCAGTTACTGGATTACTCCTGGGATAGAAATCATTATAACTGCCTTTTATTTATTCACTTGACTCCGTTTATTTCGCATTAAAGTGTGTTTGAACCTATCCAAGATGTTTGCTTTAAGTAGCAGCAAACTGTAGATGTGTTGAGATTGATAGCAGCTTTTATTCATGTGTTCCACAAGCATGAGTAGTAGAGGCATATCTAATTTTTTAGAGGCTAGAAGTGGTGTCACAAGTAAATAGCGATGCAAACTGTCTGACTGAAGCCATTGGCCCTCGAGCATATTGCTCCTGAGGCACATGCTGAGGGTGAGGTGCACCTTCCTCCTTCAACGTCTTTAATTCTGGTCTTTGTCTCTTTGCTGTCACTGCAGCATTGGCCACACATATCTGCACACCCTTTTCCTTCTCTGCATGCAAAGGTCACCTCTATACAGTCCTGAAAATCACTGGGACCATCCCTTCCCCATGTCACACTCATGTGCCACACAGAGCTGCACAGTCGTGACTCACAACTTCATCCCAGGGTTGGACCTGGAAGGTGACAGATTTGTCTGTAGCTCTTGTAGCCATTATTTAATTTACTGTTTTTGATTATGAGAGTAACTGAAATCCCCAGGAATTCTGCTTATTGGGATTATTTTTTCACTTTCTCACCTAGTTTATCTGCTTGGATGTTTTATTTCCTTGCAAGGTGTTAATGGAAATAAAAATCTGACTTGGTTGTTAACCAAGGGAATGCAAATTGAAACAACTATAAGGAATGGTACTTTACTCTTCAAATTGGCAACAGTTTTAAGGTAGAATAGCAGTGCTGGCACAAGGGTGCAGAAACAGGTGCTGCTGACAGGTAACTGAGCATAGGGGGGCAAAAGCACAGGTGTGAAGCCGGCCTAACCTTGCGACCCAGGTCGGCCCTCAGCTGTGGTTGTACACACCTCTCCTCAGTCCCCCTCCTACCTGTAAATCGGGGGACAGCATGCCTGTCCCACAGAGTTGCCATAAGAATAGCTAGCATATCTGAAATGCCGAGAACAGCATACTGCATGTAGCCAGCACAATGTACATGTCTAGTGAGTGAAAAAATAATAATCACACACTGTTAGTGGCAATGCAAAGTGATAGTCTTACTGGAAGGTAGTTTAGGTTTTATTAAAATTTTAAAGGTTGCCCAGCTGGGCGTGGCTCAGCGGTTGAGAGTCGACCTAGGATCCCAGTGATCGGGGTTCGATTCCCAGTCAGGGCACATGCCCAGGTTGCGGGCTCAATCCCTAGTGAGGGGTGTGCAGGAGGCAGCTGATCAATGACTCTCATCATTGATGTTTCTCTCTCTCTCTCCCTCTCTGAAATCAATAAAGATATATTAAAAAAAAAAAATTTGTTTTAAAGGTATACATTTATTATTCCATTCCCTTTCTAATGATGTATCTTACAGAAATATTTCCAGCTGTATAAAAATTGAGTGGAATAAAATAACTGATCATATATTCATATTACTGAATACCATCTAACAAGAGAGGTCAGTTCATTGTGTGTGCAGCTCACATACTACACACATGGTCATATGTGCACATGCACACTCACGTGGAAAGATCTGCAAGGTGTGTTTAGTGGAGAAAATGTTGAAGAATATGCATATTGTGGTCCTGCTTTTCTTTGAATATAAATGTATTTGTGTATGCACATATTTTATATGTAAATGCACATCACAGAGGCTGGAACTTCATGGATTGAAGTGTTGGTGGAGGCTGCCTGTGGGCGGGGGAGGGTAAGCAGGAACTTTCCCCTTTTGCTGTGTGTCTCATGCAGTATTGAACTTGCTCATACAAGGATGTGCTCATATAATTTGTTTTGTTTTAAAATTTCATAAAAACAAAACTTCACAGTAAACGAAGAGATGCTCAGTCTTCTAGGCCAGAGGCTGGGAAATTGCCAGGAAAGGACACAGGATGAAATCCAGGTCTGGGCCCAGGTCTGGATCTCACCTAGCCCATCAGTCACACAGCAACCTAGGCTGACGTTTCTAATCTGTGATTCGGGAGAAGAGTGGTGCCCCCATAGGTTTGTGAATTAAGTAAGTCACTGTGTGAGGGCTCAGGACAATTCGGGACACAAAAGCTTCAATTGAGCAAAATTTTGTCATCAGGCGGGAGGTGCTGTGGGAAGTCTTGCAGAAGAGTTTAGGGAACAGAACTGGGACTGTGTTGTCTGTCCTGAGGTGGGGCAATGAGGCCGAGCGCTGAGTCTAGGTAGGAATCCATGTGCTTCTGTTCTGAGAGTAGAGATGAGGCCAAGAGGGAGGGAAAGGGGTAGACTGTGGAGCCCACGGGCATGGAGAAGATAGACAGTGTATCCAGTGAAACCATATTTTATCCAAAACCCCATATCCCATGACCATAAAGCATGTTACAGCATGTCTCTCATCCAAACATTGTCCCTAAGAACTTGCCATCCAGAATGACATCACCTCAGCCTCAGTTCAGATTCTCACACGTACACTTGCTCTTGAACCTACACCATGCACGTCTGAACTTGAGGCTGGATAAGCAGAATCTTTCTCATTTATATTCCATGATACCATCGTGTTCTTAGAATCATTGCTCTCCCTTTTAACCATTTCCAAAACTGGAAAATGTAATCTTGCAGAAGTGGGGTTGGAGAAAGAGAATTAAACCAGTCAGTCTATGGTGGGTGTATAGAAGGGAAGGGTAGATATTAAGGGAACACAGCAATGCCCTCACGCTTCTGAGGTGCTTTTAAAATATTCTGGAAACCCAGAGGTAGAATTAATGGACACTAACATATCAAAAACAGGTCCCCTGACAAGCTAAGAACCCTTGAAATGTGGCAGCCAGGCCTGTTTTCAGGAGTCCTGCAGGACCCAGTGTGGCTGCCTTTGGTGTGCAGGTGTCCTCTTGTGCTTATCTGTGGTTACAACAACGTCATTGCTTCTACATACTCAGACAAAACTGCTCTTACAGGCCCACAGATGACAGCAACCAGCCCCCGGGCCGGGGCGTCCTCTCCATGCACGGGCTGACTTATGGGGTCATCCGAGTGGACTCGGAAGAAAAGCTGTCTGTACTCACCGTGCAGGATGTCGGCCTCGTGATGCCTGGAGGTGAGAGTGGGCCCCAGGTCACAAACAGTGTATGAGTTCTTTCAGGACCCTAGATGTGGGTGATGGAGGAATCAGTTATCAAATGCTTCTCCGACTGCATCACCTCCCCCTCTGGAAGGCGCTCTCGGATTGATGCTTAATTACAGTCTTCTCGCATGTTTGTTAAGCTTCATGGTTGGCGGTAACACTGCCCCTCCTGGTGATGGGAAACCTAAAATGTTCAAGAAGCCGAGGAACGGCTTCTATGCCTCTTGGTGCACTGGAACCAGGGTCCCCTTCCCATGGGGGTGGTGGGAGCTGCTCTGTACCCCCAGTGGCACTTGGTGGCTTCTCCTCTGAAGTCCAGGTCATCCCAACGCACTATGCAGAGCTGGGTGCTAGCTAGGCCTGTAGCAGATACTTGAAGACTGAGGAATGGTGGCCTGGGTATTTAGTGAAACTTGTCTTAGCAGTAGAGCCCTCTTTAGAAGTCAGAAACCATTTCCATAAGTGAGCAGAGAGGATTCCTGGTTGAAAGGCCCACCCTGCAGGACCCTACCTGCCTTCCACCCCCTGCCCTGCACTTGGGGCCCCTTGTGATCACATAGTGCTACAGGAAGCACAGGGAGACTGGCTGTGCTGGCACAAGAGGGGAGCTCACCCTCTTATTTGCAGGATACTCTTACCTGGTCTTGCTTCTCCTCACACACATCCCCTCTCTTATGTCCCTTTTGAGCACCTAGGCCCCCACAGTGGAGTGGGTTCCCTTCTCAGGTGCAGATTCCACTTGAGTCTAGACCTTCTCTTGATGAGCCCTCCACACACAGGAGTGTGGTCTCACCTCATAGGGGGACAGTCACATCCAGACACAACACAGCCCCACAGACACACACGTGCAAGGCACTAGAAATGAGAACGTAGCTTCCTCACAACCAGTGCATGCCACAAGCCAGAGGTGCATGCAACCCCACACTGTAGGTGCATGGTCCATGTGGACCCTCTTAGGAGTGTCCCCAGGGCCCCTCCACAGAAGGAGGTGAGCTGGCCCAGGCTTCCCAGAGGTCACCTTGCCTGTCCATAAAGAGTCTCTTTCTCCTTGGACCCCTGGTGTCACAGAAACTTTGCTTAAACCATCAAACCCTCTATGTGCTGTGTCTCAGGCCCACTGCACACTTCCAGCCTTACCCAGGCCTCCTGGCTCCTTTCTTTAAAAAACATATTTTTCAAATAAATAATAGATCCCCATGATTTTAGCCTCAAAAGATTCAGGTTGTACAATGATAAAATTTCCTTTTTGTCAATAATGCTTCCTCTCAGAAATTCCTTGAGGCTATGGACACACACACACACACACACACAACCACATTTGTTTTTTCTGGGGGTTTTTCTATTTCACATAATGAGAGAGCACTGTGGGGTTTTCCTCTGTTCAGTGCCACATGATTTAGGGCACTCATCTTGTATCTTAGAGCTCATTTGTCAGTGCATGAAGAGCTCTCCTTCCTCTCCAGGCTGCGTAGTATATGGTGTTTGAGTACATGTAATTTATTCAGTTTGTCCCCCCACCCCCAGTGATTGTCTGTCTTGTGCTCCTGAGCTGCAGTGCTGTAAGTAACTTGCCTGTGCTTCATCTTCACAAGTGTGAGGATGATCGAATGGGAAAGTTCTAGGAACTGGATTTTTTTCTAGGGCAGATGCCCACATAAGTGACAATATTGTGTCCTTTGGAAAAACTAAAGATTTTTATCCTACCACTAGTGGGGGATGTCCCTCTCTCTCCACTCCCTCCTCCCCAGTGTATTATCACACTTCTTAATTTTTATCTGATTGTTGAAAAATATTTGGTATAATTTTATTCTGAATTTTTCTCCCCAAAAGTGAGCTGAATGTCTTCTGTGTTTTGCTGGCTGTTTCTTAGATGTGGCACTTCCTGTCACCTCATTCCAACACAAGGTGATGGGTTCAGGCTCTTCCTGGTCAGCTCAGCAATCCTGACCAACTCCCCACTTCACTGAGCCTCCAGCTCCCTGATCAGACCCATGGTCTGTGGTCGCCGATCAGGGTGCATGTGTCATGACAGTGTCGGGCGTGCATGCCACGGATGAGTAAAACTTATCATCGCTGAGTTTCATGCTGAAATGGTCAGTTGAGAAGTTCTTGACCAATATTCTGTAAAGGGCCCAGCTTGACGGGGAATCTGAAATCAAAGATTATAGTTTCCACAGAAGCTGGGGCCCTCCACCCAGAACTCAGAAGACTGTAGGGCTCAAAAGACTGTTGATGGAGTTGAGGTTGCGTCCTGGAGGCTGCATGTATTTTGCTGATGGTGTTGTAGCTGATGGCCCTTGGCCTACTCTGAATGTTATCCTCATGTCTGTGGCAGAAAGGGCTACTCCCCTTACATACGATTTACACATTAAAATTAAAGCAATTGGGATGATCTACCGATGTCACAGTTGTGAAATATGACATTTTGCTGCAACATGAAAAGTGATGACTCACTTTAGGGAAAATGACTACCTGGCTTATTACCTCCCTGTCACACTTGTATTTTTGTTCCCGATGCTGTTCCTATTCATTTGTGTTTCCCTTTGTATTCATCTCTCTGTTTCCATGTATGTCTCTCTGTAACTGTCTCCCTATTCCTACCTCCCTCCCTCTAACATTTCCTGTGCTCCATGTTCCACAACAGCCATCATGTGCTCTGTGAAGCCAGACGGGATCCCTCAGCTGTGCAGGACAGATGAAATCGGGGAGCTCTGCGTGTGTGCAATTGCTACGGGCACATCCTATTATGGCCTCTCGGGCATGACCAAGAACACCTTCGAGGTAGGTCTGGGAGGTGAGCACCATTGCCAGGTGCACAGATGTGAAAGATAAGATGGTAATTTCTCAAAAGAACATTTTTATAGTCATTAAATGGTTGCACTTTCTCCTGCCACTTCTTATAGTTTTCAATAAATTTGGCTTATGTTGTTTTCACCTTGTAACCAAGTGTCAAAAAAGGGCAAAAACAGTTTCTTTAAAATGGCCTTTTTAATATTTTGTTGTCCTCACCTTTGCCTGTTTCGTAAGAGCACCAGTAACAGTGGGTGGATAGAGGAATGTGAGCACACTGGCATGGCTCACTAGTGGAGGAGCCATTGGCCCCCTTTATGGCCTGTCAGGCAAGGCCACACTTGGCCAGATGTGAACGAGTGTGCACGCTAAATAACTATCTCCACAACATGAACAGGCAAGCGTTTGTGGGGGGGGCAAGGGGGGTATTATGCTGTGTGTGTAGTGTGTGCAATGTGTACGTGGGTTGTGTGTGCACACAGGTGATGTATATGTTGTATGTGTGTGTTGATGTTATGAGTGAGAAGTTGAGGGGTGTACTCAGTAGTCTGGGAACTCAGCTGCACCTCCATGTTCTCAGAGTTTATACCACTAACTGGGAGATGCCCAACCCCAGGAGAAGCACACTTTTGATTGCTAAGTGCAGGAAAGCCTGAGTTGTTTGGGGATAAGTTTCTTAATGCTTAGAACTGTGGCTGTTGAATGTACATTCACGTTTTCAAGACACTCCTAAATAAAATCCCCATCTTCTCTATGTGATTCACCTGCCAGGTTTGAGGAAAACAGGTGCAGAGTCTGAACACATGTAATTTGCTTCCTTTATATTTTTTTAAGTGTAGTTCCAATAAGGAAAGCTATTTCAATGATAGGGAACATTTCACAACTAAAAGATGTTATTTAAAATGCCCCTTGAGTCTCCACTTATCACTTTATGCTATGACTTCATAAGCAGAAGAATTAGTGTTTATTAGACTATTGTAATGACCTCAGCATATCACCTGTTAAGAGGCTCAGAATCCATGGAAAGAAACCTGCGAGGGGCCTTGTGTGTGCACCAGCGGGACCAAATTATAAGGTGCTGTTTGTGGTGTCTGGTGGCAGCAACTGCCTGGGCTGGCTTCCCCAGCCAGGGCTCGGGCTAGGAGACAGAGCTGAAGAGAAGCAGGTCTAGTGGGCTCCAAGGAGGAGGGAGGAATTCAGGCATCACTGGGCACTCACAGCGCATGCTTCCCTAGGTATTCCCTGTGACGAGCTCAGGGGCCCCTGTCAGCGAGTACCCCTTCGTGAGAACAGGCCTGCTGGGCTTCGTCGGCCCTGGGGGGCTCGTCTTTGTGGTGGGCAAGATGGATGGGCTCATGGTGGTCAGCGGGCGCAGACACAACGCTGATGACATTGTAGCCACAGCCCTGGCCGTGGAGCCCATGAAGTTTGTCTACAGGGGAAGGTGAGTGCACCCTCTGTGCATTAAGCACACAGTTTTCTATAGCATGTTTTATATAAAATTGCATAAATTCCTTAAACTGATGGGACTCAGTACTCTTATGTAAAATGAAGCAACTGGACTCAATGAACTTTGAGATTCAATCGAGTTCTCAAATATCCAGTTTTATAGAAATTTCCTGAGCCCCAGAACGATATTTTCATTAATTTCTCCTCTAAATTACATAAAAATATCCATTTGAGAAACGTATTTTTAATAAAAGTTCAAAAAGTCAAATATTCATCTCTTGGTGCAGGTCCTTTCAAAAGATCCAAAGATAATACGTGAGTGACAGATTTACAGGGGACACTGGCTCTTGCGACTTCCCTCCCCTGACTGTACCCCTGCCTTGCTTGGCACAGGGTAAATGTTGGTGATTGCTTTTGCTAATTTGAAGAAAGTCATAAACTGCTTCAGAACCTTGTTTCAGTGCTGCAAGCTAAGGGAGAAGGAGAAATAGATATTGAATGAGGCATTGCCACCTTTGGATTATTCTTAAACCTCTGTGAAAAGCGGCGCTGGGGATTTGAGTCACCACTATCCTGTGCTTACGCAGGAGGCTGGCATATCTAGTAGAAAACTGTTATTTCACAAACACAAAATTTCTACTCATTTGGAGACTATTGCTTCACAGGTGCAAACTCAAGACGTGAATTAAGTGGTTTTCTAAATTTCAGCAGTTCTGATAATTGCACTGAACTTCTGTCGGCACTAAGAGGTGGGGAAGTTGTCACCAAACCTGAGGTGACCTCAGGGAATGCAGGCCATTCTGCTCAAAACTCTGCCAGGTTCCCCCTCTCAGAGCTGCCTTCTCCTTAATATGTGCATGGAATTTTGATGTTGTGATGGCTGTTCTGACACAGTCCTTGGTGCTGGGACCCACTGAGTCTATAACCAGTGGCTCTAAAGCTCCTTATTGGAGACTCGTCCTCACACAAGCATCTCCAGCCTATACTCACTATGCCTTCCCTCTGTCCCTGCAGAATAGCTGTGTTCTCAGTGACCGTTCTGCATGACGAGAGGATAGTGATCGTGGCTGAGCAGCGGCCCGACTCCACGGAGGAGGACAGCTTCCAGTGGATGAGCAGGGTGCTCCAGGTAGCCCTTCTCTTGCCCTCTTCCAGGCATGCCCACAGCTTTTGTAGCATTTGTTAGAATGTGGCCAACTCTCATAGTATATGTTTTTATCCTTGAATGTCACTCCATTTGGTCAAATATTGCATCAACCCTGAAACTTGTGTGTGCTTTTATCCCTGATTGTCACTCCATTTGGTCAAAAATTTTGCATTCCAGGAGAGTGGCTGTTAGACTGAGATTAGCAGTCGGGGGTTTGCAAAACTGGCTCCTGCTGTTCACCTGGGGAGGTCACGAGTGTCTATCTTAAGACTATGTTTTCTTTTCTTCAAACTTCCTTTCTTAATATGTGTGGTATTCTACAGTTCCTCCATAACAGTTTAGTTTGGTGAGATTTAGCCAGGCAGCCCCCTCTCTTACCTTGGTGCCTCCCATGGGCCATACTGCAGTGCTGCACATGCTTCCTGTGCTCTGGATGGTGCTTTGCACAGCCTGTATAGGTGCTTGATGTCTCTTCACAGTACCTGTTTTAACACATTGGTCTCCTCTTGTGACTTCCAGGCAATCGACAGCATCCATCAAGTCGGGGTTTATTGCTTGGCCTTGGTTCCTGCAAACACACTCCCCAAAACCCCTCTCGGTGGGATTCATTTGTCAGAAACAAAGCAGCTTTTCCTGGAGGGCTCGCTTCACCCCTGCAATGTCCTGATGTGCCCACACACTTGTGTCACAAACCTGCCTAAACCTCGACAAAAGCAGCCAGGTATGGTCAGGGGCAGGAAGGATTTGTGTGGAGTCTTAGGTGGGCTCTGCAGCTGGTGGTGGTGGTGGTGCCATGCTCACCAGGCCTCGTGAACTGAGGCAGTTCTCAGCCATTCTTCCTCCTGGTCGCCACCCCTAGGAGTGGACCTGTTCACCCTAAGCTGTGTTTTTTGCAGAAGAGTGGGTGGAATGCAGGGCTTTGCTGGGCCAGTGGAACCACTCAGAGCAGGCACGTGCAAAACATCTGGAGTGAAGGTGGCGCCTGTGTCCTGAGCCTCCTTAGTTGGGCATCAGATCTCCATCTGCTGTGGCCTCACCAAGGCACAGAGCCTCTCAGGCTCAGTTTCCTGGCACATAAATGAGAATAACGTGTCCATACATGTTTTATGGGTTAATTTGGGGGTCAAAGCTGCCAACACATGGGAAAGCACTTTGAAGCCTATGAAGAATCCGCAAACCTGCAGGTGATGTTGTCATGAGAGTGAACATTTGCCTGGTGCTTTGCAGTTTGAGGGACATGTAGTTATTAATTATCTGACTTCCAATCATGCTCTTTGGGGCTGCACAGTTATCATTGAAAGGGAATTTATCTCAAGAATGTGCGTGGTGAGGAGGTAAATCTGCCAGTGTAGCCAGAAGGTCCCTGGCCTCCAGGCTGGAACATGCAGACAGATATCAGAGGACGAGAGCTCGGGCTGGGTGGTGGAGTGTGTAGCATGTTACACATATTAACTCCTTCATCTCTCAGAGCACTAGCTAGTGGCACTCTCGTCTCCTTTCACAAATGAGGAAAATGCCTCACCCACAGCTGTGGGGCCAGAGTGTGGTGGAAACAGACCTAGACTCAGTGGCTGTTTGCTCCACCTTTAGAGTGTCAGGGGGGCAGACTCTATGGCAAAGGCAGCTACAGGCCCTTGGGTATCACAGGGCATACACTCTGTGGTAAACGTAGGGGCCATCTGGCCCCCGAGGCTCAACTCCCTGAAAGTGAGATTGGATGAGTTATGTGAGGCAGATGATCCTCTTGGTTAATGTGAGGACATGGATGCCACAAGAGAAAAGTGGTCTTCCCACAAGGAGAGAGGACTCAGAACTTTTGTCCAGGTCTGTGACTGTGTCCCTTGCTGTTAATGTCCCTGCAGCACAGAGATGTCTGTAGAGCAGTCAGAATGCAGCTTCCACCTTGTGCTATTTAGTTCTTTCCTAGTACAAAGTAATTCTCTTCAATAGCATAGAAAGTCAGTTTGTAGGCATCATTGCTCTTTTATTTTTGTCCTATTTCTGTCTTGTTAATTATTTTCTTATATTCTAGATTTCCTTAACTAATATTCCTCTCCTGTTTCTTCCTTCTCACCTTCATTTTTTTCTCTCAATCCCTGGTGCATATGATTGTTATAGCCAAATGTACAGTCGCACTCACCAAAATCTTCATTCTTTAAATTCTGTGGGTGCCCTGGCTGCACGTGGGGAGCCTCTGAAAACACAAAGCATCACCCTTCGGTGAGCACAGCAACAGGATGACAAAGCGCCTCTTTGTCTCCTGTTATCTTAGGGCATGGACTGCACTGGGGATGCTCTGTATGGGCGTGATGGTTTTGTGTGTTGAGGATGTGGGCTCTCCAGGGTCCTTGTGCACTCCTAAGTGACTGGTGTGTCTCTGTCCTACTCACCTTCACTCATTATCAGACACCTCGACCCAGTGTCTCCAGGTGCTCAAGTGTGGAGGAGGTCATGGAGCCCCGCAGGTCAGCAATGTGACGGCAGAATTCAGGACAGATATCTGTGGAGAGGGATCATTTGCAAATGCATATGATTCCAGAAGTGCAGGGTACCGCTCACCTGCCAGATGTCAAGGAACTCGAAACGACAATCATGGCCAAGGTGAAAGGCCAGGACGGTCTGCGCTGAGAGCTATGGGGAAAGCCTTCTTTCCTCAGGGGGGAGCGTGGTAAAGGTGAGCAGGAAGATTTGGGGCCACTTGAACAATACAATGTTGTAAATGGAACCTATGGTTACTTATAAATGTAGGGAAAGAATTTTTTATTGATATTTGGTGTCCCATCTTTTCTTGTTAAATATTGAGAGGCTATGTAATTCTGTGTCTCCAAAAAGCTGTTTTTTAGCACCAGTACATGGCAGCTGTGAGGTACCAGTTGCCATCCCTAGCTTAGTTGATGACCTGTGATGTCCCTTAGACAGGTGACGTTTCCCTGAGGCCTCATTTTCCATGAATGCAGGGAGGGAAATGGGCTAGACAATTCCTACAGTCCTCTTGGAACAAACATTTATGACTCCAAGCAAGTACTCAGTGGCCAAAGCAAACATTTACTGAGGCTCTTTATGCATAAGGGTTTTGCTAGGTGCTTGAAACAGAGCCCCTAAAATTTAGATCATTTGTAGACAACCTAATTGCCTTTTAACTGGATGAATTTGTATTTACTCAGCTAACAACGCTATTGCTGCAAGAGTGTCTTAATTAAGCAAAAAACTGTTAAAAGACCTTTAACCCATCAGTTAAGCTAGCAACAAAATGATAAAAGCAGCTCTAACTTTCCCTGGACATATTTTATAAGAGCAGCTAGAGGAGACCTGAGGAATAGCCATTAGAGCTCAGCCCCTCAAGGAGAAGAAATGCTGCCTTCACACACACCGCCTGCCCCATGTCCCTGCACAAACTTGTCGGTCAGGTATTGGAAGGCAAGAATTAAACAGCACTTACATGGAGTTACTAGCTTGTAGATTTGTAAATCTCTAAGAGGGAATGTGGAAAGATAGAGCAAATATGAACTTAACACATAGCTTAGGAAAATCTCCACCTTATATTTTCATATTTTGAAGGGTGAGATGAAGACTGCAAGAGTGTTTTGCACATGCCCCCTTCAGTCAACAAGGGAGAGAGCCTCCATTCTCTGTAAGGATGAATTTTATAAATAAAAGCAGCAGGAAAGCTGCTTGTCTCCCAGCAACATTAGGAACACATAAACTCTTAAGTCTGTGTGGGGAGAAAGACACGCAAGGTCCGAGCTTTGCAGCCAGAGAAGGCCAACAGAAATAAATTCTCAGTGAGGAGAGACTGGACTCAGAGAAGCACAAAATAAGGCACCTTGAAGTCGTGATATCCCCTCAAAACAGTGCTTTTCCTACTATAGTTTGGATTCTTTAAAAAATTGTAGGGAAGCCTTCAGTGTAGGCCATTTCCAAGTTGGCTTCTTAGAAAAACCGTCCTGCCCAGTCTCAACGGCCAAAAAGAACATTGGATACTTTCTTACAGGTACTAAAGATAGGAAATCAATGACCAATAAGCAAGGCTGTAGATGGGTGGGTGCATTTGTTTCTGGGCAGCAGCTACGTCACTCCAACCACACAGCAGTGTCATTCCCACCACTATGCACCACGTTGCCTAATTTTCTTTCTCATAGTTTTTTTTTTAATTGACTTTATTGGTGTGACATTGGTTAGTAAAATGATATGTTTCAGGTGTTCCATTCTCTAATACATCATCTGTATTTTATATTGTGTTCACCATCCTGAGTCAAGTCTCCTTCCATCACCATTTATCGCCCCCTTACCCTGTTTTATCTCCTCCACCTCCCTTTCCCTCTGGTAATCACCATACTATTGTCTGTGTCTACGAGGGTTTTTTTTTTTTTTGGGGGGGGGGTTGCCTAATCCTTTCACCTGCTTCACCCAGCCTCCCAACCCCCTTCCCCTCTGACAGCTATCAGTCTGTTCTCTATCTGTGAGTTTATTTCTGTTTTATTTGTCAGTTTATTTTGTTTGTTAGATTCTACATATAAGTGAGATCATGTGATACTTGTCTTTTTCTGAATGGCTTATTTCACTTAGCATAATGCTCTCCAGGTCCATCCATGCTGTCACAAAGGGTAACGTTTCCTTCTTTTTTGTGGCCGAGTAGTATTCCATTAAGACCTAAGAAAAGAAATTTAGTCCCAAAGTAACACACATGAAAATTGAAACATGATTTAGCTGAGTATGTAAGTCATGTTCTATGATTACATGGAAACTAGCATAAAGGCTCCTACAAATCACCTAAAATCAAAGACATCAGTGCAGAAATCTGTGTCGTAGGCTATTCTCCACAATTCAGGCCTACCTTGAAGCACCCTGCAGTCTCTCTCATAGATGCGGAAAGTTGAGTGTTTCATGACAAACCAAATTCTGGATAGTCATGTATCTGCAGAGAAGAGTGGGTGACCTGTTCCCACTTGGACAGTCAGCTAAAGGATATTAGGTGCTCACCCCCTGCATTCCTCATCACTCCAGTGAAAGCCAGGATGACTGCTGGGGTGGTTGTCATGGCAGCTGTGCATATTATAGGCTGGGTTCAGTATCATCACACCCCTCAGCCTAAATCTCAAAACCTGTGTCTCAGCTTCAGATATAATAAACAGCTGTCCATGTACAATAAGTGATGCGTCATGTATCCTGATTTCTAAGCCTGTAACTTGGCCTTCATTGAAAATTTAGTAATGATAGGACTCAATAGTAGCCTTCAACTTGTATTTTATCAAACCAAGGCTTAAACACTAATGTCATCTTTGTTACTTTAAATTGCAGTTCTTTTGGTAAATATCTCTCAGCCTTCCTCCCTCACTTCCTCTTCTCCTTCCTTCCTCACTGTCTCTCACACTTGCATGCTCACGCTCAGGCCCTATCACACAGGCTTACACACACGCACAGTCACAGGCTCACGTGCACACTCACATGCCCCCTCACACACACACACACACACACACCCTTATGCATACTCTCACACTGGCATGTTCTCCTGGAACTCCTACCCTTTTTCTATTAAGTGTGTGCATCTTGATTTATATGTATGTGTTTAATGAAAAGAAAATGTGAATGGTAGTATTTTCAGAAAACTGAGGTTATCTAGGGTTTCTTGAATGAGAAAATTTGAAAGCGTTACTCCAGCTCTTTAAGAACCTTCTTTGTTTCATTAAAAAAGAAAAGGAAAGCTGCCAGAATAGATTGTTTCTGCATTTCTCTTTTGTACTGTGTCAGAAACTATGAAAAGAGCCTGGTGATTGAGTTGGTAACAGGGGCATAAAGGGAACTTCGACTATCTCTGGGCCTCACAGAGAACCTGAACCTTTCCATTGATGAAATACACAGATAAGTGACTCTGTGTCACATCCTTCAGCAGTATTACTCTCTAAGTGTATCCCAAGAGGCATGTATAAGAAACATTTGTTTAGTCAACTCTTGGTGATGTGTGCTAGCACCCAGGAACCAGACTCACAACCCAGGAGTCTTTCACTACTTAGCAGTGAAATACGTCATGTTTTAAACTCCATGTTTGTCTTGGGCACTATTTTTTATAATCACTAATGTGAGATTTCAGTATTCCTCTAACTGGAAAGTAAAGGAAGTGGGCTGGGGCAGCACTGGGGGGTTTGTGAGCACATTGTTTCTCTCTACCCTTCATCGAGTTTATACTTGCTGCAATCATCATCATAATCATAGAGACTCCTCTGAAACCTTGCTGTAATAAGATATTTTCAAAGCCATGTCTTTGAAAGGATTTCCCCAGAGTAAGCACTTTACCAAGGTGGGAGGTCATGTTTGAGGAATTTCACGTGTTTTCCTCACGTGTGCGCCACTGTTTCTTTCCAGAAATCGGCCCTGCCTCTGTGATGGTGGGGAACCTGGTGTCTGGGAAGAGGATTGCACAGGCCAGTGGCAGAGACCTGGGTCAGATAGAAGACAACGACCAGGCCCGGAAGGTGAGAGCAGAGGGACCGCCTTCACTGGGCCCCCACCCATCACCCTGATGCTGAATTTCAGGAGCATGAGCTCTAGCTTCCTGCTCTGCCAGCGCAGGTCTTCCACTGATCTTCCCTGTCTTTGGTGACCTTTGCTTCCTACCTGCCCTCTTGGTTCTGCAAGAGACAACCACATAATGTTATAAGGAAATGCTTGTGTTAGGGGATACAGTGTTGTAGAACATGCCACAGCAGTACAGAAGGGTGGATGACACAGTCCCACAGCTGGCAGGCCTGGGGCCAGTGTCTGGGTAGCCCTGTCAGGTCCTAGTCCCCTGAACACTTGTTCCTAGTTTCCCACCAGCCCTGATTGGGCACTAATCTGCCTCACAGTGACCTTGTAGTGACTGTGTAGCAAGACTTTAGTCCTTTTTTTTCCTTTAATATATTTTTATTGATTTCAGAGAGAGGGAGGGAGAGGGAGAGAAAAAGATAGAAACATCGATGAGAGAGACATCAATGACTGGCTTCCTTCTACATCCCCCCGACTGGGGATCAAGCCCGAAACCTGGGCATGTGCCCTGACCGGGAATCAAACTGTGATCTCCTGGATCTTAGGTCAGTTCTCAACCACAGAGCCAGACCTGGCCGGTCAAGGCTTTAGTCCTTTGATTGTACAAATGCAAGAAAACATCAGTTCAAACCCAGACTGGGAGCCAGACCTCCTTAAAGCAGCCTCAGGAACGTAGAAGTCCTTGGCCCAACTCCGCCACGGACACCTTACAGTTGTCACGTGTGGCTACAAGTCCCATCATTACCATTTAGCCTTGAGAACTTCTTTTTTAATCCTCACCCAAGGATATGTTAATTGATTTTAGAGAGAAGGGGTGGGGGGAAAACATCGATCTATTGCCTTCCCATATGCTCCTGACTAGGGATTGAATCCACAACCCAGGTATCTGCCCTGACTTGGACTCAAACCCACAGACTTTCTGGTGTATGGGATGACACTCCAACCAACTGAGCCATGTGGCCCGGGCAGCCTTGAGAACTCTTAAGAGTCACCAAAAGGTAGCCCCACTCTGTATGGCTACCAAGAAATGTGACAAAATCAACCATTTGAAATACTGCGAATTTGGTAACATACACAGTGATATGTTTGTTGGAAGCAATGGTTGCCATGTTTCCCACTTTCCTGTACATCTCTGTTCATAACATGGACTAAGGGCAGACGTGGTGCTCCCTGGATCCTGACATAAGAGAGGTTGACCTTTTCACTAGGACTATATAATGCACATGGTCTCTGGTTTGTGGTGCCTTTGGATGACATCAGGGTGGCCATTCTAAACAGCGCATTTAAGAGAGCCCATGTTACAAGAGGACAGAGCTGACTGCCGTGCAACCCAGAAGTCATGTGGCATCCTCTGGAATCCCCAAGCAGGACAGGGGTTTTCTGTGTCAGCTGCTCCATCTTGCGGGACAAGGATGCAGTTCTCCCATCTTGGGCAGGTTTCAGAAAACTTCTCCAGGGGCATATCTGAACCCAGTCACGGCAGGAGTACTCTGAGCCCCTGCGTGTTCTGTCAACCGTATCTGTCAGGGCGCCCTCGTTCCTCTGTGGAGACACACCCCAAAAACACTCAAACAGACTAGACCCATTTAAATGTTGAGATGAGTCCCCCAACCAGGTGGTCTGGCCCTAATGTCTGTGCTTTGTTCCAGTTCCTGTTCCTCTCGGAGGTCCTGCAGTGGAGGGCTCAGACCACCCCCGACCACGTCCTTTACACGCTGCTCAACTGCAGGGTGAGCTGCTGACTCGCGCTTGCTCCCTGGGGTGCTGCACCTCCTGCTGTCTATTATATTCCTGACCTCATCCTCAACTTTCAGTCTTACTTGAATTCATTTTAGTTATTTGTTGCTATTTTGACTGAGACATTTTCAGTTAAGAAGAATTGTTTTTAAATATAAGGGTTTACACATCTGTCTATACATATGTGTATGTATGTATTTTAGCAAAATTTTTGCAGTATTTCCCAAAAAAAAGAGTAATGAATGATTTCTGCAACCAACAACAATTGCAGATCTATGGAATATTTATGTATTTACTACTGAACTACTTTTTTATAAGTAAGAAGTTTTTTAATTATAGACATTCATTCTTAGGACTGCTCACCCCACCTTCCTTTGGACTTCTTCCTCCATACATGGCATTCAGGACCTGAACACCTACCAGGGCATATGTTCAGTCCCCTAAAAGTCTTCTCCGTGTTGGCCATTCTCTCCCATTACCCGTCTCTTGCACACTCTCCTCTAGAGCTCCAGCCTAAATACGAGTGTCTGGTCCAGTTGTTCAAGATCATTTCGCAGCTTCTGGGATCCTCCTGATGTGGATCCAGCTGCCCAGTTTGCCTGTAGCTTAAGGAAAGGTTCTTCACCCTGTGGATCACCTTAAGTAGAATTTCATCATAAAGAAGTAGTTTTTAAAATAGCTTATGGACAGTGATGTCTTCACATTTGAGACTTTGAGCAAATGCACAATAGCGGTGAAGTTCATCCTCAGGAAAAACTTTTTGGGGTTTGTCGTATTTTCATAATTTGCAATTTATCCATATTTTTCTTTACATTTTAAATTGTAAATCCCACATATTTTGATATTTCTTAGTACCTATTTTGCTACTGATCTCCCCTAACAACCTTTTTAAGGTATTTGTCAATCTAAATGTGTTTTCCATTTGTTTGTGCATGTTTAAAAAGTCTACATTAAAACATTAGGCAATTAGGGTTTTTTCTTTTTCTTTTTGTATTGTTTGTTTTTTACCGCCTTGACTTTGGTATGGTTTTTCTTTTTTTTTTTTTTTTAAAATAAGTTTTTATCAACTCTTTTAGAGAGGAAGGGAGAAGGGAAGAGAGAGAAGTATTGATGTGAGAAATATACACCAGTTGCCTCCTGCACACACCCTAAATGGGGGTCAAACCTGAGACATGTACCCTGACCAGGAATTGAACCAGTAACCTTTCAGTGCACAGAACCACGCTCAACCAACTGAGCCACACTGGCCAGGACTTAATGTGGTTTTTCTTAATAAACTTTTAATTACTCTTATTTCCCATAGTACAAGTCCTGCAGGTTTGCTACTAATCTTAACTGCCATGGCAATTACGCTTAATACCCAGAATCACTAGGTTGATTTTTTAAAATAAGTTTACCTATATTAGGTCAAGTAATTATTTGTTTAAGTATTTCTTGTGAACACAAGTATATCCAGATGCCTCTTTAGTGCTGTACTACCTGGCTGGTGGGAAGGAAGAGGAGTGACTACTGCTGGTTCAGAGACTTGAGGGGGTGATGAAAACATTCTAAAACTGACTGTGGTAGTGGCACAACCCTGAATGTACTATACTAGCAAACAATTGTACATTTTAAATAAGTGAATTGTATGGTATATAAGCTAGATCTCACTAAAGCTATTATGTTAAGAAAATCTGGCTTCCCCACTTGTTCTTGCAACACTCAGGGTACAATAGCAAACTCACTGACCTGTGTCCAGCTACACAAACGCGCAGAAAAGATAGCTGTGATGCTGATGGAGAGGGGACGCCTGCAAGATGGAGACCATGTGGCTCTCGTCTACCCACCAGGTAAAAGGCAGGACCAGCAGCTGCATGAGACAGCTTATTGCACATGTTGGGGCTTAATGACTGGAGCTGCCGTGTTGTCACCAAGAATTGCTCAGTTGTCTAGTCACTATCACTTGCAGGGGCATAAATGAAGTGATAGTTCACAAAGACTTTCGTATCCAAATTTGTTATATTAGATATCTGAGATACTTATTTAATCAATAGTAGTTAAGTTGAGAAATTGCCTTAGAGAAATGGCAGAAATTAAGCTTAAAGGCTGCTTTGGCATCACCTGCCTAAAAGAACAGAATAAGTGGAAGTTAATGCCGAAGCATAACAAAACCTCTAGGAAGGTGAAAGAATCTATTAAAGGTCTTTGTTGCCCACTTACCCTTCTGACTTTTTCTAGCCTAGTATTTCTGCTGATAGGGATGACAGCCATTAAAGGGTCTGACTTGTTTCAAGCAAGAACTTCTGCTTTTCTTCTCCTGTAGGAATAGACCTTATTGCAGCATTTTACGGTTGCCTGTATGCAGGCTGTGTGCCAATTACCGTCCGCCCCCCACACCCACAGAATATCGCAACGACACTGCCTACAGTGAAGATGATTGTGGAGGTAACACTGCCTGGAGTGTCTGAGTGCTTCCTCCTGCCCTAGACCTGAGTGTTGGGCTCATAGACCAGAGCTGGGCCTTCTGGGGAGGGACTGGCTATGGGATTGTATGGGAGTCTTCAACCCAAGTGATGGGGCAGGATGCAGCTTCTACCCTCTGGGAGCTTCCATCTAGTGCTGGAAGCAAGAGCCCACCTTTACATGGAATTAGAAGCTACAGGACTGCCTTGCCTCGATCGATGCCTAAAGAAAGCAGTTCCCAGAGAGGGCGTCCCTACAGACCCTGGAAGCTGCCCCAGCAACCCAACTGCATGAACCAAACCAAGTGAAAAAGTCACACACTTTTTATAGTTCTCTCATCATGATTTATAAGTGTCTTTTTTGAAAGGAATAGATTTGTTTTAAATTTTTTGTGCCTGGGGAAGAAAAGGATTAGGAAAGGTTTTTCCCTTTCAGAGGAGGAACCACAAGGGACAAGTTAGTTTGGAGACCCCATAAGTGAATACTTTTTTTGTTGTTATGTTGAAGTACTTTCACGGTCATTACTCCTGTTAAAAAATGTGGGTGGTTTTTTTGTAGACGCGCATGGTATTGCCAGTAGGACAGCTAACGGTGTCAGTAGTGAATTTAGAAGCTCGTTTCTGAGTGTGATCTTAACACTGGATCCTACTCAGCTATAGAAATTTTCAGGGACCTCAGTGCCCATGAGCTCTGCTTCGTGGTCAGACTCCTGGCTATCTTGTACCTCTGCTGGCCAACTCTGGCTCTTCACAAGGAGGTATGTCCCTGGTAGTCTGACCTGCTCTGAAAGCCACACGGCCGCAACACTCATAGTGAGCAGACACACGTGCAGTGCATATTCTGTGGTTTACCTACCTTCAGCCATTCTGTTCTCTTACTCTTAGGTGAGTCGCTCTGCCTGTTTAATGACAACACAGCTCATCTGTAAATTGTTAAGGTCGAGGGAGGCAGCCGCAGCCGTCGATGTCAGGGCGTGGCCCCCCATTCTGGACACAGGTCAGTCCTTGAACTAGCTGGGTACATTTATTTCTCTGCTTTCCCATTAGGTCAGATGTGCTAACAGCTTCACTTTGCTCTCCAGATGATTTGCCAAAGAAGCGGCCAGCCCAGATCTACAAACCCTCCAACCCGGACACACTGGCATACCTGGATTTCAGTGTGTCCACAACTGGAATGCTAGCTGGAGTGAAGGTGAGAGATGCAATCTGCCCACTGTTCAGTGGGCCCACATGATGATGGCTGTTTGCATTCTGTGTGCAGTAGGACTCTGGTGGGACCGAGGTATATACAAGCCTTTCATTCAAGCTATAAAATGTTTGGCCACTTCAGTAGTAACCTATGCTGACTGATTCTTTCCAAATGTTCCAACTTTTTTTTTTTTTATGTAAACACAGCCTGACTAGTCCCTACTAGAAAGCTGCATGTTTTTCTTTCTTGCTGGTTCTCAAATTCAGATATCCTTTCTGTCATAAAAATGTGTACTAGAGCTTCTTGCTTTTTTAACATGGGTTCTGTTATCACTTGCCAGATTGCTGATCATGGCAGCTGCAGTGACACCTTTTCCTGTCAGAGAATGGGACCATTCAGTGTGTCCCCTGAATTAGGACCCTCCAAGCTGAGGGGTATCCTTATCAAGGAACTGTTAAATTCTCTTTAGCCTCGGGAAGCCCTTTCCCTCTTATCTGCCTCTGGGGTCTGACTGCTCAGTTTGCATTTCTCTCATTTAGTTCTCTTGCTATATCTACTCTAGTTTTTCCTATTATAGTAAAATACACATAACATAAATTTACCATCTTAACCAATTTAAGTGCATAGTTCAGTGGTATTTAATACATTCAAAATGTTGTGCTGCCATCACCCCTACCTATCCCCATAGCTTTTTTCTTCTTGTAAAATGGAAACTTTCTCCCTGTTAAACACTGACTCCCCACCACCCTCTCCCAAACCCCAGAAATCACCGTTCTTCCTGTCTCTATGGTTTTTGAACTCTACATACCTCTTATAAGTGAAATCATACAGTACATATCCTCTTGTGCCTGGCTTATTTCACTGTCCATATTATAGCATGTGTCAGAATTCCTTCTTTTTTTTTTAATCCTCACTCGAGGATATGTTTTTTCATTTATTCTAGAGAAAGAGGAAGGTAGAAGGAGAGAGAGAGAGACATCAGTATGAGAAACATTGATTTGTTGCCTCACACATGCTCCCCAACCAGGGGTCGAGCCTGCAACCTGAGAATGTACCCTGACCAGGAATGGAACCTGCAACCCTTTGATGCATAGGACTATGCTCTAGCCACTGAGCCACACCAGCCAGGGCTGTCAGAATTTCTTTTTAAGGCTGAATATTATTCTGTTGCATGTTTATACCACATTTTGCTCATCCACTCATACATCAGTGGACACTTGCCTTGCTTGCACGTTTTAGCTGTTGCAACTAATGCTGCTGTGGACGTAAGTGTGCATATATCTGTTTGAGGGACTACTTTCAGTTCTTTTGGTATGTACTCAGAAGCGGAATTGCTGGATCATATGGTAATTTTTGTGTAATCATTCGAGGAACTACCATACTGTTTTTCACAGTGTCTGTACCATTTTACCTTCTCCCCAGCAGTGCACAAAGGTTCCAAATTCTCAGCATCCTCACCAGCACTTGTTTTACTTTAATGGGTTTTACTCTTAATGGGTGAGGTTGTATCTCATATTTTTTATTTGCATTTCCCAAATGATTAGTGACAGCACCTTTTCTTGCATTTATTGGCCATTTGTGTATCTTTAGAGAGATGTCTGTTCAAGTTCTTTGCCAATTTTAAGTGGGCTTTTTTGTTGTTGAGTTTTAGAAGTTCTCTATATATTCTGTATATTAATCTCTTACCAGATATGAGATTTTCAAATATTTTCTCCTGTTTTTTGAGTTGCCTTTTTTTACTCTATAGATAGTGTCTTTTGATGCACAAAATTTTTATTTTTATTAAGTTCAATTTTGTCTTTTTGTTGGTGGGGCTTGTGCCTTTGATGTCATACTAAAGAAAACATTGCCAAATCTAATGTCATAAAGATTTTGTCCCATGTTTTCTTCTACGAGTTTTATTGTTTTAGGTCTTACTTTTAGATATTTGATCCATTTTGTGTTAATTTTGTATGTGGTGTTAGGTAAGAATCCAGCTTCATTCTTTTACATGTGAATATCCACTTGTCATGGAACCATTTGTTGAAGAGAATGTCCTTTCCCCATTGAGTAGTCTTGGCACACTTCTTTTATGTGTCTGTCTTTATGTCAGTACCACACTGTTTTGACTGTTGTAGCTTTGTAGTAAGTTTTGAAATCAGGAAGTGTGGGACCTCCAGCTTTGTTCTTTTTCAAGACTATTTTGACTATTCAAGTTTCATTGAGATTCCGTATGAATTTTACAATGAGGTGTGCTTTTTTATTTCTGCAAAATACATCATTGAGATTTTGATAGAAATTGCATTGAATCTGTATTGTTTTGGATACTGTTGACATCTATGAATATAGGATATGTTTCCTTTTATTTATATCTTTAATTTATTTCAGAAATGCTCTACAGTAGTGTTCATTGTACAAGTCTTTCACCACCTTGGTTAATTCCTGAGTATCTTATTTTTTATGCTATTGTAATGGGAACCGCTTTAATTACCTTTTCAGATTTTTCATTTAATGTATAGAAATGCAACTGACTTTTGCTACTTTGCTGAATTCATTTATGATTTGTAACAATTATTTTGTGAAATATTGAGGGCTTTTTACGTATAAGATCATATTATCTATGAACAGAGATACTTTTACTTCTTTCTTTCTAATTTGGATGCCTTTATTTACTTTTTTATTACCTAATTGCTCTGGATAAAACTTCCAGTACTATGTTGAATGGAAAGGGTAAAGGTGGGCATCTTTGTCTTGTTTCTTATCTTAGAGGAAAAGTTTTCAGTCTTTCCCAGTTGAGTATTATGTTTGCTCTGGGTTTTTCATATATTGCTTTTATTACGTTGAGGTACTTTCCTTATATTCCTAGTCTACTGAGTGTTTTTGTCATTGAAGAATATTAAATTTTTACAGATGCTTTTCTGCATCAAATGAAATGATCATGTGTTTTGTCCCCATCATTCCCTTAATGTGATGTATTATATTCACTGGTTGTCATATGTTTAGCCATGCTTGCATTCTAGGAATAAATTCCACTTGGTCATAATGTATAAGCCTTTTATTGTGCTGCTGAATTCCATTTGCTACTATGTTCAACTAGTATGTTGAGGATTTCATCCCAGTGTTCATAAGGCATATTGATCTGTAGTTCTCTTGTAGTGCCTTTGTCCCCTTCTCTTCAAAATTATTTTTTCTGATTTGAACTTTTTACAAGTTAGAGGTTTATTCAGATTTTGTATGATTCATGATTTAGTCTTGGTATGTTTTGTGTTCCTTCTTTTTTAAAAACAATGTTTTTATTGATTTCAGAGAGAAGAATGGGGAGAGAGAGAGAAATATCAATCAACGGCCTCCCACATGTTCCCTGTTGGGGATCCAGCCCGCAATGTGGGCATGTGCCCTCACTGGGAAATGAACTGGTGACCCCCTGGTGCGTGGGACGATGCTCAGACAACTGAGCCACACTGGCCAGGCTGTGTTCCTTCTTGATAATTCCTTCCTGATAGGTTGTGCAATTTGTTGGTGTACAGTTGTTTATAGTACTATCTCATAATTCTTTTTATTTCTGCAGAATCAGTAGTAAATGTTCCAATTTTCATTCTTGATTTTAGCAAAGTGAGTCTTCCCTCTTTTTTTCTTAGTCCACCTAGTTAGATGTTTGTCAATTTTGTTGAGCTATTTAAAGAACCATTTTTTAGTTTTATTGATTATCTCTACTATTTTTTTATTCTTTATCTTGCTCTAATCTTTTGTTATTTCTTCCCTTCTGCTAGCTTTGGGTTCTTCTTTTTCTCACTCCTTAAGTTGTAAAGTTAGGTTATTGATGTGAGATCTTTTTAATATAATTTAATATAATTTTTATAGCTACAAATTTCTGCCTTAACACGGCTTTTTCAGTGTCCCATAAGTTTTGGTATGTTGTGTTTTCATTTTTATTTGTGTATAATTATTTCCTGATTTTCCTTGTGATTTCTTCTTAGACCCATTGGTTAAGAGTGCATCGTTTGAATTCCACAGATCTGTGGGCAGTTTTCCTCCTGTTACCAGTTTCTAACTTTATCCTGTCGTGATTAGAGAAGATACTTTGTCTATTTTTTTAAAAGCTATTGTTGATTGAGACTTAATTTGTTGCCTAAAATATGGGTTATCCTAGAAAGTAACCCAAAGACTCTGGAAAATAATGTGTATTGTGTTGTGGTTGAATAGAGTGTTTTGTGTGTCTCTTTAATTTTTTTCCTTTTTATTGACATTCATTAACAGAATAATACAGGTTTCAGGTGCGCAATTCACAGCACATCATCTGTACACTGTATTGTGTGTTCCAAGTCAAATACCATTTATCCCCCCTCTATCCTCTTCCACCTCCCCCTGCCCCATCTCTCCCCAGCAATCCTCATACTGTTGTCCCTGTCCATGAGTTTTTTCCTTTTTCTCAATCCTTCCATCCCCCCACTTCCACCCCCACAACCACCTACCCCCCAACAGCTCTCAGCCTGCTCTCAGTTTATTGGACTGTCTGTATGTTGCTTGATAGTTCATTTTGCTCATTAGATCCACCTATGAGTGAAATCATACTTTCTCTGACTGGCTTACTTCACTTAGTATAACGTTCTCCAGGCCCATCCATGCTGTCACAAAGGATAAGATTTCCTTCATTTAATGACCAAGTAGTATTCCATTGTGTAAATATACCACAGCTTTTTTATCCATTCATCTACTGATGGGTACTTGGGCTACTTCCAGATCTTGGCTATTGTAAATAACACTTCAGTGAGCATAGGGTGCATATATTCTTTCAAATTAGCGTTTCGGTTTCTTTGGATAAATTCCCAGAAATGGAATCACAGGCTCATTAGGCAGCTCTACTTTTTAATTTTTTGAGGTAGCTCCATATGGCTTTCCACGGTGGTTGTACCAATCTGTGTTCCCACCAATAGCATACGAGAGTTCCCTTTTCTCCACATCCTCACCAACACTTGTTTGTTGATTTATTGATGACAGCCACCATTCTGAGAGGTACGGGGCGATATCTCATTGTGGTTTTAGTTTTCATTTATCTGATGATTAGTGATTTTGAGTATCTTTTCATATGTCTGTTGGCCATCTTTGTGTCCTCTTTGGAAAAGTGTCTGTTCAGGTCCTTTGCCCCTTTTTAATTGGATTATTTGTTTATTTTGGTGTTGAATTTTATTCTTTATAAATTTTGGATATTAATCCCTTTTCAGATGTGTTGGCAAATATGCTTTCCCATTTAGTGGATTGTCTTTTCATTTTGTTGATGGTTTCCTTTATTGAGCAAAACCTTTTTAGTTTGATGTAGTCCCATTTGTTTGTTTGTTTGTTTCAAACTTTTATTTATTTATTTATTAAATATGTCTTTATTGATTTCTGGGGGAGAGATTGAAATATCAATGGTGAGAGAGTCATTGATGGGCTGCCTCCTGCACACCCCAGGCATGCGCCCTGATTGGGAATCAAACCAGGATCTCCTGGATCATAGGGCAGTGCTCAACTGCTGAGCCATGCCAACCGGGCCCATTTATTTATTTTTTCCTTTGTTTCCTTTACCCAAAGAAATATATCAGAAAAAAAATATTGCTGCGAGAAATATCTGAGATTTTACTGTGTTTTCTTCTAGGATTTTTATGGTTTCAGGTCTAACATTTAAGTCTTTAATTCATTTTGAGTTTATTCTTGTATATGGTGCAAGAAATGGTCTAGTTTTATTTTTCTACACATATCTGTCCTATACACCCAACACCACTTACTGAATAGACTGTCTTTACCCCATTGTATGTTTTTGCCTCCTATGTCAAATATTTATTGACTATAATGGTGTGGATTTATTTCTGGGCTTTCTCTTCTGTTTCACTGATCTATATGTCTGTTTTTATGCCTGTACCATGCTGTTTTTGTTACTAAGGCCTTGTAGTATAGCTTGATATCAGGAAGTGTAATTCCTCCAATTCTGTTCTTTTTCAAAATTGCTGTCACTATTCAGGATCTTTTGTGGTTCCATATAAATTTTTGGAATGTTTGTTCTAGTTCTGTGAAATATGCCATTGGTATCTTGATAGGAATTGTATTGAATCTATAGATTGCATTGGGTAGTATGGACATTTTAATGATGTTAATGATTCCTATCCATGAATATGGTGTATCTTCTTCAGTTTCTTTCTTCAGTGTCTTGTAATTTTCCTACTATAGGTCTTTTACATCTTTGGTTAAACTCATTCCTAGGTATTTTATTCTTTTTGAAGCAATTGTGAATGGGATTGTTTTTTTAGTTTCCCTTTTCGATAGTTCATTATTGGTATGTGAAAATGCAACTGATATTTGGATATTTATTTTGTACCCTGCTACTTTACTGAATTCACTTATCAGTTCTAGTATTTTTTTTTGGTGGAATCTTTAGGGTTCTTAATATACAGTATCATGTTATCTGCCACTAATGACAGTTTTACTTCTTCCTTTCCAATTTGGATGCCTCTTCTATCTTCTTCTTGTCTGATTGCTGTGGCTACGACTTCTAGTACTATATTGAATAAGAGTGGTGAAAGCGGACATCTCTGTCTTGTTCCCAATCTTAAGGGAAACAATTGTCATTTTTGCCCATTAAGTATGATATTTGCTGTGGGTTTGTCATATATGGCACTTATTACATTGAGATATGTTCTCTCTATTTCCACTTTTCTGAGAGTTTGTATCATAAATGGGTGTTGGATTTTATCAGATGCTTTTTATACATCTATTGTTATGATCATGTGGTTTTTATCCTTCATTTTGTTTATGTGGTGTATCATGTTTATTGATTTGCAAATATTGTACCAACTTTGCATCCCTGGATTAAATCCCACTTGATAATGGCATATGATCTTTTCTATGTAATACTGGATCTGGTTTGCTAATATTTTGTTGTGGATTTAGCATCTGTTCATCAAGAATATTGGCCTATAATTTTGTTTCTTTGTGGTATCTTTATCTGGTTTTGGAATGGGGATAATGCTGCCCTCTTGATTTTTTTGGAATAGTTTGAGAAGAATAAGTGTTAGTTCTTCTTTGAATGTTTGGTAAAATTCATCTGTGATGCCATCTGGTCCAGTACTTTTGTTTGTTGAGAGTTTTTTAAATTACTACTTCAGTTTCACTAGTTGTAATCTATTTATTCAGATTCTCTAATTCTTCCTGATTCAGTTTTGGAAAATTATATGTTTCTAGGAATTTGTCCATTTTGCCCAGGTTGTCCAATTGGTTTGCATATCATTGTTTGTAATATTTTGTTACAATCCTTTGTATATCTTTGGTGTCAGTTGTTACTTACCCTCTTTCATTTCTGATTTTATGTATTTGGGTCCTCTCTCTTTTTTTTCTTGATGAGTCTTGTTAAAGGTTCATCAATCTTGTTTATTTTTTCAAAGAACCAACTCTTGGTTTCATTCATCTTTTCTTTTGTATTGTTTCTTTAGACTCTATTTCATTTCTTTGTGTTCTGATCTTTATTATTTCCTTCCTTCTACTCACTTTGGGCTTTGTTTGTTGTTGTTTTTCAACTTCCTTTAAGTGTAAAGTTAGATTGTTTATTTGAGATTTTTCTTGTTTCTTTAGATAGGCCAGTAATGCTGTGATTTTCCCTCTTAAGATTGCTTTTGCTGTGTCCCAGAGATTTGGGGTGGTTGTGTTCTCATTTTCATTTGTTTTAAGGTATATTTTTATTTCTTCTTTGAACTCATTGTTAACCCATTCATTGTTTAGTAACATGTTTTTATCCTCCATGTCTTTGTGTGTTTTTCAGTTTTTTTTCTTGTGATCAGTTGCTACTTTTGTACCATTATGGTCAGAGAAAGTGCTTGATATGATTTCAGTCTTCTTAAATTTATTGAGACTTTTTTTGTGTCCTAATGTGGTCTTAGAAAATGTTCCATGTGTACTTGAAAAGAATATAAGTTCTGCTTTTGGGTGAAATGCTGTAAAGATTTTAATTAAATCTGTCTGATCTGGTATATCACTTAAGGCTGCCATTTCCTTGTTTATTTTGTGTCTGGAAGATCTATCCATTGATGGGGTGATCTTCTACTCTGACTGTATTACTGTCAGTCTCTCCCTTTATGTACATCAAGATTTGCTTTACATATTTAGGTGCTCCTATGTTGGATGCATAAATGTTTACAAGAGTTATATCCTCTTGTTAGATTGCTCCCTTTATCATTATGTAGTATCATTTTTTGTCTCTTACTATAGACTTTAAAGTCTGTTTTGTCAGATATAAGTATTGCTATGCCAGCTCTTTTTCCATTTCTATTTACATGAAATATATATTTCTGTCTCTTTACTTTTAATCTGTGTGTATCTTTCGTCCTGAGGTTGGTCTCTTGTAGACAACATATATATGGTGTCTTGTTTTCTTATCCATTCAGCTACCCTATATCTTTTGATTTGAGCATTTAAGCCATTTACATTTAAAGTGATTATTGATGGGTACATATTTATTGCCATTTTATACTTTTAAGTTCCTCTGTTCCTTCTCCTCCTTCTCCTTCATAAAGAAGGCCCTTTAACATTTCTTATAATACAGGTTGGTGGTAACGAACTTTTTTAGGTTTATTGTTTGTTTGGTTTTGTTTTTTTTTTGTTGTTGTTTTTTTCTGGTCTGGGAAGCTCTTTATTTCTCCAATTTTAAATACTAGCCTTGCTGGGTAGAGTAGTCTTGGTTATAGCTCTTTGTTTTTCATCACTTTGAATATTCCATGCCAATCCCTTCTGGCCTGAAATGTTTCTGTTGAGAAATCAGCTGACAGTCTTATTGGAGCTCCCTTGTAGGTAACTAAACTCTCTCTTGTGGCTTTTAGGGTTCTCTCTTTGTCTTTAACCTTTGCCATTTTAATTATGATGTGTCTTGGTGAGGGCCTCTTTGGGTCCATCTTGTTTGGGACTCTGTGCTTTCTGGACTTGTGCATCTTTTTCTTTCACCAGGTTAGGGAAGTTTTTGGTCATTATTTCTTCAAATAGATTCTTGATCCCTTCCTCTCTGTCTTCTCCTTCTTGGACCCCTATGATACAGATGTTGTTGTGTTTTGTGTTGTCCCATAGGTTCTTAAAGTATCCTCATTTTTTTCATTCTTTTTTCCTTTTGCTGCTCTGATTGGGTGTTTTTTTCTACCTTGTCTTCCAAATCATTGATTCGATTCTCTGCTTCAACCTACTGTTTATTCCTTTGTTTATTCTTCATTTCAGTTCATGTATTTTTCATTTCCTACTGTTCCTGTTTTTATGGTTTCTATGTCCTTTTTCATGTTGTTGTGCATCCTTAATAACCCTTACTTTGAACTCTATAGCTGATAAATTGCTTGCTTCCATTTCATTTAGCTCTTCTTCTGTAGATTTCTCCTGATTTTTCATTTGGGGTCTGTTTCTTTGTCTCCCAATTTTGGCTGCCCCTTTGTGTTTGTTTCTATGTATTAGATATGCTATGACTCCCAGTCTTTGGGGGTGGCCTTATGTAGTAGGTGTCCTGTGGGGTCCAGTGGTGCAGTCTCCTTGATCACCTGAGCTGAGTGCTCCAGGAATATCCTTTGTGTGTGTTATGTGGGCCCTCCTGTTGTAATTGAGTCTTGATTGCTATTGGCCCATTCATGTGGGTGTTTTAACTTCAGGCTGGCTGACTGAGAATTGACCCCAAGCACACTGTATGAGGTGCTGACCACATGAAGTAGAATTTGCCTCAGCATGGCCTGGTGCCTGCCGAGATCTCCCTTTGGATATGCTGCTTGTGAAGCTTACTGGAACCTGCTCTGATGTTGTCTGAAGCTAGCCACTGGGAGTGTTGGTTCTGGGGCGCTCGGGAGGGACTCTGGTTCAGGCCAGTGTAAGACGCTGCCTGTGACTGGCCCTGGTCAACCTGTGTGGAAGTACAAACGATCCACAGTTTGTGGCTGCCTCTGCTGGGCCTGGGTGCATGCAGGAATGAACAAGCTGTGCACCAAGGCTAGCTTTTACCAAAACCAGGCCCAGGGGCAGGTTAGCAAAAGTCTCAAGGCACCTTGAGATTGCCTTGCCTGCCCCTGCCTGCCTGTTGCCTGCCTGTTGCCTGTTAGGCTCAGTCACTGAAAGAGCCTCTGGGTGTACTCTTCAGCTTGGCATAATCTCCACAGGGTGGGGTGAGAGGGAGTCCAGGGGGTGGGGCTGATGCTCACAGGGGAGTGCTCCTCCCAAGAAAGATGGCATCCGTGGTATTGGAATATGACAGCACAGGCATCCTGGTAGCTGTCCCTTTAGCTCCCTCCCCAGAGTCACAAACCCTCAGTCCCTTGTTACACTCTTCTAGTCCCCTCCTCCCTGCCTCTGCTGGAGCCAAGGGTCCATGGCTATGAATGGAAGTTTGTGCATTGGCCCTTTCAGAGTGCACCTGTGTCTCCAGCAGACTCCCATCTCTTTTTGGCAGATAGAAACCCCACTGCTTTTCACAACCAGATATTATGTGGGCACCCCTTCCTGGCTCTGGTGCTCTGGGCTGGGAAGCCCTGCTTGGGGATTAGGCTTCATGCTTCTCAGGGGGAACCCCCCACAGCTGAAATATCCCTCCAGAACCTCACCCATTGCCTCTAGGAGTGGGGCCAGTCGTTTCATATCTCCACCCTTCCTACCAATCTTGCTGTGGCTTCTTCTGTAAGTTCTTGGTTATAAGTCTTCAGCTAGTTTTCAGTTGGTTGTTCAGGATGACTATTCGATAATTTAGTTGTAATTCCAATTTCGTCCTGGGAGGAGGTATGTGTAGCTTCTACCTACTCTGCCTCTTTGTCTCTTTGATTTATTGGATCTCTCTCTCTGTCTCTTTGATTTATTATGTTGTTTTGGGATTGTAATGTAGTAGTGTGTTAAGTTCTCTGTTTCTTTACTTATGTCTAGTTGGTCTGTCCATTGATAGTGGTGTATTGAAGTTTCCTAGTATTGTAGAGTTAATTGTCTATTTCTCCCTTCAGATCTGTCAATTTTTTTTTGTTTTTATTTTTTTTAATTTATATTTATTGTTGAAAGTATTATAGGTGTCCCATTTTCCCCCCAATTAATCCCCTCCACCTTGCTCCCACCCCCTCCCCAGGCCTTCACCCTGTTATTGACTGTGTCCATGGGTTATGCATATATGCATTTAACTTCTTTGGTTAATCTCTTCCCACCCTCCACCCCCCTTCCCTCTTTCCTCTGAAATATGATCGTCTGTTGCATGCATCAATGTCTCTGGATCTATTTAGTTCATAAGATTCTTTTGCTCATTAGCTTCTTCTTAAAGAAGACCTTTCAGCATTTCCTGTAGTGCTTGTCTGGTGGCGATGAACTCCTTTAGCTTTTTCTTCTCTGTGAAGCTCTTTATCTGACCTTCAGTTCTAAATGATAGCTTTGCTGAGTAGGGCAATCTTGGTTGTAGTTCCATGTTTTTCATCACTTTATATATTTCTTGACACTCCCTTCTGGCCTGCAAGGTTTCTGTGGAGAAATCAGCTGACAGTCGTATGGGTGCTCCCTTGTAGGTAACTAACTGTTTTTCTCTTGCTGCTTTCAAGATTCTCTCTTTGTCTTTAACCTTTGGCATTTTAATGATGATGTGTCTTGGTGTGGGCCTCTTTGGGTTCCTCTTGTTTGGGACCCTCTGTGCTTCCTGGACTTGTAAGTAGATTTCTTCCCCCAGGCAGGGGGAGTTTTCTGTAATTATTTTTTCAAATAGGTTTTCAATTTCTTGGTCTCTTTCTTCCCCTTCTGGCACCCCAATAATATGAATGTCGGACCTCTTGAAGTTGTTCCAGAGGCTCCTTATACTATCTTCATATTTCTGGATTCTTTTTCTTTTTGCTCTTCTGGTTGGGTGTTTTTTGTTTCCTCATGTTCCAAATTGCAGATTTGATTCTCAGCATCCTCTACTCTACTGTTGATTTCCTGTAAATTTTTCTTCATTTCAGTTCCTGTAGCCTTCATTTCAAATTGGTACTTTATTATCGACTTTCTCAGTTATTTCCCTAATAGTATGTTTGAACATCCTTATAAGCATTATTTTGAACTCTGTATCTGTTAGCTTGCTTGGATCTATTTCATTTAGTTCCTCTTCTAGAGATTTCTTCTGTTCTTTCCTTTGTGACATGTTTCTTTGCCTCCACATTTTGGCTGCTTCCAGGTGTTTGTTTCTGTGTATTGGGTAGAGCTGCTATGTCTCCTGGAACTTGTAGAGTGGCTTTGTGTAGTAGGTGTCCTGTAGGGTCCAGTGGCTCAGCCTCCCCAATCACCTGAGCTGGGCCTTCTAGGTGCTTCCCTGTGTGGGCTGTGTGCACTGTACTGTTGTAGTTAAGCCTTGGTTGCTATTGGTGTCACTGGGAGGAATTGACCCCCAGGCCAGTCGGCTGTGAGGACCTGCTGCAACTACAGCCAAAGAGCTGCTGTGCTGGAGACACCCCTATGGATCAGGATTTACTTCAGTGGAGCTTTGATGTTCACCAAGTGCGCCCCTTGAGTGTGTCACGCGTGGATGTGGTAGGGTTGTAACCCAGCATGGTCGAGTCTGACCACCGGGTGCACTGTTTCTGAGGCCTCCTGGGATGTACAAAGTCAGCCTGTGCCAGTGCCTTTCCCAGGGCCACCCAGCATGAGCTACCCAGCAAACCGTAGTTGGCTGCTACTTGTGCTGGGCTTGGCGTTGTCCAGGAGAGGCCAAGCTATGAACCAGTGCAGGCCGCCACTAGTGCCAGGCCTGGGACCACTTATCAAGCTGTATAGGGCACGATGCTGCTTGTTTGAGAGATTTTAGGAAAGTCCTAAGCATAAGGCTCAAGAGGCCACTTGCATAGAAAAGCCACTGGAAATGGCCTGGATGAGCTTACAGGTAGGGAGGGCAAGGCCTCTGGGAATAACTAGGGCAGCGCCAAAGGTGTGAGTCAGGTGCTAGAGATTCAAATATGGTGCCTGCCTGCCTGCTGTGTCGGGGAGGACTGGCCAAAGGAGCAGTGGCTTCCGCCAGCTCCTCTGCCTGGTAATAATGTTTTAAATGCATTGGTCTCTTAAGTTATGCAGGCAGAGATTGTGGGATTTAAACCTGAAGTTACAGTAATAATAGTTTTTAAACTAATAGTTGTTTTATTTTGGTGTATTAGTCTCTTAAATCATGTAGGAAAAAATGGAGTTACAAAGTTGTTGATATTATACTAGCTTTTATAATTGCCTTTTAGATACTTTTATTAAGATCTTTATTTCTTCAAATGGCTTTGAGTTATGTCTAATGTCCTTCTATTTCAACCTGTAGACATCTTTTGAGAATTTTCTTCACTTAGGTATAAATGTAATAAACTTTTTTTTAACCTTGGAGTGTTTTAATTCTCCAAAATTAAGTGCAGTTACCATCCAAGTCTCCCCCTGGAAGTTGCAAGCCTTTGACAGATTCTAGAGTTCCAAGATAGTTACACGCTATTCTGCCCTGCAGTTGTTGTCCAGGTGGGAATATAGATAGGTTCCTGCTGCTTCCTGCTCCATCATCTTCCCAGAATCCTTTCCTCTGCACTTCAGTAGAATTTGAGGTGATACATCATATAAAGTACAATATAAAATAAAACAATTCTTCAAAAGCTTTTAAAAATAAAGATTGGTTTTCACACCATTTAAAGTACTTACTGTAGCCCGTCTGGGCGTGGCTCAGCAGTTGAGCATTGACCTAGGATCCAGGCGATCAGGGTTCGATTCCCAGTCAGGGCACATACCCAGGTTGTGGGCCCGATCAGTGACTCTCTCATCATTGATGTTTCTATCTCTCTCTCTGCCTCTCCTTTCCTCTCTCAGAAATCAATAAAGATATAGTTTTTAAAAATAAAAAATAATAATAATAAAGTACTTATTGTCGTACCGAAGTTAATTAGCCTTCTATCATAGCCGAAAGAGTAACATTTTTGATCATACATTTTCATGATCTACAGAAGTGGGAGCTATAGTATTAAATCTTTATTCAATGAAGATATTTCTGCTTGAAACAGATAAGTGCTGTACATTATTACTTCATGGTGATTCCATTTAATATAAGTATAGACCCTAAAAATCCCAGAGAGATGAACAACTAAACTTTTTCTTAAATTTACAAAAAGTTTTCTTAAACTTTTGACTGCTAAATGTGTACTTGATGAGTACTTGAAATGAAATATATAGTGATGTCACTTAATGAAAAACTCATATGCTTTAAATACTGAGAGGCATGAGTAGAGTTAAAATCATCTGGCATATAGTCTTCTCCTTTTTCCTCTGGTTGCACAGGTCACTATTTTTTCAGGAAGAAATTTTGACTCGATTTCAGCTTTTGGACAAAAATGTCATTGAGTATTCAATTAGATACAAAAAATTAAGAGAGACAAGCTTATCCAGTAAACTGTTTTCCCCATACTGGGCTCTCTGGAATGGCTGACTTAGTATAAAACCCAGGAGTATATGTTTATATGTTCAATTTACATTGTATACTGCCTGTTTAAACTGTAATTTAAACTCTGGAGGTTCCTAATGGAGCCTAGATATACACTTGCTCAGCATCATTAAGGAAGTCAGTGGAGGACTCACATACAGCACCTACAGTGTACTTTAGATCAATCACCTACAGCTGTCCACACAGGATAGTTTAGAATCATGGTGGCTTTCCCTTCCACTGAGTGTGCTTCTGTCACACTTTCTGATCACTTTCAGCTGATGTGTGCCCAGGGAGTGGACACTTTAACTTCAGCCAGTCCTGCCCAAGATCAGTCACAGATACATCCTCACAGTAAATACAGGTGGCCTCATCCCCAATTCCTCCACATTCATATTGCTACTCTCAATGTGTCTTTTAGAGTAGAGCATTAGAGTTTGTTGTTCTGGACGTTGGGAAAACTAATTCTTTATTCAAGTACAAGTTCGTCTTCATAAGAATTGGGAGTTTTTCTTAATACAAGGTTCTAAGAAAGCATTCCAACTTGGGCTCTTGGTTTGCGATGTTGGCAGGTTCAAGATTGGGATGAGGTTAGAAATTGGACATTCAGCTTTTCTAGCTGCCTTTTCTTAACCTGTGTGTTCTTGTCACTGTGTTGAAATCTGTCAATGCTCACTCTTCCTTAATACCCCAGAACCCTCCAAAACTCCCACAGGTGGTAGAGGGTCCTTTCTCTGCCCTCTACGTTCTCTGTATTCACAGATCCTGCTCCCAGGTTCAGTCTCTAAATTTCCCTCTAGATTGTAAGCTCCTGAGGGCACAGGTATGTTTTATTCTGTTTTATATCCCAAGCACCTAATACAACACCTGATACATAGCAAGTGCTCAGTTAATATATTTGTATTTGCTGCACTGAGCTGAAGAACTTGGCTCTCGAGCTACAGATAGTGCCTGCACAGAACAGGGTTTCCGTAAAAGTTTGTTTTAGTTGCTAATCTGAGAATGTAATATTGCTAGTTGGGATTTTATTAACTCCTGATTCAGGAGGTAGGAGGTGGAGGAATGTTTTATAACTTCAGCCTCCTTTCTTCCTTAAACAAATATTGTGGCTTTAAAAGCAAGCTAAAAATAACTACCTATGTGTGAGATTCTAGAGTAATCTATGTTACCTAGCATGAATTCAGTAAAATATCCCTGGTGAAACCTTCTGAGCAGGACTTCTCCCCATGACCCCAAGGTCACAATGGAAGGGGGCCCCATGCCTGGCATCTCTCACAGCTTTTCCCAGGCGTTTCACTGGGTTTCCCTCCTTATGTTGCTCGCACTGGTCCCTTTTACAGTCCCACTCTGGCGAACATAGCACTTCCCGTTAACTTGAGATCTGTTTAAAACCTTGAGCCTGGTAACATTCCCTGTGCTTCTTTCATGTTCCTCTTAGGTTTGATTGGCTAGAAAGCTTCTGTGAGACAATCGACTTTATTAGATATATTTTACAATATTTTAAAGTAATTCATGTGCTATATACTAACTATAGTAGGACTGATTCTGGGATTGGAGAAGCTTTTTCCTATCCCTCGGTGCTGGGCTGAGAGTGAATGTTGGCTGCCATCACATGATAACAGTGGCTGTGTCTCACTGTACAGGTTTCTGATTCCAGCTCAGATGTATGACCTTTAGCAAACTCTGTACCTTCTCTGAGCCTCCCTGAGTGGGACTTGTTCACCCCACATGCTCTGCTGGCCCATGTCACCAATAGTGCTCTTTTGGGCCTGAGATGGACCGTGAATAGGTGTAGTCCCTGCTCAGAGAAGGGGCGTGAGTGGTGACATCTCCCTGCCTATTTCACAGGCCTGCAGTGGGGTTGCAGAGGAACCCCTTTGTAGACTAACCTGATATTCAAATGGAAGACATCAGTACTCCAATTGCTAGAGTTATTAGTACCTGGGGACCAGAAAGTTGTATGTGTGGTTTTCTCATTTAAAATGGAAAGACTAATGATAATATAGCAGCCCACTCTCTCCTAACAAAGCCAAAGCTTGGTCACAATTGTCTCCTGCGCTGAATCACTCTGGGCGCTGGTGTCAGGCTCCATGCACTCAGTGGGCCCTGCTGTCTTGCAGATGTGTCATGCAGCCACCAGTGCCTTCTGCCGATCCATTAAGCTACAGTGTGAGCTCTACCCCTCTAGAGAAGTGGCCATCTGCTTGGACCCTTACTGTGGACTTGGGTTTGTCCTGTGGTGCCTCTGCAGGTGAGTTTCCCTTTAATATCTTTAAAATAATAAATAAATCTTATACCTTTTCTTGCAAATGGTGCCTGTTCTGCCCCTGCTCAGCCAGACTCTCAGGATGGAGTGGGTTCCACATTCTGAGTTGTCTGAAAAAATTAATCTCCATGAAGTTCTCTGAAACACACAGAGACAGTGGCCTCTGGGGACATTCTGAGAGTTGTCAGGGACCCACATTTTCCCAAGCAGAGCACTCCCAGGCCTCAGGCTTGGTTATTTTGCTCTTAAATCTTAGTGGTTATCCCTGGCCTGGAATTTGGATTAAATCAGCTGGCGTTGCAGTTGAACCCCTCCTCCAGGCTTCTGCCTGATGCAGGTGGGGAGGAGCTGCTGCTGAGGGAGGGCCTGGAGCTGGTCTCCCTCCTAGGTCCAGTGTTCCTCAGCCATCAGCCCCCTAGCCCAGCTCGTGACAGATATTATAGAGAGATGAACATCTCTGTGTCATTCTTTCTGATTATACATATATATTCATTGTAGAAACTAAAAAATACAAAATAATATAAAGAAGAAAAGAAAGCTATCAATCATACCACCTAGTGATACCAAGAAATATTTACTCTTAGCACTTCGCGTATAGCCTTTCAGAGTTTATTTTTCTAATGCAGCAGAATAGTATTTATTACTAACATATGTAAGTGTATAAAGAATGCTGTAATAAACAACAGTGCCCACCACCCGGCTTCGCATGGATCAGCTTGTCACCAGTTTTACTTATCCGTCTTTCCATTTTTTTTATCCCTTTTTCATATGGGATATTTTAAAGCAAACACCAAGCAACATATGATTTCAACCATAAGCCTTTAAGTTATAATTTTATAAATGCACATCAATATATTTGTAAAAGTGAGATGCTACAGTATGAAATGTCATAATTTTCCTGTTTTTATAATAGTCTACAGTAGACATTTTTCTTGTGTTTTTAAACACTCTTCTAAAACAATGACTCATAATATTTATTAATATTAGATTGGATTAAAATCCAATTCAGTGTTTTTGAAAAACACTGACATTCTAAGTAGAACAGTTAAATTTTTTGAGAGAGCATATAGAATTGAACAATAAAAATATTTTAATAATATTTGCTGCCATCTAAAATGCAGTAGCATTGTGGGTAACTTTTTCTTGGGAAATAGATCAGAATATACCATCCCAACAATAGGGCCAAGGTGATCTTAGACATAATTGGCCAACTGAGCAGAAATCCTGTTCTGAACTACTGACCTTTTAGGACAGCTGTCCATATGTCACTTGGCAAAGGTGAAGCGAAAGCCCACAAATGGAGTACTTTCTGGTGTTTCAGGGTCACCAAGCCTAAGCCCCGTCCAAGCAACAGACAAGGTGCTTTTGAAGGAAAAGTTCTTGATGTGCATCACTAATAGCAGGGGTGGGAGGGTCTTTAAAGGAATTGTGCACAGAGGGTTGCAACAAACCTTTTCTTAATGAACGCCTTTCCTGCAAATTCATTTAGAAGTCATGACATTACAGTGTTCTGTTGATTGCCCCTGCAACATGAAAAATAAATGCATATGAACCTCTTCATTCTGAAGTCCTGGTGGGCTTGCTTTAAAAACTGAACCTGGGAGCAGCCACTGAACAGCAGTGAGAACGCCCAGCATCCATAAATGTTGTAATTACCATTTTCCTCTCAAAGGAGCTAGGGCTCCTTTGAGACATGGCTGATTTCAAGGCTGGGACAGGAAATGTACAAGATGACCCTGAACATCTGTTGTGCTAGAAAGCAAGGAAGTGCTCACAGAATGAGGGGGACATGCCAAAAGGGCCAAAGAGCCAGCTTAAAGGGGTTCCCACTGGCCAAATTGGGGCAATCTGAGCAACCAAAGATTGTAATAGATTATAACATTTTGAGTAAAATGGGAAAGAATCTAGCCATTCAGGTATAAATAAGTGAACAAACTGAAAGCTCAGTGAGGAACAAGGATTTATATAGTAGCCTTCCATCAGACAGTTGTTAATTATAAAGGAGAGGAGAGAACTTCACAGTGGAGAAGCCTGAGCCGAGAAATCAAAGTGAACCTCATCAGCAGTGGGACAGGGGCATTTGTGCATCAATGGGAGAGTTGCAGTAAGGAAAACTGCATCAAAGGTACTTCACCTGAAGCTAATCATGGGGACATCAGACAGTCATACTGAGGGACACACAACAGCACAGCAGCCTGTCATCTTCATGAATGCCATTGTCACAGGTTGAACTGGACCCTTCACTGTCAGATATCATTGGGACAACTGGCGGAACTTGAATAGGGTCTGAGTTTTAGATGGAAGAAATATATCAATTAGTTCCTGATTTTGATGCCTTCATTTATTATGGAGGAAGATATACTTATTTATTGGAAATACCCCCGAAAGTATTTAGAGTTGTTAGTGCATCAGGTCAGTGACTCACCCTCAAATGACTCAAGGGAGAAAAAGTTATTTTTACTTTAGTTCGAACTTTTCTTTAACTTTGTGATTGTTTCAGAGCTTTTTTAAAAAATTTAATACAAATAGTTTTTTATATGTCTTTATCCAAAAGTTTCCTTCAGTCATCAGGTAGAAGGTTGTTTATCTGAAAATCATTGACATAACAGACTTGAAAATATTTTATAAGATCATATATATTTTAAGAAGCATGTCAGAGAGTTGATATTCACTGATGAGGAGATTCAATACTGTTAAACTAGAAATTCTCCCCAAATTGGTTTAAAGATTCAATGTAACCCCTGTCAGAAATCTCAGCAGTTGCCCAGGCCAGCTTTTCTCAGTGGTTAGAGTAGCGGCCTGTGGACTGAAAGGTCCTGGGTTTGATTCCGGCCAAGGGCACCTGCCTCAGCTGCAGGCTCGATCCCCCGCCCTATCCCTGGCCCTGTTGGGGCATGTGCAGGAGGCAACCAATCGGTGTGATCGATGTTTCACACTTTCTCTCTTTTTCCCTCTCCCTCTCCCCCTTCCACTCTCTCTGAAAATCAATGGAAAAAATATCCTCGGGTGAGGATTGAAGAAGAAAAAAAAAAATCTCAGCAGGTTTTTTGTTTTCTTTTTACCAAAATTGACCACATGATCTTAAAATATAAATAAAGGACCCACAATATCCAAAACCATTTTGGAATAGAATAACAAAGTTGGAAAACTCAGACTTCCTGATTTCAGCACTTACTACTATAACTAAGACAATGTGGTACTGGCATAAAAATACAGATATAGATGTAGGGCCCAGATGGGCGTGGCTCAGTGGTTGAGCGTCAGCCTAGGATCCAGGCGATCAGGGTTCGATTCCCGGTCAGGGCACATGCCCTGGCTGTGGGTTGCACCAGATCAGTGACTCTCTCATCATTGATGTTTCTATCTCTCTCTCTCCCTCTCCCTTCCTCTCTCTGAAATCAATAAAGATATATTTTAAAAAACAAAACAAACAAACAGATATACATGTAGGTATATAAAATGATCAATGAAACGGAATTGAGATTCCAGAAAATAAACCCTAGTAAGTGTGGCCATTTGATTTTTCAACAAAGGAGCCAAGCGGGAAAGGATAGTCTTTTCAACAAATGATGCTGGGAAAAATGGACATCCATGTGCAAAAATTTATACCTTTACCTAATATCATATACATAAATCAACTCAAAGTGGATCATAGACCTTAATGTTAGAGTGAAAACTATAAAACTTTTAGAAAAAAAGCTTAGAAGTAAATATAGTATTAGGTTAGGCAAAAGGTATGACATCAAAGGTATAATACATTAAGAAATTGATAAATTAGACTCCAACAAAATTTAAAACTTTGCACCTTAAAAGACACCATTAAGAAAGTGAAAAGAGCCCTGGCTGTTGTGGCTCAGCTGGCTGGAGCATCGTCCTGTGCACCAAAAGGTGGTGGGTTTGATTCCTGGTTCAGAGTATATACTGAGGTTATGAGTTTGTTCCACATTCGGGAGGCAGCCAATTGATATTTCTCTCCCTCCCTCCCTCTATCTTCCTCTCTCTCTCTTCCTCTCTCTAAAATCAATAATTTTTTAAAAAAGTTAAAAATCTTTTTTAAAAAATAAGAGAAAATGAAAAGACAAGCCACAGACTGGGGAAAAATATTTGCAAATCATCTATCTAATAAAGTCCTTCTAACCAGATAGAAAACAAACTCCTAAAACTCATAAACAAGCAACATGATTTAAAAATGGGCAACAGATTTGAACAGACATTTCACCAAAATACACAAATGACCAATATGCACATGAAAATACGCTTAACATTCATTAGGGAAATGCAAATTGAAACCTTTGAGATACCACTTCACACCCATTAGGACAGCTATAACCTAAAAGACAGAAAATAAAGTGGGAGACTGGCATTTCCTCATTACAAGGTACACTGTAAAGCAAAGGTAACCAAGGGTGTACAGAAATGGGATTCTCCTACATCAATGATGGGAATGTAAAATGATTAAATGACAGCTTGCATGTTCTTAAAAATTAAACATAAATGTACCATATGACCCAGCAGCAATTCCACCCCTGAGCATCTACCAAAGAGAGAGGAAAACATGTCCACACAAAGACCTGATGCCTAAAGCATTCAGAGCAACCTTCATTTGAAGAAAAATAAAGAAGGAAACAATCCAGATGCCTACTGACTGGCGAGTGTATAAGCAGTATTTGTCACATCCATGCAGTGGAATAGCTGCCACACGTGTAAACTTCACAAACACTGTGCTTAGTGAAAGAAGCCAGACTCCAAAGGCCATACGGTACATGATTGTATCATGATGCCATTTACATGAAATGTTCAGAAAAGGTAAGTCTATAAAGACAGAAAGGAGGAGGATTGTGGCAAGGGTTGGAAACAGGATTGACAACAAATGGACACAAGCCTACCTTTAGGGTGATGGAATGTTCTAGAACTGCATTGTGGTGATAATTATACAACTCTGCAATTTACTGAAATTCATTTAATTCTATACTTAAAATAGGTGGATTTCATGGTATGTACATTGTAGCTAAACAAAACTGTCTTAAAAACCAGAAAACAGCCTATTATTGGATTGACTGGCATGCAGCCTGTCAGTGAAGGAGGCCCACCCATGTGACACATAAGGCGATGTGTGTCCTCATGAGCTGAGAGGAGGCTGCCTTGTTTACAGTGCCCACGTTGTGATAGTTTTCACTTGCTTGTATGTTTTGTCAGGTTAATAATCCGAAATCATTCAATTACAAATGTGCGAATTTATATTAGTTAACAAAATCTCTTTTTTTTCTCCCCTTATCAGCTATGTTTTTATTTATATTTTCTTAAATAGCCTTTTTTCTTCAGAGCAGTTTTAGGTAGGTTCACAGCAAAATCGAATATATGCTACAGAGCTATTCCCTATATCCCCTGGCCAACACACACATGCACAACCTCCTCCATTATCAACATCTCCCAACAGATGGTAATTTTTTTGCAACCTAGGCAACTATGTTGAAACATCACATCCAGAACCCAAAATTTACATTAGGGTTAACAAAGGAACAGGGCAATACAATGGAACAAAGATAGTCTTTTCATCAAGTGGTGCTAGAACAACTGTACATCCACATGCAAAAAAAAAAAAAACGAACCTAGACACAGAACTCACAGCGTTCACAAAAATTAGCTCAAAGTGGATCAGAAACCTAAATGTGAAAGATAAAACTTCTAGAGAAAACCTAGATGACCTGAGGTTTGGTGATTACTTTTTAGATATGACACCAAAGATAAAATCCATGAAAGAAAAAATTGATAGGCTGGGGTTCATTAAAATTAATAATTTCTGCTTTGCAAAAAACACTGTCAAGAAAATGAAAAGACAGGCCACAGACAAGGAGAAATATTCCCAAAATGTCTTTTTAATAATTTTGTTCTTTTTGAAGATCTAAACTAGAATAGTTCAGGTTCCGGAAATTCTCAGAAAATAATTATAATTCATTATAAGCAACCTGCTTTTAAGTAGGTTTGTTTTAAGTCCTTGGAGGTATTTATAGCCGGTGCCAAGCAATTAATATTGGTTAATAAATGAAACAATCAGCACTTTTGGACTGAACAAGGAAAGGGCAAGTAGAAAATTTATGAATCAAGTTTTCTGCTTGTCCTCTGTTACCAGGATTTATTTTCTTCTTAATGTTGACTTCTGTCCTATTAATTTTCACAAGTATGTTTAACATTCTCTAGCCCTGGAATTCTACACCATACTAACCACCTTTTCATGTGCTAATGCTTCTGATCAAGCCACTCATTTCTCCTGATATAAATTCTTAAGAAAGGTAGTAGGTGATTTGTGTTTAATTTTCTTCATTTTGGAACTCTTTATGCTCTAGCATCTATGAAGTAAGATGCTGGGAACAATGTGGAAATGATAGATTGTTATAATAGGAATATCATCATAAGGTTTCCCCTACATCTTAATTCCCTAAGACATGAGGCTCAAGTGCCATCAAACGTGTTTGGTACCAGCACTGAAGATGAAAACGTCCTAGGTGTGGAGGAGCAGCTGTGGACCTCTGAGCTGCAATAAAATCATACAGGGTAGTCTAAGGTGGTGGTGGGTTGAACAGCATTTGGTGTTAAAAAAAACTGCCCCATTATCTTTCAGAGAGGTAAGATGTGTGCTTCTGGTGGATAATTATTATAAGATACCTAACTTTCAGGCTTGTTAGACCTTAGGCCTGCACATTAGATCGTACACATTATATCTTTGACCTGGTATATATGATCCCACTTTGGGCTCTGAGTTTGTTGTTTTAATATTCATTCAGCAGAGGTAAATTTTCCATTTTTATTTCTTCCTGCTTCCTTAAGGTTTCTAATTGGAGTTGACATTTTAGCTACTAAGAATGACTCTAATTCAGTCATACCAGATGTAGTATGCAGGCTGATTCTGCAACACTGTGGCAAGTGACAGAGTAGGACTGAACAACTGTGCCCAACGACTGCCCACCCACGATAGCAAAACACGATGACAGCTTCCAACAGTCAGGCGTGGGAATTCCCTTCTGCTTGTTTTCAGTGTTCTCAGAGGCATTCCACCTTTGGGAACAGGGTCTTAGCAGGAGCGAGTCTTGTGTCTTAGTTCTTACAGCCCCTGGAAAAAAGACTAGGTCTCCAAAGATGGTCCTGGGACCTCAGTGAGTATGAGGGGGCAGCATCTGTTGTCCCCTGGATATGTTGCTGGTGCTAAGGAAATGTTTGGTTTGTTTTCAGACCCCAAGTGTAAAATTCTTGGAAGGTTATTTTAAAAATAATATGGTATGCCCCCAAAGTAAGACACAAGACATGCAGGCTTGTGTCAGTATATTGTGATGTAGATATATTTGTTGTAATATTTGATCTCTTCAATACCCTTAATATAAAGTGATCTTGAATGACCTAAATTAATTTCCCAAGGGCAAATCTCAGATGATTAAATCCTTTGAAAAGATCACAGAAAAGGTCATTTGCTATCTTCCCTTTTTACAAAAGTAAATGAAACTTTGAAATAGAGGATCAAAGAAAGAAAAGAAGCTGGCTCCCAAATCCCCTGAAGAATAGTTTTTCTTCTAAGGGCCCTGTTTAAAGTAGATTTTGTGAGCCAACTTAATTTCCTTACTTTTTTTAACCATTTGGATTCTGTTGTAAATAATTTTGAAAATCTTAATGTGAGACTGGCTTCATTCGAGAAGAATTGGCTTTAGGTCATGACATAGCAGTTGAAGCTTAATGTGCTATTTTATCTATCAGAATTTTTGTAACTAGAAAATCCCTCTTAAGTCTTAAAAGGTGATTTATCCTAGGATATTTTATTATAATGCATGACATCTATTAATGTTGATTTATAGTTATAAACCAAAAAATTAAAACCATTAAAAATGTAGTTTTGACAAATACTTCATTATTTTAAAGCCACACTTGCCCAACCAATTGATGACAGATCAAAATACGTAATCTAGCATTTCCCTCATTTCCCTAAATAAGTTCTCTAATCTAAAGGTAAAAGTAAAGAATGAATGTGTTTTCCTTAGTTTTCCTGTTCCGTGATTTGTTTAGATTATTCTGAAGCAAAATTTCAGACCTTAAACATTGAGTAACAGACTTTGTCTAGCTGTGTTGATTTTCTTTCATTTACTCTGGGTGTCGGTTTTCTAAATCAGAGTAGGCATACTTTTTCTCAAACGGCCCTGTAGTAGTTATCTTGGGCTCTGTCACGCCCACTCAGCCCTGCCTGTTGATGTGAAGCCACTGTGGACTTTTATTTACTAAAACAGGCTGCATTTGTGGTTTGCTGACTCCTGTTCTGAACTTCCAGACATTTTACCAAAATTCAGTTCTGTGCTTCCTGCTGTGAATGAGAACCCAGTTTGTTTTTGTACCAGCTTTGAGAGAAACCTAACAGTGTCACAGCTTAGCTGTTTCAGATGAGTGCTCAACATGGTAGTAACTCTGGATCATAATTCTGTATTCTTAGTGCTTTTCAGAATGTTTTCATGAACACACTTTCATTTTATACTTAAAAATACCTAAGAGTAGAGTGACTATGGCTGACCCTCTCTTGCACGTGGACCACAGGCATTTCTCAGGCACAGGTTGGCCCTTCTTCTGCGTCCTTTCTGACCTCCGTATTTCTTTCTGCAGCGTGTACTCTGGGCACCAGTCCATTCTCATCCCGCCTTCAGAGTTGGAAACCAACCCTGCCTTGTGGCTTCTTGCCGTCAGTCAGTACAAAGTCCGGGATACCTTTTGCTCCTATTCTGTGATGGAACTTTGTACAAAGGGGCTCGGCTCGCAGACAGAATCCCTCAAGGTAAGCAGCCCTCTCCCACCTCAGTGCCTGGAGAGCATTTCTAGTGTCCTAGGAAAGCACAGTGTCCAAGGGCATGAAAAGGGGTTGGTGAAGTTAAAATAACCCTTCACAAAAATCGAGGCTTACAAAATTGTTTTCATGTGAAAACTTCATTTTATAACATGAATATTTTTTCACTGCCACAAAAAGTACGAGTGTATGTTATTGATGTCTTTGATTCCATTAGGTCTACTTGCGGGGTCCTAAATTGCTTTCATATTTGTTGGTGAATTCAGTTGTTCAGCACAATTAATTTTATTCTGACACTGGTAGTCAAGTCATAGATTTCAATTTAACCACTATTTTTGTTTACCTTGAAGACCCTGATTTATAAGTCTCTATCGATCTTAACCAAAATTCATTTTCATAATTAAGTGAACAGTGGTGTGCGTGTGTGTGTGTGTGTGTGTGTGTGTGTGTGTGTGACAATAATAGCATTTCCCTCCATTTAAGCCAAGGGCATTTTGATAGACATATTTTAATAGTAAATTAAGTAGTCTTGCCCAGCCGAGCGTGGCTCAGCGGTTGAGCATTGACCTAGGATCCAGGCGATCGGGGTTCAATTCCTGGTCAGGGCACATGGCCGGGTTGTGGGCTCAATCCCCAGTCGGGGGCATGCAGGAGGTAGCTGATCAGTGACTCTCTCATCATTGATGTTTCTCTCTCTCTCCCTCTACCTCTCTCCTTTCCTTTCCTCTGAAATCAATAAAGATATATATTTTTTAAAAATTTAGTAGTCTTTATCCAAGTAACTAGGAGGAAATAATCATATCACCTATTTTAACTTACATTCCAACTACTATTTACTGTTTATATGACCAGATGTGTGGGTTGCCATGTGTATATCCAGATTATCCTTGTGCGTGTGTGTATGTATGTGTGTCTATGCACATACAAATAGTAAAGCAATACATTTGTGTCTCCTGAATTTTGTTTTCCTTTTTAGACTTAATGTATTAGAATTGAGCAGGAAAATAAAATGCAAGATAACATTGATATTAAGTTACATAAATTAGTGTATAATTACTTGAAGTTATATATTTATGCAGGAAAATAAATTTATAAAACATAATTATTACTCATGTTCACCTATATTACATTATGAAATGAGTAAGTACACTTCATCAAATTCCCCTGTAGGTGCATAAATAACTAAACTGAAATAATATCATAATTCAGTGATTTCTAAGCACTTCACATATTGATTCATTTAACCTTTACAACAGCTCTCTGAAATAGAAACCATTATTCTCTTCGCTTTTAAGTTACAGAGAAATTAAGCACCCTTTCCAAGTTCTTCCATTTAATGAATTTTGGAGCTGAATTTTGAATCTCTGGCTCCAGATCCACCTTTTCAAATCCCAGGCTGCTTTGCCTCCCAAAACATACACATGTAAATCGTTTGTATTACTGAGATTTTATTGTTTCCTGTATAAATGTATGTATATAAAACCAGGTCTATATACTAAATTTCAGTGTCAGCGTTGCCTTGTGTGTTTCCCTCTGCAGTTCAGGAGCCTTGTCAACTATCCCTGTACTGAGGCCACCTTGCAGGTGCTTGAAGGACTGAAAGGGTCTGCTTATAGTGATTGTCCTCCTTGAGACACCACCACTCACTGCTTACCTCATGTTCAATGCAGCCTCTGGCTCTCATGAGGCCCCAGATGTTACCACAGAGAGTGTGTGCTAACTCACTTGATTCCTCCTCCTCTGAGTTTTGCTGTTTTGCTCAGCTGACTGAATTTGGTGCAGAACGGAGGTGTTCGGACCTTAGAAACAGATATGCCCTTGATCATGAGAATTTATCTGTCGCCTTTGAAGTCTCATAGGACATAAAAGTAGACCTGTATTTTAAAAGTTGTCCAAACTTTACTTTTTCACTCCTGTATTAAAATAGGTTTTCTCGCCCTGGCTGGTATGGCTCAGTTGATTGGAGAGTCGTGTGGTGCACTGAAGGGGCTCAGATTCAATTCCCGGTCAGGGCACATACCTGGGTTTTGGGTTTGATCCCTGGTTGTGGCACGTATGGGAGGCAGCCAGTTGATATTTCTCTCTCTCTCTCTCCCTCTCTCTAAAATCGATTTTTTAAAACTTTAAAAAAACGTTTTCTCATTTCTCTCCAGTTCCTGTGCATCCAGATCCATAGGAGGCTTTACAAACGCATCCTTTCTTCCCCAAACTCAGTCCTTTATTTTGTCCAGGACCTTGCTTCTCCTCAGCCTTTCTCCTCCTCATTCTTGTTGTTACTTCTTGCTGTTATTTAAAATATGTTTATAATGACATCCTTGATAATCTATTATCTGTGTGATTGATTTTTTTTTTTTAAACACAGACATCTTAGACCGTTTCAATTAATGGCATGAAAACGTTGGACTCTGGAAATGGGTATCTACTGTGTGGATGGGCCTGGTTACGGAGGCCGCACACCTAAGCACTTGGAGGGCTGATCTCTTACTGCTGTTGTTTCTAGGCACGAGGGCTGGACTTGTCCCGAGTGCGGACGTGTGTGGTGGTGGCAGAAGAACGGCCTCGAATAGCACTCACTCAGTCCTTCTCAAAACTGTTCAAAGACCTGGGCCTCCACCCACGGGCAGTGAGCACCTCATTTGGCTGTAGAGTGAACCTGGCCATTTGCTTGCAGGTGAGTTTTGTTGATATCAACAGTGCTGAAGTGACAGAGTCACTGTTAATGACGGGTGTGCAGCACACTCTCAAGCTCAACCTACACTCCTTGGCTTACGCTTAGCTACATTTAGATATCTTTTAATCAAACGCATGTGATTGGTACACATGCATTTCTTCTTTTTTTAAATTCTGTATTTGTCATTAACCATTATTCATAATTAGCATTCCTAGTGTTTATTCTGTCCTGGAACATTTTAACTTTTGTAATAGGAGTAGCAGTTTGCCCAGACTTCTGAAGTTGAGCTTTGTAAAGATTAGACACTAGACAAATGTGGCAAGAAATCCTGTCTTTTGAAGTACTTAGTCTTGTATATGTAGACAGTAATTTCTGTAGGAAGAATTCCAAACGTGAAACAGGTTTGACCATCTACTGCTGTGGTAGCAATGTAGAAATAACAATTACAGGTGTGGGCGGGGAGGTGAAGGTGGTCTTAACATATGGTTACAGGAAAATATACGACTTTGGATGATGGGCACACAGAGCAATATACAGATCTTGTAACACAGAAACCCACACTGAAACCTGTATGTCTATATTAGCCATTGTCACCCCAATAAATTTAATAAAGTATTTAAAAATAAAAAGAAATAACAGTAATAGCTGCATTTCTGTGGCATAGATGTGAGGCCACCCTCCTAAGATAGCGTTGCATTAACCATTGCTAAAAAATACTTGTTTTCTTTCTTTCTCTTTACTAGCCCACTTTCGAGTATCTTCCCTGTTCCTTTCTGTTTGTGAACTCCTAATGTGAGGTCCAGTCCGTGGCACTCACTTTGCAAGGTCAGGATGGCCTGAAGGGAAGAGAAGGAAAGGAAAGTGAAGCAGGAATGTTCTCCCCAAGGGCCCTTCCCATAGCTTCACCCAGAACAAGCTCAGTTGAAGTTTGTTCCTCTAACATTTTAAACGATAAAAACTTGACTCACAGCAGGTGCTAAAATGAAGACACAAGTCACCCCCAATCTCTGCTCCCTGCCCACACACTGTCCATTTAAGACCCCCAAAGGTGGTTGCTTACAAAAGAGTCCTTGTCCTCACTGAACATTTCCTCATAATCAACGAGATGTACAGTAAATATACAGATAAATTTTTTGAATAAGTAAATAAAATTTTTTTAGTAAAAATAAACAGAGTGAGAGAGTAAAGAATGGCTTAGACACACAGGAGGCAATTTGAGGAAGAGTGGCCAAGGAGGCCTCTCTGGGAGGCAACATTTCAGCTGGGTGCCCTGTGAATGACATGCACAGTTGGGGCAAAGGGAGCAGCAAGTGCAAAGCATTGAGGCTGGTCAGAGAAATGTTCAAAAATTAGAGATGTGTGATAATGATACCACACAAACAGAACAAGCACAGCCCGGGTCTGAGGGCAGAAATCCCACGTCTCCTGCTCCCCATGTACTTCTGTGGGGCCTAATGCATAATAAATATTTTAGAAAGCAATACCAGAAAATACAGATTAGCCCGTCAGTAAATAATAACACCCATAGTTTCATCTACCCAGAGATAATCATCAACCCTTTGATGTAAAAAAAAAAAAAAAAAAAAAAGCACAGAAAGGTAAGATATCCCAAACCCTGTACCTGAATATTTAAAGGCATTGAAAAATGCATGCAGTTTTTCCTTTGGAGCAGCAGTTACCAATATATGTGAAATTGGTGAGTGGGCGGTTTTTTTTTGTTTGTTTTTTTAATGTATCTTTATTGATTTCAGAGAGAGAGAGATAGAAACATCAATAATGAGTCATTGATCAGCTGCCTCTTGCATGTCCCCTGCTGGGGATCAGGACCACAACCAGAGGATGTGCCCTGACCGGGAATTGAAACATGACATCCTGGATCATAGGTGGATGCTCAAATACTGAGCCATGCCAGCTGGGCAGGGCGCTTTATTTTCAGTCAATTCATTGTCTTTTGACAACATTGTTTTGTCATCCATAGTCAACAAGCCTGCAGTTTGGCTCTAAGCATTTTAGTGGAGGGTGGCAGCCCTGTTAGAAGGGAAGAATCTTGACCTCTGTCCAAACGAGGAACAGAGCCACGTCCAAGCGATGCAGAGTTTGCAGGCCATGGTTTCCAGGACAGTGTTTTGTGGAGTCCATGGTACCACTTTCCAAAGGGTTCCCTGGTCTTTGGGAAAGGCTGCATGATACAACTGACATGTTTTTATGACTGACAGTGAAATGTATCTGATACATGAGAATTTACAGTTATTCAGAGATAAATTAGGGGTTTGTTTTTACTTTGCAAGAATAGTTTTCATTGATGCTACCTTGAACCTTTCTTGATCCAGCCTCAAGCTTCTTTCTCCCCTTTACAGTCGGGTATAAAACAATATTGTCTACCTTACAGTTACTCATGCTTTCACTTCCTGACACGTCACCCTGCTGTTCTGGGTCTGAAATGTACTGCCACCATCTCCACATGCCGAACACGGCTTCTCTTCCCAGGCCTCATTTCTGATCCCTGCAGCTGGAAGTCTTTGCTTCCTTTGACTTCCCATGGCCCTTCATCTCTCCCACTTTATACTACCTAGCACATTTTATAAACACATAACTGACTCCCATCCCCTCTGATCTGTGAAACACTGTTAGAGAACTCAGTGTCCCTCTAGTCACATAGTCACTTCTTGAAGTGAATCCCCATTTCACGAAGTACTGAGTGCAGTCCCTGTACCTGCAGACATGACTCACATTAGAGAAATAAATGAGGCATGTTTTTCTGAGCAGAGTCAAACCTCCTGTGTGCAGTAACTTCATGGCAGCACTGACTTCTCTCCGGAAGGAAGCACAGTGTGAATCTCCAGCACATGGAAGTCCACAGTGCTGTTTGTCACGCCTCCTTGTGAGGGAAAATCAGTGTGTAGTGCTCTTCAAGCTGCTGGCAGCTTGGCATCTGACAGCAGGACCAGGGCTGCACTGTAAGAACAAGACATTCACACTCACCAAAACAAACAAACAAAAAAACCCCACACCATTCTTTAACAAGTGTATCGGACCCTTCAGTTCCAGGCAGCATCTAGTTAGGTATTCCCACAGCTCACAGAGGGTGAGTTCAGGCATTTCTTTGTACAACAATAGAAGTGAAGTGAACGTTCCTGATTGACAAAGCTTGTGGACTGTAGAATCCAGGCAGAGCGATGCTTTCAACAAATCTAGCATTTTGCAACTTGTTAGGTACCAATTCTCCCTAGAAAGTATCCAATGAAATAACAGTTTCTTAAACTAAGTGTCTGCAAAACTGAACTGTATGCAGGTAGTCTGTCTTCTGCTTTTAACTGTTTCCTTGCCTCTAACATTTTAAGTCAGACCTGCTGTTTTTGTGTGGCCTAAATGGAGTAGTTCAAAAGACACACATCTCTGTGCAGGATGTGCTGTGAGAAGCAGACTTCCATCTGCTAGCACTGTTGCAGTGGAGGGGGGCACCAACCAGGAACGGCTTTGTGCTGAAGCTCAGAGCAGTGCTGCAGTAACTTCATGACACCTCTCATGCTGTTATGTGAAACCCTGATATTTCTTTCATATAAGCAGAAATCATGAAAAATGACCAATATATCACTGCCAGATACACAGATGGGAAAATATAAAAATTTTAAATTAGATACTCCTAAAGATAGGAAAACAGAAAATTGAGACAATTTCTGTGAAGCTGTTTTTTCAGCTCTCACATCTTAGAAACTGAGTGACTTGTTTTACCCATTCATCATTTTGAGGCAGGAATTGCCACATTAATTTTTTTGACATTGTCCCTTTGAGTTCCGTATCATAGCTTTAGAAATGGACTCATAAAACAGTGTGGATAACTTTAACTTTACATGAACTTTTGGTATATTGTAGACTGTGCAGAAGAAAAATGTAGAAGTACAAACCATTTGTTAAACGTAGGAGTGACATTTCCCAGAATCTTTAGCTGTTAAAAATGACTTTAATTTAAAACAATTTCAGTTGGTTGAATTTATGACAAAAGTGGACATTAGAAAGATCAAATTAATAACTTCTGAGTTTAATTAGTTTTAACGTAAATTTCCCTTAGTACTCTTAAGAAGTGTCACTTGTTTATTAACCTCTGCTGAAGAAGACATTGCCTGTAACCACAATTACTCTTTTCAGAGCATAAACTGAAAGGTCTTTGGTTGTATCAGATCTAGAAATTTATTTCATTGTAACAGAAAAATTAGCACCCTCCTAAGGGATAGAGAAGGGAAATGAGGTCTTCTATTTTCCACAAGAGATTTCAATTTTTGCTTTATTAGAAAAACTTTTAAGCCACCTGACACGGAAACTGTTATTATATAGAAAATAATGATTAATTTATCTGAGAGGAAAGTTTTATTGTGAATAGCTGTGTGGAATTAAATCAATAGTAACAGCTATAGTCAACCTTAAATCTTGCAATTCATACAATTAAAGAGAAATATAGCCACTCTGATGAGGCAAGGTAGACTCATTGATTGCTGAAAAAAAGTGGAGGCTCAGAAGGTGATATAAATCTTTAGTAATTCTCAAAATAAAATGAATAGTCATAATAAGACTTCCATGAATCTGAGCTCTCAATTCATTTCCCCCTATGCCACTTTTAGAAGAGGGAAGTGAAAGTAAACCAGGTGCTGCTGGGGGTTTTATGCTCCAAGATATTGGTCACATTCAGCTGTAACTTTCACATCTTCTCCCACTGATGTATGTTGTCACAGATCATGAAAATTAACACTAGATATCTTGGGCCCCATATTCTCAATTACCAAGTATATCAGTCTCATTCTACTTTGTGACAGGAACCTTTCTGGCAACCTAAGTGATCAGGAATTTGTTACGATGTCAGTGGTTTGCTCTCAGAAGCATTGAGTAGCTAAGGACCAGATTTAGGACTGTGAAGCCAGGAACAACAGCTCATGCCACAGCACTGTTCCAATGAGGAAACAGAAATAAATCCACCACTGCACCAAGTCCATTCAATAGGGAAAGAAAAAGGTTGTGACACATAGTTTTAAACAGCTGAAGATGAACTGAAATTAAGTAGCCTCAATTCCATGCTCATAAAGTGCACAAAAATAATTCTAGATGGATGGTAGACCTAAATGTCTATAATACTTCTAGAGTAAAGCTTCCTTGAAGGAGCTATTAAAGAATATCTTCATGACTTTAGGATACACAGAGATTTCTTAGGTCACAAAAAGCACTAACCATAAAAGAAAAACATGATAAATGGACTTCATAAAGTTAAAATTAATTTTAATCAATATATTTAATAAGATTAATAGGGACATCACAGACTTGGAAAATATATTTGTAATAATATAGTATCTGACAAAGGACTTCTGTCCAGACTACATTTAGAAATTACAAATCAACAATAGAAAGAAAATCTTTAAAAAATGGACAAAAGACTTAAATGGACACTTGACAAAAGGTATTCAAATGACCAGTAAAGTGTGGGAAATGGTGCTCAACAGCATTATTCATCAGGAAAATGCTAATTAAAATCACATGGTGTGCTTGCTTCAGTGGCACATATACTAAAATTAGAATCTACAGAGAAAATAACATGGCCCCTGCTCATGAAGCGGGAGAACAAGTAAAACTAATGTATGGTGTTGGCAATCAGAAAGTCGTAGCCTTTTAGGGGATATGGAGAGTGGTTGACTCACTAACTGGGCGAAGGAGTTTTTATGTGTTGTTTGGGTGGGAGTTACATGGTACATGCAGTTGTCAAAATTCACCTAACTGGATGCTTTAAATTCGTGCACTTCGTTGTATATAAATTAGACCTCAATTAAAATGTTGAAGATTGTTGTTAATACACACGTCTGCTAGGAGGGCCAAAGAACATGGCTCGGGGTAACGCAGGTGGGAACACTGCTTGAAGTCCAGCTGCTGATGTGGTCCAATGGTGAACCCAGTGCCGTGCCCAAGCACTGCAGGTGTGGACACCTGGCATCCACTCCTGCAGAAACTGCCTCCGGTGGCCTCCAGTGAGGGAAAACTTCATTTACTTCTCAGACACCCAGCATAGCAGATATGTCCAAAATCAGTACATTGTATCTTTATTTCACACATTTCTACTTAGAACTTTTACATAAACTTAGGAGCTATGTGCTAATACTAGATAGTACTAATAGTAGAGCATGTGAATTGCTAAAAAGCTCCACTTGGCTGAAGTGATAGAATATGTATGTGCTGGATTTTTTGTAGTGTTTGAGATGTGAGTTTACATAGCTACAGCTGAGATTTAAATATAACTCACTTGTTCAAGAAGTACTTAATACCTAACTTATATGATACTCTTATACCAATAAGAAAAAATAATTTTAGCATAATCATTTATATAAATTACGGTATAAATCATGTAATCAGGTATGTCTATGAGTAACATTTTTATCATACAACTGAATTTTTAAAGTTAATCCTCTTTGCTGATTAATATAATTTGTGATTTCAAACATGTTTTTCCTCATTTCTGATAAGGTTTGGTTGGAATGAATAACTTTACTTTCCTGCTGGCCCTTTTGCGAGTATTTGATGATCTTTGAATACTTGGGAGCAGTTCTGTGCATTAGGGATCTCCTTGTTTAAAGAAAATCCGGCCCGGCCAGGCGATCAGGGTTTGATTCCCAGTCAGGGCACATGCCCAGGTTGCAGGCTCGTTCCCCAGTCGGGGACATGCAGGAGGCAGCTGATCAATGACTCTCATCATTGATGATTCTCTCTCTCTCCCCCTCTCCTTTCCTCTCTGAAATCAATAAAGATATATAAAAAATAATAATAATAATAAAGAAAGAAAACCCTGCTTGCGTTGTTTAGCAAAGTGAAGATTTTGTTAAATAAGCACTCCTAATATGTATCTTGAGATCTCAGATTCTTGTACCTTAGGGTTTTTCAAATTTGGAAACACCTACATATTAACTCCTGTCTCCATCTTCACGTACCCTTAATAATGGAGTGGATGCTCTTGCGCCAGAGGCTATGATGTCTCCTCACATCTACAAGTTAAGAAATTAGTTTCTAATCATACATGTTTTTTCCAAGATACAACCTGGAGCCATTATAACAAAAGTTACGAATTAGAATAATTTAGAATATTGACTTACTTTTGTTGCAATGAATAATTAGGATTTGAGGAACCATGAAGGACATTATTTAAACCATTGCATCTGTCTTGAAGAGATCCAGTAAGTCCTGTGTACCTTCCTAGTGCATGCACCTTCGCTGACCTTGTTCTTCTCAGTCTTTGAGTCCTGCCTCAGCTTCCTAAAGATAAAGGTGCTGAGAGAAAACAGTCGCCATAGTTACCATCATGAAGGGAGGAACAGAGAGGAGGGTGGAGTCATCATTTTACATCTGGAACCACTGGTTTATGGACTCGCCTCCAAGTTGAGTGGTGGTAGTTTTTCAGTCTGGCTTTGTTTATCACCAAGTTAAGAATTTTCTTGTATTGCTGCTTCTGTCCCCTCTGGAGCCTGCCTGGTAATGTACTATAGGGAGAGGGCTCAGTGGGGCCATACAGACACAGAGCAGCTGCATCAATCCAGGTGCCATGGGATGACTGCTACTGCTACATTTCTGAGACGAACATTGTATTAAAGGAGGTTGCCTGAGTTGCAGCTTTCTGGAGTTTTCCCACCATGCCAAGAAGGATAATTGAATAGGGGTAGAGGTGGTACCAAAGCCACGGAGGTGGAAAGAAAATGGAAGGAGATGTCTTTGGGGTCAGTAGCCATGAGGGTTGGCACAGGATATTGAGCTAGACCACGTACAAGCCTGGTGTCCTGGTGTTTGGTCCCTTCATGCTGCAGACGTCCTTTGGCCTCTTTCTTGTACCTAATCTTGTAGGTGAGGAGGCCTGAACACCATGAGTTTACATGTAAAAACTTCCAGGTTCCCTTTATTACTCTAATAGGAAACTTGGGACTATTTCAATGAGGAACACTCAACTTCATAATTCATACTCTCTACTTCTCTCAGAAAAGAAATTTTAAAAAGGTAGCATAAAATTTACCCAATAATACCTTTGAACCTTGTGTGTGAAAAAAAATCAGAATTCAGATCTGTGTGTCCATGGCAAGCCATCTATTACTCTCTTCTGTTGCTTTGTGGGTATGTTGACATCTTTTTAAGATTTTTTTTTAGCCTTTAATGGTACAGTGATTGATTTTAACTCCATATTTGACATTGTTTTTGATCTTCTTTTTACTTTGTTCCCTGCTTGTTGCATTCTCTTCCCTACCCCTTCCTCTTCTTCATCCCATTTTTGATTGTTGGGTTGTTTTGTTTCTGTGTCTGTTGTGTGTTGTTTTTGGTTTCTGTCGGTGTGGTGTTTTCTCCTTTCTCTTGTTCCCCACCTCCTGCTGCTGTAGCCCCACAGGCTGTGGAAGCTGGCTGAGCAGGTAGGGATTTCCTCTTCATCCACACCAGCACCTACAACCTACTACTGACCTATCTGCTTCCCACAGTAGGACAGACTAGGGGTTGAGTGCACAGACTGACTGGGGTTTACAGGCCACGTGGCCAAGAGGACTGATGCCCAGCTTGACATCACTCTTCAGATCTGTCCAAACATTTCACACTGTGACAAATGCTGTACTTTTATTCATTGTATAGGAGCAGTGATTTCTTTGCCAGTTTAGGATCATCTCTGTTTTACTTCATTTTCCACTTTTAGTGACCTATTTTCTGATTTGTTTACTTATTAATTGGGCCTCTGTGATTATGGGTTTTGCATTACTCAGAACATCAAACACTTCTCCACTCAGCCCTAGTCTGTGACACAGCTCCACTGAATGGTCACAGGTTAGAAAGTATATTCTTTGCCTATACTGTCGAGCTTCCAGCTATAGGCTGGCTGCATGTGCTCTGTCTTGTGAGAGCCCAATGACCAAGACTGTGTATCTTAATGAAGGTGTCTTTATTTTTATCTTTTTAAATATATATAACCATTCCTTTGTGCAAGGTTAAAATTCTCTCCTGAAGAATTTTAGTTCTTCAAATAAATTCTGAGGGCTCTCTTATTTATTGGCAAATTTGTTTTAGGTTCTATGTTTTCCTACCCAAGATGCTGCATTGCCTTCCCAAGAAGTGTACATAGATTTTTGGCTTATAATGAGGCTATAATGAGGCTATAATGGCATTGCTCTTATATGGACAGAGCTCACTGGTGAGAAGTCAATTCAGCATATGTTTTAAAGGGATTTATGGTGCAAGATAAGATTTTTGGACCCCTGGGTTAAATAAGTAGTCAGAAAGCTCAGACCACCAAGTGCTGCCCAGCTGATTAGCAATAAACACACAACCTCCTTGACCTACATCACAGACAGAAATAACCTGGAGCTGGAGGAAAACCAAGACACAAGTAGAGCAAAAAGGAACAAGATGATTATCTCTATCTCTTCTTTCTTAATCTGTCCATTCATGTACATGTTGTCCTTGGACACACGGTCAAGTTTCTCAGCGAGTGAAACTTCATATCCTGACGGCCTGCTTTGGCCAGGCAGATGGCACCTCGACAGTTTCAGCCTTCTTTTTTTTTTTTTTTTTAAAAGATGTGTGGCATGCCTCTTATGTTTATAAATGTGACTGACAGTCAAGCTGTGTGGAAGCCCAGTATTATTCTAATAAGTTCCTTTCGGAATTGAGGTTATCAAACTGCAAGTTAACAGGTTATCTTGGAGAGGTGTGGTTTCAGTGCTTTTAGTTTTTATTGAGTTTCATTTCACCAAAGATACGCTTACTAGCCTGTAGGAAACAGACCCAGGTTCCCCCCACACATGCATGAGTTAACCGCACTGTGTCCTTGCTTGCAGGGGACCTCAGGACCTGATCCAACCACCGTCTATGTTGACATGAGAGCTCTGAGGCACGACAGGTATGATGTGCTTGTGATGTTTTCTTGGTTGCCAGGTGTGCAGGTCCCCATCTAGAAAAGAAAGAGAAGCAGTGTTTATCTACTCCAACTACATTCACCTTATGAATAAAGCAGTGGAGGTGGGCAAGTCGGCTTGAACTCATACTCTCTCCACATTCTGTTTGTTAACATACCCAATAGGCCAGGTGACTTTTTGTCTTAAGATGCAAATGGAAATTGCTACATCATAGCCAGGTGCGATCAGAGTTGCTTTTTGTAAGTTTAACCAGAGCACTTCATTCTTTTCCTTGGCCATTCCAGTCAGGCACCATTTTGCACCTCATAAAATAGCAACATTTCTTTACATGAATTGAAAGTTTTTGTCAAGGAGCTTCCATGAAAAACAAAAACACAAGCCAAGCTGCCTTTCTGTGCAGCTTCCTAAGCAGCCTTGAGCAAGAATGAAGGGTGGCATTATTGGTGGATGATGGTAAGTTCCCCTCACGGAACTTGGTAGTGCCCAGGGAAATACTAGTTGCCTGCCTGGTCTCTGTAGCCCTTGTTTTAGACCCTACTGTTGCAAGGGAATCACAGAGATTAGAGTTGTCTTATGGGAGCCCCCCTGGGGGGCTGAGGGCCCACCCAGAGCTTACCAGCAGCACTGTAGCCGGATCCCATCTGGAATTTCCTCAAAATTCCAAAACTTAGTTTGGAAGAGATCAAGTAACTAATTCATATAAATTTCCAAATGTAGCGTCTAGGCTTTCCAACAAATCTACTCTATAAAAATCATTTGAAAATAACTTTATAACTTCAAAAGGTGAGCAGTAGCTCATGAAAGACCCCATGTGAGTGACATTAGGCAGTTCTGTCTGTAGCCTGGCCCTCAGACATGAGGAACAAGCATGGTCAAACCATGTGGATGAGAGCTGCTCACCTTCGGGTCTTGAGAGAGCAGGCTACAGGTTCAAACCCATTTATCTACAGGAATGGTAATCATAAAAGGGCCGGTGTCTTGTTCTGTGTTATGAGTGTCCTAGAATACCCAGGATGGTTGAGAGCAGGGACTTAGGGAGTTGTTCTTTCCTGGGAAAGGATAGAAACATAAAGACTCCTTTCTAATGAGTTTTGGACCCACCCTCTTGGCTCTCTTCAGTGTGGCAAGTCGTCTTACCAAGAAAAGGTATGATTTGGCAAATGTGAAATAATATTGGAACAAGTACAGTGTATGGCAGTAAAGTAATAAAATTTCAGTATCAGACCAATATCTGCTCTAGGAAGAGTCAGGAGACATGAGTCCTAGGGAACACTTCTTGCTGATTTACTTCTTGGTGATTTACTAATTCTTTGAGCTTGGCAAATCCGTAATCATCGCAAGTGACAGGTTTTTCCTAATCTGTAAAATAATCTCTCAGACATACTTGTCCCTAACGAGGTCAACCGAAATAGAAGTAACAGTGCTCAGTGAACTGGGAGTTGCTGTGCAGTTATGTGTTGTTAACATAACTGTTAGTAATATCAGTGACTATTACAGTTAATGGTAATGTTGATCCAACAAGCAGCCCCAGCACCAGACAGGTCAGACATCCCCATCCGCCCGTCCAGGCCACTCATGGGACAGCCTTCAGAGCCATGCCTGAACCCTGTTTATTCGTTGGCTTGGTCACCCCTCCATCCAGCACCGCTCTCCCAGCCCTATAGCTCATATCCTCAGTTCTCTCCTGTGTCGGAGGACACGTGGCTGGGAGCTGAGGGGAGCTCATCAGACACCAAAAAGGTTTGCAGTGGGCTTACCTCCTCCTCCTCCTCTTCATTGCGTGACTCATAGAAACCAGAGCACGCCAAGCCCTGGGCATCAGGTAATTCCTGTGCTTTGTCCCAGCGCGGCTCCCCCCATGCTCAGAGTCACAGCTTCCTTCCCTGCCTCCTCCCCATGCCAGGGCCATGAGACCCAGTCCTCCCTCCCCGTGCCTAGCCCTCACCCTTGTGCTCTTCATTTGCTCTTTTCCTTGACAGCCAGTGATTGGAGGTTCGAACCTGGACCTTTCTGACCAGGTCTTTCTGTCTCCATCGCTAGCAGTGGTGTTGCTCACAGCCTGCTTCTCTAGATGGCAGGGCTGGGTTCATTGTCCTGCCCCATCCTACTGGGCCCCTTCTTCCAAGGTGGCAGAAAACCTCAGGAGTGCCCCTTTCCCTCAACTGTCAGACACCACGGCCAAGGCCCTCTTGTGTCATGAGTCTTGCCCCCTGCCCCTCCTCTTTCTGCACCTCCCTCCACTCTGTTGAAATTCTCATTCTTTCAAGCAAAGCTCAAATACTGTCTCCTGTGAACATTCCCTGATGAAAATATCTAGCTTAAATCTCCAGCATCACTTCCAACCTTATCAACAGGCATCAGATGAGCCTTGTGCTGTAGCTAGTGTGACACACAGGTGCTGGGGTCTGACAGATCAGAGTTCAGCTCCTCTCTCTCCTCCAGTCCTTGGACAGGCACTGTGACCTCAGTGTCCCTATGCTCAGGATGGCACAGTAAAACCAGCCTGAAGCACTCTGACCTGTTTTCTCAGTGGTTAGAGCATCGGCCCGCGGACTGAAGCGTCCCTGGTTCAGTTGTAGCTAAGGGAAGTACTTCGGTTGCAGGCTCGATCCCCAGCCCGGTCTGGGTGCGTGCTGGAGGGAACCAATTGATGTGTCTCTCTCATATCAATGTTTCTCTCTCTCTCTCTCTCCACCCCCCCTCCCACTCTCTCTGAAAAAGCATTGGAAAAAATACCCTCAGGTGAGGATTAAAGAAAAAACAAAAAACCTGAAGGGACCCAGGAAGTGCCAGCAGGGGTAGAAGCTGTCCCTGGGAGCCCGGTAAGCAGGAGGGCTGTGCGCCACATGTGAGGTGGTGTCTTCCTCTTCCCCGTGGAGAACTCGCTTCTCTACCCCACCGAAGGAAATCCAGGGGCACAGAAGGGAGCTGTCTGCTCCAAGGCCCTAGTGGGCAGGAGGTGAAACATGAGAGCCTTTTAAGATAGTGACTCTATCCCTTTCCTGTTACTATTCCTTTTTTTTTTTTTTTTTAATGGGGCTTTTGTCTTTGTAACTTGAGCTGTACAGGCGTACCTTTATTGTGCTCCGCAGATGTCATGTTTTTTACACTTTGAAGGCAAGACCCTCCACCAACAAAAAGGTTGCGATTCTCTTTACTGCGACACTTGCTGTATTGTGGTGGTCAGGAACCAGACCCCCATATCTCCATTGTCTACCTGTACTAATGTTCAGGCACAGGATTAATTACTGTTGCTTTAATACATTCATCTGGAGCCCCAGGACACCTGCCCAATTACCACTTAATTAATGTGGACAAGGTTAACTTGTTAATACGTGTATGCATCCCCCCCGGGAGAAAAAGATTGTGTGTGTGCATGTGTCAGCACCAGGGAGGTGACAGCACAACCACTGTTGTCAGTACCTGTGTCAAATAGGTTTTCCAAATTGATTTGATTTCTACCTGATTTTCTGCCTTTATTTTTAATACTTTTTTTTTTCCCCTTGGAATCAGTGTGGTGTGTTTTGTTTTGTTTTTTCAGTTATCTCCAGGTTGCCACAGAGGACATTTCTGCTTCACATCTGTTCTCCTGCTTCTGGACTGAATTTAGTTCCTATGGGCACCAGGGGGGAAATGATGAAACTGTTTTGAGACTATTTGAAGGTGGACTGTTAGTTTTAAAGTATTCTTTATAGTAAATTCATTTAAGTCAAATTCACAGTCTCTCAGTCACTTTCAATTTGATCTTAAGCACTAGAATTTTGCAGACTTCAGATAAGAATGAGAAAAGTTTTCAGCATTTAAAGAAATAGTTTTAGGAATTAAATCTTACAAACACAATGTTTGCATAAAGGCCTTAAATGAAAACTTTCATAGCCTCCTCACTCCTTTTAACCTGAAGTCGTAATTGAAGCCTCAGCAGAGCATGGGTAGTAAATTGTTCCTGGTCAGTGGCTGGCCCACGATCATAGAACAAAAGTGCCCTGCTCTTGGGCAGTTCTGTGTGTGTGAGTAGGTGTGAGTGTGACTGTGTTGCCCGTGTGTGTGAAAAGGATTTGCTGGGAGAGTGCTTGAGGCTGCACCTCATCTTCTGTCAGTTCAGTGCAACCATTGTCTAGCAGACCTGGGGCAGGACCTTCAGTGGCATTTGCACTTACTACTAATTTTTATTACTGAATCTTTTCACTGCGGAGGTCTAAGTTCCTGTCACGTGTACGTGGATGACTGTCCACCATGTGCACCCGCCTCACCAACACAGACCACTCCCTAACTTTCCCAGTCTCTCTAGGGACCAAGCTGATGCCCAGAAGGGCAGCCTGGCAGCAGTGAACATAGTCCATGTCATGACGTTCACTTAGGCTCAGGACCGCCCCTTCTAGCTTGTGAGCCTGAGCACATTTGCTTCTTCGTTTCACTCCTGCCTGTAACATGGTGATAATGCTACCTACTTTGTAAGGATTGCTACCATGATGACATAATTTAATACATATAAACAATGCATAAAAGACAATGCCTAACAAATTGTAAGGTTCAGATGCATAAACTTAAGCAGTTCTACATTTATATATACTATACTTACAGATTTGTTTCTCATCTATTAGTATTGACCTCCGTTATTTCTGTGTCTGGCCAGCTTCAGGCATGAACACAGTCTGTAATTCATTGTTCAGCCAACTTAATGGCTAGTACCTAATTGAAGTTCAACAGATCAGGAATGTACCATGGTTTTTGTACATTCCTTAAATAGTTCTTACGGAGTATACTTGAAAATCAGATGACTTTAATGATGGACAAAACTGAACAGAAAGAAGACTTTCCATTTTACAGATTGTCTCTTATGTGCTCATCTGGAGCTGAATTTCCAGCTTCTGTCTCCCATGTGGGGTTGAAGTCTTGCATGAAGTCTGTGGCTTCCATCCTCCCTTGGAGGATGATAAAAAGACAATATTCCCATTTCTCTGGTCTCCCTCCTCACAGTTTAACACAGTATAATCACTCTGCAAATCTCCTTTGAGGACGCCCTGGGCAGCTGCTGCACCAGGGAGTTTTTAGGATCTGGGAGAGAGAAGCTCTTTACCGCGATTTTCTTACTCTTTCAAACATTCAGTATCCCTTGGAGACTGTGTACAGCCTTCAAGCCATTGCAGTGTTGTCTTCAGATCTCATACTAACTTCCCCTCACCCTGTGTCAGGAGGTACTGAGAAGAAGTCAAAAGCCACAGACAAGGAGCCAGGACCTGGGCACTGGCAAGCGGTATGACCTTAAACCTAGTCCCTGCACCTCAGGACCTCACTTTTTGAGTGAGAGAATTCCAGAATCTTCTGATGCTCTCCCCTGGTCAGTGGATCCTCCCCTCCCACCTGATTTTCAGTGACTGGGTGATGTTTTTCATTCCCTTCTGCAATTCAAAAATTTGGTGAATTTTGTTTAGATGTTCCTTATTCTGGAATATTTTAGGTTCTTCAAAGAAATTTTTATCTTTTGGGTAAAGATCAAATTCAGTTGATCTTAATTTTTTAAAAATAAAATATCCAGTGAATATGTTATTTTTTTGTCCCACTGGTTTATTCATTAAAGCTTATCCCAAAGACCTCCAACAAATCCTCTGAATTGGGGTTGCATATAAAATACAGGACAACCAGTTAAGTTAGAATTTCATATAGAAGAGAAATGATTTTTTTAGTACAAGTATATACCAAATATGCCTAGGATATACGTAATAAAATTTTTGTCATTTATCTGAAACTCACTTTTAACCAGGTATCCTGCATTTTGTTTGCTAAATCTGGCCACCCTAACTCTAAAATCAGATGCCAGGTCTCACAGCCGTGGCTATTGCTAGTCCCAGGTTTTCTGTGACTGTGGAGGGACTTGTTCCCAGGAAGCTATGCCCTGAAGGGTCTTCTACTGCAGACTGCTGCCTCAGACATATTAAAATTTCTGTTTCTAGACAAAGTTGTAAAGTAGTCTCTTGATTTCTCCTTGTGAAATATGCTCCTCTGTGGTCAGTGCCCTCCTGGACACACTGTGTGTGTGAAGACACGCAATGTGGGATTTGTGCCCTCCTGGACACACTGTGTGGGAAGTCCAGCTCCTGCTCAATTCCAGGGGCTGCATACCCCCCTGCCATCACTCACCTGGCTAGAAACCCAAGGAAGGGGTCAGGCCGAGGCAGTAGCCTACCATTTGCAGGACATGTAGTTTGAGGCCTAAAGGAACCCTCTAGTGCATGACACAGAGGCAGCAGGAGGAGCTTGATATCTACGTGGTCAGGACTCCGGTGCAGGAAAGAGGAAGGGTCCACCTGACACCCAGCAGTGGTTCAGCATCCTCAGGTTTTCAGAGATTGTCTGCGGGATCTGGTCCAGATACTGGCGTGAGTTCTGATTCTCATTGCGGGTGCTGACTTCTGGATGGAACATGAAGCCTGAGGCAAAGTACTCGAAGTATTCACTATAGGGAAGTTCCTCACCAATGGCCTCTCCTGCCAGCAGTGATGTCTGACACGTCCAGCAGTGGCAGCATTTTGGACAGTACAGCCACCACCACCTAGCACCAGAAGGGTTGCCTCCTGGACAAAACCTGCTATTTAATCCCACCAACTTGATTCTCAACTGGAAACAAAATCCCACCCTATCCCATGCTGTACACTGCAGCTGTTGTCCTCAGTCTCTTCTCTTCCTTATTCTTCTACACAGGCATGCTGCACTTTTTAATTAAATAGCCAATTGCACATGTTGATAGGTATCATATAAAAATAGAGCAATGGGTCCTGGCCAGGTAGCTCAGTTGGAGTGTCGTCCAGGGTTATGGGTTTGATCCCTAGTCAGGGTACATACAAAAAGCAACCAATGAATGTATAAATAAGTGAAGCAACAGGTCGATGTTTCTCTCTCTCTCTCAAAAATAAAAAAAAAAATCTATAATTTTTTTTTTTTTTTTTTAAAGAAAATAGGGCAGCAAGAAGATGCAGGTCTATGAAAACCCTCTTTCTTCCCTGTCGGCCTCCTCGTTCAACTTCCACCTTTAGACCCTGTTAAGTTGTTCCACCCTCACTGAACAGAGTAGCTACCAGCTCTGGCCACGTGGCTTGGCTGGTTGGATGCAGAACCACGTTCATCTGAGGGAAGGACAAGGAAAGGGCTTACAAAAGTTTGGATTTGGGGAAGGAGGGGAGGTGGTGGAAAGGACATGTTAGGTTTGTGATTTTATAAAACTCACCCCACATGCTTAGGTATTTTGTTTGGACAGTGTTGTCATATTAAATATGCTCTTTGTCCACTCATTTTAGGGTAATTTTTACCTGGTTTGGGCTTTCATGATGCACCTGCCACTGGTTCCAGGGGAGAGCCTCCTTTAGCAACAGTGGTCCTTTTTTTTCTTATTCACAAATATAATTTTTTATTTGACATCATTAAATGTATGAATTCTAAACAGATTCTTGGACTGAGGGCTCATATGCATCAGCTTGTTCAACTTTAGCACCGGTCTCATTCCCAGTGGTCTTGAGGCCAAAACAGTGGTCCTTTCTTGTGTGTGTGTTGTCTTGCTACTCTTGTGGGTGTGTGAATGTGGTGTGTTATATTAAGTACTGATTTTTTTTCTCTTGTGCTTCTAATGGTCCTCTCTCATATGCTTTACTAGCAGCAAAGGAAATAGCAAGATGTTAAAATCCAAACTTTGACAGTAAACCCTGTCTAATTCTCTTTGCCTTAGTGTACAGGAAGCTGATCAGTCACTAAATCCAATCACAGAACCTACATTAACCTAAGCTTTTTGAATATTCAACTACATCCCATCTTTTGGGATTCTAAAAAACTTGTTCTAATGGTCTTACTATATTATACTGGGTCTCTTAAATGCCTCAGATTATTTTTGGTAGAAGATGTAGTTTCATGTTAAATTAAAAGTCTGGCTGGCTTTCTAGCAGCATGTCCGTGGCGTGCTGGCTGCATAGAAGCTGGATTTCACACAAGCGGATTGCTCTGGATCCTGTTCCTTCCTGTCCCTAGTGTGACACCAAGTCTGTGTCTGGTGTGGCTGCATGGGTTGTGGCAATTGAAGGCACAGATGGCGCTGGTCCTCAGGTCAGGAGAGACCGTGGGGCACCCATTGCTGGGCAGCTTCGTGGCCAGCAAAGACGGGGTCGCCCCCTTGCCCTCCTGACCATGTCCACTGGGTCAGGTCCACACAGGGTTTGTTGTCCATGATTCTGAAGTGACCGGCTCTGGTGGCAGTTTTGGGAACTCCATCACTCCTATTGGGGCAGATCGTGTGAATCTAGGTTGTTAAGTTCTCCAGAGCCAGTGGTCTGACAGATACTCTGCCAGCGGGTGACACTAGGCCATGTGGGGTGGTGTCAGCAAGCAGGCCTGTCCCAGGGAGGCAAAAACACTAGTCTCCTTTTGGCGAGAGTCCCGGTGTATGGATAGGTGTTGGGGATTGGAGAGAAGGTGAGATTATGGTGGCACCCCCACCCCTTCCTTCGAGGTTAGAGAAGCACTGGCAGCGAAGGAAAGCCTTGCAGGAAGACCTCTTGCTGCGTTGCTCTGCTGGCCACAGCCTTTCACGGTGAAATTCGGGTCAGGGTGGGAGAAGCTCAGGGACAGCACAGTGAGGGACTGTATAACTGATGGCAAATCTCCCCGTGCCAGTGTTCCATCTTGCTGTCTAGTGAAAGCCTACACGTTGAGTCCATGTAACAGCCCACATGGGAAAACATGTTTTGTGACGTTCAGGGTTTGTACTTGAGTTGAAAACGGCAGGGATGAGAGTAAGACAAGGCCAGGCCTGAGGCTTCCTTCAGACACTAGCACAGCCAGCGGGAGCCTGATGGGAGAAGCAGTGCACAGAGTGACCCCGACTTCAGCCTTGGGAGGTCTCCCTCCTGGAGCCAGCTGGGCCAGCACGGGGATGTGGGGCAGTGAGGGCCCAGCCACAGGACTGAACTATCAGAAGCATATTCTGCCAGGTTAGCCGGAGTCTCGAGAGCGGGTCTCTGTTCCTGGCTCAGACTTGGCAATAACTGCTCTGAGGACAGGGTTTCTTTTACTGCTTTGCTCGGCCCACTTGGTGGTTCAAGCTGCCTTCACTGCAGGATGGAGCCAAGCCCCTCACTGACAAGTGGCGGAGTGGCCTGTGCGCCTGTCCCCTCTCTGTTCTTCCCTCTCCCTCATACAACTCCTTCCGTCCCCGCACTCTGGCCCAATCGCAGGCAGCCTGCTTCTGCCACCTCACATCTGTGTAGGTAGCTTGTTTCTAACCTCACAACTGAGTAGTGCTAGTGACAACACCACAGCTCTCACAGCTCACCTGGCTAAGACACATGTAGGTGCTGTATGCTTGAAACTCCTTACACTTGCCAGCAGCCCAGCCTGTGAGCAGCGCCTTCCTGGCCTGAGGAGGTCAGTGGACAAGCAGGGCTTCACTCGGGCCACCTGTCACCGCATGCTGCCCTTCCCACTCCAGTCTTTCCCTACATGTGTTGCAAGTGTACCTCCCAGCCCTTCCAAAAGACATAGCTTTGCCTTTTTCTAAAAAAGGTGTTTGTTTTCTTTTTGCTGTTTCTTTTCATGGGGATGAAGGGCAGTCCATGTGGCATTTGCTACCAGAACCTATAGTTCTTCCATTCAGGACCAACCCTGAATGACTCCAGCAGCCCTTCTGACACTGGTGTCACACTGACCAGAAAAGAAGATCCTAACGTAGATCCTCCTCTTGTCCATATTTCAGCTGAGAACCCAACTGAGATGCCATCTCTCTTGCTTTCTTGGAGGCTGAGGGTCATACAGGGAAGGACAGGAGACAAGATAAACTCTAAAGGCAGAAAGAGGGCAGCGGAGGCCTGCTGGTCAGGTAGGCAGGCATGTGCAGTTTGGGCACAGCCAGGAGCCCCACTCGCTGAAGGAGAATTAGGCCTTTGTCTTATTCTCCCATATTGGCCAGGCCAGGCACAGGCCAGGCAGAACCTGTGGGGAAGGAGAGAGGAACAGCCATGGGTGTCCTGGGCACCAATCCCAGAGTCCAGGGACATTTGTTTTGAGCTGCCTTGTTACACCAGGTACCCTCTCTGAAGTTATCCCAGTCATAATGCAGCTGCCAGAGCTGCTCAGCATGTCCACAGTGCCTGGCAGGGGTTTCTACAATAGTGGTGGCTATAAGTAGACAACTGGCAGAGTAGAAGCTAGTCCAAGCAGCCCTCAGTTTTGGCTAAGAGTTTTGCTCCCAGCCTGACCACCTGGACTTTGTAGGACGTCCAGCCCAGCCGTTGGCCAGCTGCCCCTTGGCCCACAGCAGTAGCCCCACCACACAGAGGCCAGGCCGTCTAGTGGTAGGATCCCTTTCATTTTGTCCCTCTTTCCTTGCCCCCGCCCCCACCCCCACCCCCTTCATAGTTTTCCCAGCCTGTTTGGCCTCATTTCCCTGGCACTTTCTCCATCTGCAGCAAATTGCCAGTACCCAGATCCCACAGTTGGCTAGCCAGCATTGGACACAGGCTTGTTCGTGGACCCTGAATGCTCCAACCAGCCCAGTTTAGCTCAATGTGACAGCCTGGCCTCCTGGGCTACAGGCTTCACTGGTCATTGACAGCGTTGAAACGCCTGCGAGCCTCACGCGTAGCTACAAGTGCTGCTTCTGAGTGGTCTGTTACCAGCTAAAGTTCCATAGGTTTCAGTGGTGCTCTGATGGTAATTCTTCACAGAAACCCACCAAAATTAGCACAGTGCTACCTGAGTGCTGAAAGTGTTTTGGGCTCTTAATTCTGTATTAATGTCATAGGAACTTAACTCTTGTTTGTACCCGTTACCCTGTAATAAAACTGGTTTCCTTATAAGTCATTTCACTGACAATAGTCAGTGACCACTTACTGTGTTTCTGAAGATTAACATCATTAAGCCTTTTGGCAATTCTGGAAAAGTTGAAGTGATATATATGATCTAGGTGGTTTTCTTTCCTGCTGTCAGCATCAAGGTCTTAGGACAGATACCAAAGATGTTTGTGTTACTACCTGATCCAGAGTTGCTCCAGTAAGTTCTTATACCTACCTCATCAAGTTACTGCCACAGCTACTCGGGCAACACCCCCCTCCCGCCCCAGATTTTTCTCTCCATTCTCCCCCTGAAGAGATGTCAGTCCTCCTGTGTCTGACCACTACCCACAGGGACTCACCCCAGGATGGCCACCTTTGTCCCCAGCAGTGTGAGACACTACACTGAAGGCTGGATGGGAGGCACGGCAGCCTTTCCCTAAGTGAGAGCTTTTCAGCTGCGGAGCACGTGGAGCCCTCAACCAGAGCCCACTGCCTGAGGACACCTGCCCAACCCGAGCCCCCAGCGCTCCCCTTGCTAGGGCACCTCTCTTTCTGTCTCGTGCTAATATTGTCATTGTCATCTGCCCCCTGGAACCTCACCTCTTGGGTAACTACGAGGCTGCCAGGAGCCTCATGTGCCTGTTGTGACTTGCAGATTCTTCCACACACACATCACCCCCTACACACACACACACACACTCCCCTCTCTCCAGCATTTATTACTTAGGAGGAGGATCTATGCTAATGCAGAGAATGGGTTCTGGTGCTGAATTTCACATCGCTGGGTGGGGGAGAGAAAGCCTCTCACCATCCCATATCCCTGTGCCCCTGCCTCCTGCTAACTGCCTTCATGCTGTGGTGTCCAAGAAGTTGAGCACCTTGTCCTTCACTTCATTTTCCTTAAGAATTGTCTTCTAGATTACTGAACAGCACCAAAGTCTTATAGTACTGTGGTGGAAATGTAAGACCAGTCATGGAGGCTGTAAAACATTGAAAATAATGCAGCCATAAAGGACTTAGCCAACTCTGGTTGTGACCAGCACCAGTGTGTTCTGCAGGTCTTAAGATTAAATTACCATTAAATAGCTTTTAAATTGAAAAGAGTTTCTTTTCTGAGAGGTTTTGCTGTCTGAATTGGCTTTCCTCTTGACTCAGTCGTGCCTTGTGGATTCTGTGCTGCCGCAACCTGGGCCCTGCCCCACGGCCCATCGTGGGCAGAGCAGCTGTCTCAGGGTTGAGTCAATCCTTGTTCTTCCCTTTTCTGCAGGTGCTAAGCTGACTCCTGGTGTAACGCAGAATTATTTTCCCAGTTATTTTGCAGGTTTGAGAAATGGGACTTCATTTGCATTCTCAAGGCCTGGATGGGTGGCTTATACCACTCCCACCAAGCACAGTGGCACTCTGCTCTTGGACCACTTTTTCTTTGACTTCTAAATTATCTTTGCATTGGATACTGCACTCCAGCAGAGTTAATGCTCCCCAGCTACCTACCAGGCATTGGCCAAGTGTTGAATGTGGACAAAGGGAACTGTGGTACAGAAAAGCTCAGTGACAACTCTGTTTCTCATTGTAGAGTCCGTTTAGTAGAAAGAGGATCCCCTCACAGCTTGCCACTTATGGAATCAGGAAAAGTAAGTATTAAAGGAGGAAATATGCATTTCTATGGAAGTATGAGCCTCAGTGTATGGGCTTTAAAATTCTAAGAAATGTATTTTATAGAATGTTTTTTCAAAAAGTTTTCTTGAATATAGTGTATCATGACTAGGTTTGTCCATGAGTACAGAAACTCGAAATAACTGTTTTCAGGAAGCTAGGTGTGTTTTTTTCCTCTCACATAAAGGAAACCATGAAGCCACCAGGGGCCCCAGCCCTCTTGTCTTGTTCTGCCCTGCATGGACTGCATGCCCAAAGGCACCTCAGGGCCTAAAGTGGCTGCTGCCACTCCAGCTATTATTTCCACTTTTCATCAGCAGCGGGAGAAACAGAAAAGGGAGGAGACAAATGGCACAGATTTGAAGGAAGCTTCCTGAGCTGCCTTATTCTTAAATACCAGTGGCCAGAATGTGGTCACACAGTCACATTCAGCTGGAAGAAAGGCTTGGAATACTGTACTGGTTCTGAATATCTCTGGGCCTGGCTAACAATTGGGGTATTGATTACTGTGGACATACACAAAGAATGGTTATCAGGAGACAGCTAGTAGTTCTTGCCACAGTGGTCATGTTTCTTACAAAGAATAAGAAACATATTTAAACCTAAATGGAGACCTTTTTTTATTTTTGGCTGCAATGGTCAGATCTCTTCTCCACCTAATTCTAAAAGCAATCTTATTTTGCTTCTGCACCTTTTGTAAGTTGGTTCTAACCAGAGGAATCAGTGCCCCCCCCCCCCCCCCATGCAGCCTGGTGGACGACAGGCACATAGACCTGAGCCACATGTTACACCTTAGACTTCAGGTTCGGGACAGCTGTTCCGAGAGCTTTTACCCCATATCTTCTGCCTAATTTCAGTCATTCAGTGTTCAAGTAGCTGAACCAAGTCAGACTGTGTTCTAAATTTGCAGAATCAGCTTTTACTTTCTCACTTATGCGATTTCAGTAGAATTTAAAACATTTCTAAACTACTATTAAGGAGGAGATGCTTAGTATTGACATTATAATAAAATATGTTTGCCTGCAGGAAGAAATTGGAGGCGAGACAGGGAGCCATATGGGTGTTCTAGACACACTACCCCAGCCTGCACAGGCAGTGACGTGCCATCTCTTAACATCTGGCCGCCACAGAAGTGGTTTTGCACTAAGTCTTTTGGCCGTGCCTGCTGCATTTCTGAGGGCACACTCATCTCTGAAAACTTTATCCCTGACTCCCTTAATTCAGTGTCTACTGCAAGCATGCCCTTCTTTCATACTCATGTGCCACGATGGGGGGTATAACATTAAATATACTTGGAAAAATTTATTGAAATTCCTGTTTTGTGTCCATGTAAGAAACATCCAAACTTGAAGAGAATTTTTGTAAGAGGCTCTGAGCCAAAACTGATGATAGTTGCTGAGAAGCAAAATCTCAGATGTTCCAGAAAATGATAGTTCATAGCTTCTTTTATGCGTTTAGCATTAAGGCTAGAACCTAAAGAATATTGCGTGAGGGTAGGAGAAAGCAAGGTGGGGATTGGATTACGGGATAGTTAACAAGATTATGTGCTCTCTTAGGGCTTATTTCAAAGGTATGTTAACCTGGATGCACAAGAATAATGGACAGGGCTTGCTTAAGGCAAAGGACAAGCCTTTTACTAAAGAAGTTACATGCCTAGGGTATGGCTACCTACCAGGACGTGCCTAGTTAGGAATTTATGATCAGATCCCTCTGTGAGGTTACACTCCATAGAAGTGTTTTCATCCACATTTCCAAGCATTAGGCTATGTTAAATTATATTCATCATGTTTTTGTTCAAATTCTTAATTTCAAGATCACTTTTACACAGGCTCTATCATTGTAGTAATAATTACAGTGAAAAGGAACTATTATGCTGTAATTACATAATGCTGTGGTACATAATTCTGATTTAAAGCCATACCACTTTCCAATGATTTTAGAAAGGAAAACAGGCATATGGAATGAAGGTAAGATCCAGGTTGATTGCTGTGTAGGATCTACTGTCTACTTACTGACAGGGATGTTCTTCTTTCCCACATAGATACTTCCAGGCGTTCGGATCATAATTGCCAACCCAGAAACAAAAGGACCATTGGGAGACTCACATCTGGGTGAGGTGAGTATGGGACATCCTCTAGGAGATGTAGCCTCTGAAACCAAATGTATCCTTCTGCTACACACCACCTGCTCTCCTTGACCTCAGTAAACGGTACTCCCCTGCCCCTGACCACAGTGTACATCAAATCACATTGAGGAGGTCACGTTAACTGGTGGGAAGTAATGTGAGAGAAGCTTTATTGCTTAAATGAGTCCATGAAAGTTCAGGATTACAAAGTGGGACTTCCTTAAGGAAGTGAGATGTCCTTAAGCAAGTGAGGTAGGTTCTCTTCAAAGAATTTAGAAGAGATAAAACTTTATGAGCTGCGTTTCCTCATTTCTTAGCTCTTACACTTGTTTTCCACAGGCCCGCCTTTGTCAGGGAGGTGACAGAAATGTACAGAGGGCATCGTCTCCAGCCCAGAGTCATAGCAGCATCCACACACGCCACCAAACAGGGTAGAGGAATGAATGACAGTGGTTTCTTCCTGCCAGGTGTCAGTGTGACACTTCACTTGCTCGTAACAAGCTTCTTCCAGGGAGGAAGTCGGAGCATCAGACAGGGGCTGCCCTACATTACACAGACTCTTCCTTGAGCCTGCTAAGAGAACTCCGACAGCTCCCTCTGCCCAGAAGGGACAACGGTCTTGCTGCAGTGTCACCTACTGTGTGTCCTCAGCTCTCCCTCCTTATGGAAGTGCTCTAGCCCCACACAGACCTGCCACTGTAGCTGACATCTTATTAAAAACACTGCCACCACTGTTTCTGGATTATATACAGTGACATTTACACATTGTCAATGAGTAAGTGATAATGGGTGAGTCTTAACCGTGACTCACTCCACAAATCCTCTTAGTAGGCTATTTTTGGCCCTCATACCTTTGAATCATGTAAAGATTAGAACTGAGATGGCAATTCTATACAGATCTTATTTAGGAAGTTCCTTTTACTCCATTTGTAGACATAAAATTGAGTTGTGGAGGCTGTTGTCTCAGGCACCTGGAGAGGATCCTTCCAGGTGCTGCCCTCCCAGTGTGGCCACGGCATAGGCTTGGAAAGGGCGTGCTGGGGCCGGTAGAACCCACGTCAGTTTGATTTTCTTAGCAGAAATCGTGTTAGAGAGCAGAGCACAGTTTCCATTACCTGCATTAGACAGCTACCTTCTTTCTCTGTCCAGCAGGTGACAGTCACTTGAGTGCCTGCTATGTGCCGGGCGTTGTCCTGGGAGCTGGGGGACAGTGTACATGACAGTGTTTCTGACTTCAGGGATCTTAACTAGTTTTTAGTGTAAATAAGATAATGGAACCAGCCAAGCCCAGAAGGTCTTTGCCATAAACACTCTGACTACTCCTATTCTTATTGTACAGACAAAAGAGCATACAGTTTTATGAACGTTTTAGGCACTTCAGTTACGTAACGATTTCCTCCAGTGTTTTCCATGGCTCTACATAACCTGCATGGTCATCACTTTGAGTCAACACATCATTTTCCCAAGCGGCACATGGGTGTTTTTGTTTCCCATTTTTTGGCAGAGTTTTTTCCTCTTAGAGTTGGTTTTGTTTTGTGTTGTTTCACTGCAGTGTATTTCCAACAGTATGCAAACCAGATGAAAGGGAAAAAATAAATCATAAAGCTTTTTAATATTTTTCTAGATTACTTTTTGGAAACAATCATTAAATTTGAATAAGTACGAGGAAATGAGTACAACTCTGCTCATTGGATGTATTTATTTTAAAAATCCTCAGCCACCCTGCTTTAATAGAATTCTCGATGGGTGGGAAGTATAGTTCGCACGGCTGCAGGCTTGCCCTTGTGCCTCTGTGTCAGTAAACTGGCATCTGTGTCCACATAGATGCCATGAGTGTCCCTGGAGACTTCCTCAAGTTGACTCATTCAGTCCTGTTCTCCTCTCACAGATCTGGGTACACAGTGCCCACAACGCCAGCGGTTACTTCACTATTTATGGAGACGAGTCCCTCCAGTCAGATCACTTTAGCTCAAGATTAAGTTTTGGAGACACCCAGACCATCTGGGCACGAACAGGCTACTTGGGCTTCCTGCGGAGAACTGAGCTCACAGATGCAAATGGAGGTGAGAGTCCAGACAGGCAGGCGAAGGGACAGATCCCCCAAACACTGAAGACCTGTCAGGTTTGAAATTCCCAAACCCAGGACTTGAGTTTCTAGGGATCACTGGGGCTTCTTGACACACCTGCCTGGTGGGAGCTGTGCTGATCCAGCCAAACTGGCATAAATTTAGGGTGAAAGTACAAAAACATTTTGGCATCACATTTGAATTTAAGAAAATCATGGACTGTTTTGAGGGTGCTCACTGGGGCTCCCGGGAAGAGCTCAGCTTAGAGGATTGAGGTTGGTAGTGATGCAGACCTCCCAGGAGGCACAGCAGGTCCAGTCCTGTGGAAATGGGGGGTGGGGGTCTCCCGGGAGACCCCCACCCCCACCCCCACCCCCACCCCTGCTGTTATGATCAGAAGCAACAAGTAAATGTCTCCATTTCATCTGACCTAAATTGGAAAATATTTATGTTCTGGTGTTTTATATGTGGACTGCTTCTTCAGATTTGCCCTGATGTACTTACCACCCTAAGGTTAAGGACACATCTCTTATTTGTGAGGGAAGACAGGCCGACTGCGCATTGTCCTTATCCCAGGGTTTGTAGGACCAATGAGAACAAATGCGCAGGTCACAGGGCTAAGGAAATCTTTGTTTATGAACATGATCAGAAACTCGAGTGTGGAATAGTAACAGAATTAAGACCTGGTTTGACGGCATCAGAGGAAACTAGGTTTAACTGCTATGATGTGTCCTAACCACGTCCTCTGGGAGCACAGCGAGGACGAAGGCACATGTGCGCTGCAGGAGCAGGTGGTGCTAAGGGGCAGCTGAGGAAGTTACGATTGGGGATAGACACTGCCCTGGGAAATGCTCAGACCGAGGCATGAGCAGTGTTGCCTTGTGGGGCCAGCGCTTCTGCCCCTGCCCCAGCCCCAGCGCTTTCCTGAAAGCTCTCCCCACAGAAGGAGCAGCTGTCCCCAGCTCAGCCACCCCCTTTCTTTGCATCTCTTATTCAGGAGTTGTTTTAATCTTTTTTTAAGTGGTTGAGCCGCTTTTCGGTGAACCTCACACATACTTGGTCTCCTCCACAGAGCGCCACGATGCCCTGTACGTGGTGGGTGCGCTGGACGAAGCAATGGAGCTGCGAGGGATGAGGTACCACCCTATAGACATCGAGACCTCCGTCATCAGAGCCCACAAGAGTGTCACGGAATGGTGAGTGGGGCTCTGCACACGAGGGCAGGGGCGGGATGAGTGTGGCATTAGAAACGATGTGGTCCTGTCTGAGCTTTGGGTTGTAAACC